>NW_020954600.1:17314553-17377681 GCF_900497805.2 Vombatus ursinus
GAGGGCCGAGGAAGGCCGAGGAGGGCCGAGGAAGGCCGAGGAGGGCCCGCGGGCCTCAAGAGGAGGCCAGGCCCCGAACTGCGGCCCATGCGGGCGGAGGCCGGAGAAATGGGACGGGCCTGGGATGGGCAAGACATGATCTCAGCGGGAGAGTTGGGTCAGACGCAGCGCTGGTAAATTTGCTCTGCCCGTTAGTGGTCTGAGGCCCAGGGAGTTCATCCTGCAGTCAGGATGATCATTCATTCATTCATTCATTCATTCATTCAAAGTTCAATCACTAGTGCATTCTCTTCCTTCCTTCCCTCCTTTCTTCCTCCTTTCCTTTCCTCTCTTCCTCCCTTTCTCCCTCCCCTCCCTTCTTCTTTCCTTCCTTCCCTCCTTCCCCTCCTCCCTTCCTCCCTTCCTCCCTCCCCTCCTCTCTTCCTCTTTTCCTCTCTTCCTCCCTCCCCTCCCTTCTTTCCTTCCCTCCCTCCCTTCCTCTCTTCCTCCCTCCATTCTTTTTTCCCTTCCTCTCTTGTGTGTACATCCATTCCCTGAATCTGATAGGTTCCCAGGCTTCTCTAAAAGACCAAGTCCAAAGGTGTGAACTCTATTAATTAGATTAATGGGCTCTTAATTCAGATAGCCTCACTTTCTTCCTGGACAAAGGCCACATCAATAAACAATGGAGACCCAGGTCTTGAATTCTTATCTTGTCCAAGGAATTCACACCATATTGGACAGATAACAGAGGAGAGAGAAGGGATTGGGCATCCCTTTACTCTCTTGAGTTCATGGATGCCCAGCGACCACTCATAAGAAGAACTGATGACAGCACTGTTAAATAAGTAGTATGGACAATGATTGTTCTAGGACATCGTAGAAGGAAGAGATTAACCATAGGCTGGGTTCCCAGCTCTAGGAAAGTGTTCTATAGATGTGAGACTTAAGCTGAATCCTGAAGAAAGTGAAAGTGTAAAGGAGAGGGGAGGACTTTTTTTTTTAATGCTCTTTAAAAGATCATTATGTCAGGCAAATACATGATCCTTTGGGACATGGAGAATAGTTGGTACAACAGTGTTTATATTCAAAATTCTTTTGTAATTTTACATTTTATTTTATTTCATGCATTTTATGCAAAACTAATGCATTAAAATATTTTAAGGAATCCATAGATTTTACTAGATACATAATGTCAGTTATCTTACAGCTAAACAAAAATATTCTGTTTTGAAGCATTAGCCAGATTTGAACTCAAGTTTTACTCCAGAGCCAGTGCTCTATCTACCCAAGCCACCTAGCTGCCCCGAATTTGTTTTTAAAAGATTTAAGGACACTTTTATGTTGATTGCCCTGGGCAGAATTGCTAGTTATGGCTCTGCTGCTTATAGATTCAGTCAGTTATTTAACAAGTATTTATTAAGCACCTACTATGTACTAGACACTAAGTAAGAAGGATACAAAGAAGGGCAAAAGACAAGTTTCTGCCCTTGAGGAGCTCACAGTCTAATGGGGAAGAAAACAAACAGATGTGTACAAACAAGATATATGTGTGTGTGTGTATGTATATATGTGATAATTGAGAGATAATCAACAGAGGGAAGGCCCTAGAACTAAGAACAATTGGGAAAGGCTTCCTGTAAAAGGTGGAATTTTAGCTGAGATTTGAAGGAAGCCAGGAAAATCAGAAGACAGAGATGAGGAGGGAGAGAATTCAAGGCAGGGGAGACAGCCAGAGAAAACACCCAACAGAGGATTTTACATTTGATCTTGGTGGTGACAGGGAGCCACTGGAGTGTACTGAATAGGGAGGGAGACATTTTCAGACTTGCACTTTAGGCAGGCTACAGTGGGGATGGACTTGAGGCAGAGAAGCCAACCAAAGGCTACTGTAAGAGTCCAGACATGAGGAGTTGAGGGCCTTTATCAGGGCGATGGTATTGTCAGAGGAGAGAAGGGGTGTGTACAAAAGAAGGTAAAGTTGGCAAGACTTGGTAACAGAATGGATGTGGAGGGGTGAAAGAGAGTGAGATGACTAGGAAGATGATGGTACCTTCTGCAGCAGAGACGTCAGATACCTGGTGCCACGTCAGGGACTGAACCAGATTAAAATGTGGTTCTTATTTGATTTTAATGTGTTGATGTATTAAAAAGAAATACATAAATGTGTGATTTTTCTAAGTCAATGTGATTCAGCCTGCAGGCATCCTTATGTATTGTTTAGAGGCCTCCATTTCTATTTTCGAGTTTGATACCATTGCTCACAATAATAGGGAAGTTTGGAAATGGGGAGGAGTTGGATATGAGTTCAGTTTCGGACATTTTGTGTTTAAGATATCTTCAGGAATCCACTTTAAGATGGCCATTAGGCAGTTGGAGATGTAAGTCTGGAGGTCAGCAGAGAGGTTAGGGATGGATAATTAGATCTGAGAATCAGTCACACAGAAATGATCATTGAATCCATGACCAAGTGAAATACTATAGAGAGAGAAGAGAAGAGGGCCCCGGGACAGAATCCCTGGAACACCCAAAGTTCGTAGGTGTGGCCTGGATGAAGATCCAGCAAAGGAGACTGAGAGGGGATTATCTGACAGGGAGGAGGAAACCAGGACGGAGTGGTGACACAGAAACCTAGATGGAAGAGAGAAGTGTCAAGGAGATAAGGACAACTGTCCAAGCTCCTGAGAGCTCCAGAGGAGTGAAGATTAAAAAAAGGAAGTGAAGTAACTCTGAGAGCTGCTTCACAGAATGGCGGTGAAGCTAGAATGAGATAAACCACTTTGTAAACTTCAAAGGGCTATAGCAGTGTCCATTATGACTTTATGATTTTGTGAATGGACTTATGTTTAACGAATCTATGATTTTGTGACTTCGTAGGTTAAAAGCTTAAACAACAAACAACCTTAGAGAAACAACAAAAAAATAACCAATCCAATCATCTCATTCTTTCTTCAATAGCATATACTCATAGAAAGGTGAGATTCTATCTCTTCATCTCCAGTGTTTTTGTCTTTCCTGTACCTGTTATAACAATATGGTGTCTCTGTCATTTTCCATGGTTTCTCCCCACCCTCCTCCCATTATGATAGTATGGACATTACAATGGGGGAAGTGCAATTAAATAGAAGGTCCCACCAAGTACATAGTCACTTTTAGAGGGGATATTGCTTGTCAGGGCAATGTTGCTTGAGATCCAGCAGAGGGAGAGCAGAGCATGGTTTTTTGTTAAGTCTTCCGCACTTTCTGTTCACTCCTTTTTTCATGAGATTTTCGTTGTTGTTCAGTTATGTCTGGCTCCTCTTGATCCCATTTGGGATTTTCTTGGCACAGATACTGGAGTGGTTTGCCATTTCCTTCTCCAGATCATTTTGCAGATGAGGAAACTGAGGCAAATAGAATTAAGTGACTTGCCTAGGGTCACACAACTAGGAAGTGTCTGAAGTCAGGTTTGAACTCAGGAGGATGTCTTCTGATTCTATCCATTGAGCCATCTAGCTGTCCTTCAACACACACCTTTACAAAATGCCTTTTATGAACTAGGAACTATGCTATGCGCTGAGGATACAAATAAGAAAGTGAGACTTGCCCTGCCCTTGGGAACTTGAATTCTACTAATACTATTTAATATGCAAGGGGTCTTTACTATTTATCTGTAGTATCAGAGCTATTCACTCAACTGGGTTCAATTCAACATTTATTAAGCGCTAGCTATATTCATAGCAGTAGTAGGACTGGGGATAATTACTCTCTTTATTGATGAAGATGGGAAGTCATCTCTGCTTCTCATTTTGTACTACTTTTATCCATTTGAAAGCAATAATGACAATGATTACAACAATTCCATAGAGTATTCAAATGGTATAGACAGAACACTGAACTTGGAGTTAGGAAGGCGGGTTCTAAACCTTCTTCAGACAATTAATAGCTAAGTGATCTTGAGTTGAGTGATCTTGATCACTTAACTTCTTAGCCTTCAGTTTCCTTATCTGTAGTATGAAGGAATTAGACTCAATGACTTCTAAGGTCCTTTCTGGACCTAACTCTCTGATCCTAAAGCCTTCCCAATATACTAGTAGCCATGCTCTGAGTCTTTTAATATTTTGTGGATGGCAATGAAAAACTTGGACCTGTTATGAGTCACATGACTAGCTGCCTTCTTTTTCTGGTCATCCATGTGTTCTTCTTGTAGTCCCTCCCTCCCTTCAAAGTCCAGCTCAACTTCTAGCTCCATCAATTACTCAACAAATGTTTATTAAGCGTTTGTCGTGTGCTAGGCATTGTGTTAATTGCTGGGACATGAAACTAAAAGTGAGATAGTTCCATCCTGCCCTCAAGGAGTTTACATTCTACATCCCAGGCTTCCTCTCCCTTGTTACTGCTTCCAACGCTATCACTGTGGAGTTTCTTGTGTTTATCTCTGAATATGTTATCTTTCTCTGTGGTAGAATGTATGTCAGGGACTAGTCTCATTTTTGCATTTGTATTCTCAGATTCTATCTAGTACAGTACCTGGAACATAGTAAGTGCGTAATAAATGCTTGCTGATGGATTAATTGACATCATTGGTGCTTTCTTTTATGTCACGTTTTGCAAACTGGGAATATACAATTAAAAAAAAGACAGTCCTTATCCTATGGGAGTTCATTGGCTACTAAAGGATGAGACATGTCTGAAAATAGCTGTAGAGAAGTATTAAGTAGACAGGAAAGGTGAATGAAACATTTAAGTCAAAGATTGGGGGGGAAGGTTATATATATTCAAAATATAATTTGTTATGGAATGGGATGGGGGAAGTGAAGACCAGAAGACAAATTAGAAAGGCATTACAGTGGTTTATTGAGAGATGGTAAGAGTTTGAACTAGGATGGTTGGAGATGGAGTAGAAAAGGAAAGAAGGAAATGAGCATTTGTTTAATGCCTACTATATGCCAGGCACCATGCTAAGTGCTTTACAGATATCATGTTTGATCAGGACTTTTATGAAACTATTTGGAAGTAGAATCAATAGGACTTGATTTTAGTTTCAATCATCCCACAGTACAGAAATAGGAACAACCAGTTGAAGTAGCAAAGAGACATTTAGGTTTGATGTTAGGAAATAATTCCTAATGATCTGAACTACCTACAAGTTAAATGGGCTCTGCCTCATCATGGGCTAGGAGTGGGGGAGGGTGGGTCTTAAAGCAATGGCTGAATGGTCCTGGTTGCTTATGTTGTAGTGAGGATTATTTGGGGGCATGGGTTGTTTCAGATGGCTACTGAAGCTCCTTTCAAATCTAAAATTCAATGATTCTTTGTCTAGGGGGAAGATTGTTTATGGAGGAGAAATAAGTGGAGGAGAAGGATTTAAGATTAAGAAGAAGAAGGAATTGTGCTGAAGAAGATATGGAGGTGTGACAACAACAGGGACATTTGTGACAGTGGCAGGTATTCAAGCAAAAGGGTCATAGTCCCAACCTTCCACCTCTAGTCTTGTTATGTCCCTCACTGAGCCTTATAAATGCTTCAGGACAGTTGGCATAAACCAGTTGCTAGTTTCTAGGAAACTAGCTGAGACAATTCACTTCTTCTAATCCAGTTAGCTTGAAAATGGGGAATTTTCTTTCTTCCTTCCTTCCTTCCTTCCTTCCTTTCTTTCTTTCTTTCTTTCTTTTTCTTTTTCTTTCTTTCTTTCTTTCTCTCTCTTTCTTCCTTCCTTCCTTTCTTTCTTTCTCTTTTTCTTTCTCTTTCTTTCTTTCTTTCTCTCTCTCTTTCTTTCTCTCTCTCTCTTTCTTTCTCTTCCTTCCTTCCTTTCTTTCTTTCTTTTTCTTTTTCTTTCTTTCTTTCTCTCTCTTTCTCTCTCTCTTTCTTTCTTTCTCTTCCTTCCTTCCTTCCTTCCTTCCTTCCTTCCTTCCTTCCTTCCTTCCTTCCTTTCCTCTTTCTCTCTTTCCCTTCTTCCCTCTCCTTACCTACTACCTAACAAGAAAAGTGAAGCCACAGCAGCCAATGATAACACCAGCAGATGGCAGCAACAGCTTGTGGAGTAACTATAAGCGTTCTCTTTCGAGGCATAGAAGACAAGACTTTGAGGGGCAGGAGAGGTATGTGGAATCAGAGAGGATAGACTAGAGTGCGGGTGTCAAGCAGAACTCTGGAACTTCCCTTGTGGAACTGGGAGACTGAAGGGCAGTGAGGCCTAGCTGGATGGCAGGAGCCCCCAGAGGAGAGTGGTAGCCATGACCCTGCCCTTCCTCAAACATGGCACCAGGTATTTTCTGGCAGAATGTGTTCTTCCCCCACCAGGGTAGGAGGTGGTGGAAGACTGCATATTTTCATGCATGAGAAGACTCAGAATAATTCTGCTACCTGGTTTTCCCTTGTTATTTTTATTACTATTCTATTAATAGTTTGCTATTTGATTGATAGGTTCCTGCCTAGATTTTTGGCGAATAATTTCTGGATGGAGGCTTGAGCTATATTTACATAATTGTGATTACCCAGCACCTTACACTGACCTTAGGATCAGCAAAGACTTCTAGAGTTAAGTGACACTCATGTTGCTAAGAGTTTTGGAATAGTGCACAAGGCCAGTGTGATTAGGCTTTGAGATAGAACCATCTTCCAGAGAGATGGCTCCTAGAGACTAGTCCTGTGGACTTCTGGGAATCATCATCCAGGGGGAGAGAATAAATTCACCTCTCCTAGAGGGAAAAGATGTTCAGAAGCAGGGGAGAAGCTGTAGAAGGGAGAATCTAGCAGCAACAGCCCTGTGGCAGGCTGTGAACTGGAAATTAGAGAAGAAGGAGGGAAGGAGACAGAAATAGAGAGAGACAAAGATAGAGACAGAGATAGAGAGAGAAGGGAGGGAGGTAGATCTGTGAAAAGGATGTGAAGTGTTTAATTTCCTCTTCTTTGCCCAATATTCCTCTTACAAAAAACAGCAGACTTTTATTATAAGATTTCTCTCTTCTTTAAGTTCATATTTTTGGTTTACATAGTATTTTAGAAGCTAGATTACTCTAGATGTAAAATGATAACAGATCATAACTTATTTTTGTATGTGTATGTGCTTAATTGAAAGCCGTGAAGCTCCAAGTGAATAGCTTCTGGTACATAAAGAGACAAAAGGGATAAACCTTCTTTGTCTAAACGTCAGAGTGAAAGAAATCCTCTTTTCTTCCTCCTTCCCCTCAACTAAGTGTTCTTGAGCTAAAACTGAGAGAAAATTTTATGGTTTTGATTTTGATAATAACTCAGACTACCCAATAGTAGAGAGACTAAAGCCATGTGGAGACAGGTCCTTCATTTTGGTTTTTCCCTTTGCTAAAACTACAAGCCAGGTTGTTATGATGGTCTGGTGAGGGGGATGGGTGTGGGTGAGCCTTGGAGACGTCCCCATTGTTTTCTTCCTTTGAATGCTCAGTTGTGGGAGGGCAGTGACTAACCTACCTGATGGAAAGGGTAGGTGTGGTTTAAGAAGAGTAAACATGCCCACATTCCAAAGATGGTGGTCAGAGGAAGGAGCATTTCTTTTGCTTTCATTTTCCACTTTCATTTTCCAAATTCCCAAACTCTGCCAGATAAAATCTCCAAATGGTTGGAAGTGGAAGCAAGGGAGGAATGTGAGAGGCCTTGAGGAGGAGAAAAAAATTCAAACTGAAGGAAGAGAAGAACTCTAGCTGACAGAGGACTCTGGATGAGGGAGAAGGAGAAGGAAATGAGTCAAGCTGAAGGAGAAGGAAGAGGAGGAGAAAAAACTCAGGGAAAAGGAGTAGAAATGTCAGAGAGGAAGAGGAAGGCCAAGGTAAAGAAAGTTTGGAGTGAAGGTAGAAAAGGGCTAACAAAGTGAAAATATGAATGATGGCTCTGGGGCCACATGCCCTTCCAGGAAGTTGTCACATCAATCCTTCAGCAGAGTTAATGACAAGAGCTACTTATAAGAACTGAGGATCTTGTTTTCAGAAAGTAGGGAGAGAAGAAGGAATTTTTGCTCTGCTCTATTTCGTGTGAAATGTCCTCAAAGAGAAGGAAAAGGGGCTCAAATAATGCCAATCCCTTTTCTCTGTTTTTTTGGAAAATGAAGTATTCATTAAGAACGATCTCAGTGTGAAAAAGAAGGAGGAAAAAACACAGAGCAATGGTGCTCTCAGGCAGGAGTGTAGAAGGCAGAAAAATGTCACATATAAGGGAGAGAAAAAGATAATGAATATTTGAACCTAAGAAAGAGATCTCAAGCCATGACTGAAAAAGAGGAAACTAGAATATCTGAAGAGGAAACAGCTGCTTTTCTTTAAGACATGATGTCTATAGGGGCTGTTAGGAAAGAGATCATCTAGGAGGAGGAGGAGGAGGAAGAGAAGATGAAGGAAGAAGAAGAAGAGGAAGAAGAAGAAGAAGAAGAAGAAGAAGAGGAAATAACTAGCAGTGATTAGTGACTTTTTCCTGAAGAGTACTGAGGCAGTTATTGGTATCCCAAACAATAAGGTCATTGAACCATAGATTTAGAGCTGGAAAGGACTCCAGATGCCCTTTAGTCTAAGATCCTTGGTTTTTTGGAGTGGAGGGGTGGGTGGGAACCTCACAGTGAGGGAACTGCCTGTACCAGTTTGAATCAGCACCTGCTATGTAATTTGTGGTCTTAGAGAGTTGTCTTGGGAACTGCAAGATTAAGGGACTTGCTCAGTCACATAGGTAGTTTGTGTCAGAGGTAGGGCTTGTGCCCAGGTCTTTATAACTCACAGGTTATCTCTATCTCTTATTCCATGCTGCCTCTTTTTTTTGTAAATAGTATTTTATTTTTTTCTGATTACATGTAAAGATAATTTTCAGTCCATTTTTATAAGATTTTGAATTCTAAATTTTTCTCTTTCTTTCCCTCCCCTTCCCCTTCCCCTTCCCCCAAAGAGCAAGCAGTCTGATATAGGTTATACATGTGCAATCATGTTAAACATATTTCCACATTAGTCATGTTGTGAAAGAAGAAATAGAACAAAAATGAAAAGCCCTGAAAAAACAAAAACAAAAAAGTGAAAATAGTATGCTTTGATCTTTATTCAGACACCATAATTCTTTCTCTGAATGTGGATAGAATTTTCCATCATGAATCTTTTGGAATTGTCTTAGATCATTGTATTGCTGCGAAGAGCCAAGTCTATCAAAGTTGATCATCGCACGATATTGCTGTTGCTATGTACAATGTTCTCCTGGTTCTGCTCACTTCACTCAGCACCAGTCATGTAAGTCTTTCCAGGTTTTTCTGAAATCTGCCTTCTGTGCTGCCTCTTAACCCCTTAATTTTTTTTTTAAATAAGGAATCTGAGACCCAGAGAGGAGAAGTAATTTGCCCAAGGTTATGGAGGTAATAAGTGCCAGAGCCAGGATTTGAATTGAATTTTTCTGATTTTATGTAACAATATAGAAATCTGCTGTCCTCTTGGGGCAGGAATGGCCTGTGATAGAGCATGCATATAGGTTTATCAAACCTAATGATTACTGTCCTGGGCATGTATATTGTGAGGAATCACAGGTTTGCTTGCTCCACGAATGCCTATGACTACTACCCACATCTAGTGGTTCTCATGGACAAGATTATCGTGCTAAAGGGAATCCAGAAATATATGCAAAGGATGATGAAACTTAGGGCAAGAAACTGAAGACCTTTCAGCAAATACATGTTTTCAGTCCTACAAATTGAAGGCTAGGACTTCAAAAAAGAAAGGCAGATTCAAGAAGTCAACAGTTGGTTAAGAAGATGGTGCCTAAGAACAGAGTTTGGGTTTCTGAACCACAAGTTAAAATACAGGGATACCTGGCTGATGGTCAGGGAAGCAGTACACCTAACAAGGGATTGTAAAAATGTATTTTCCTGGAGTCTAAAAGATCTAATGAAAAGGATTTCAAATAGAAAAGGAGGCAAAAGGTGCTTGAGTGTATTTACCAAGCTGTACATCATAGATAGGACCTATAATAAAGGAAGAATTGTAGTCAAAATACCTACAAAATCAGTAGAGGCAAAATCCAAGAGGGGAGGCAGGAATAAAACATATGACCTCAGATGTGTCTGTACAAAGGCCTAAGCAAAAAAACCTAGACATCCTAATTCAAGAAGGCAAATTAGGTGTCAAAATTGCCTTATTCAAAGCAAGAGTATAAGTAAAAGAACACAGTGAGTAGCATTATATATTAAGAAAATATACTCCTCTGAGGAAGTGCAGGAACCAGAGTGGAGAAGCATGGTGGAGAGCAGGAGGAAGCAGGAACAAAAGAAATATTATCATCAAAGCAGATTGTGAGTTACCGGGGCAAAAAGATGAAATTGATACCTGTTTGGCGAACAGATCACAAAGGTGGCATGAAGATATGATATGGAAGTGATGTCACCCTTGATGGTCTGGACAGCTGCTGAAACTCACTTTTTGTGCTAAAAGTAGAGCATCAAATAAGTTCTTAACTTGCTTTAGTGATCAGTCAATAAGTATTGATTAGGTGTTTACAATATGCTAAGAACTGGGCAAGGCACTGGGAACTAAGGACACAAATACAAAGGATGAAACAAGAAGCTTACGTTCTATCTGGAACACATACACATGAATCTATACATATGCATATCTATATCTATGTACATACATGAAATAAAAATCATATAAGTCATGGAGGGAGAACACTAGCAACTGAGAAGATCAAGAACGGCTTTCTGCAGAAGGTGCTGCTTGAGTTATGTCTTGAAGGAAGTGATGACTTCAATAAGGCAGAAGTAAGATGGGAGTGCATTCTGGGCATGGGGGATAGCCACTGCAGAGGCACAGAGATAGATGATGAAGTGTTGAATGTGAAGAACCGAGGGAAGGCTATTTTGGCTATTTTGTAGAGTGAGGGAAAAGGAGTAATGTTTAATGAGACTGGAAAGAGAGGCTCAGACCAGCTTGTGAAAGGCTTTAAAAGCCAAACAGAAGAGTTTGTATTTTACCCTAGAGGCAATAGAAAGCCACTAAAGTTAGTTGAATAGAGGAGTTGTGTGGGCAAATCTGTGTTTAAGGAAAATTAGTTTGGCAATAGTGTGTAGGATGAGCTGCACTGGTGAAAGATTTGAGCAGGGAGATTATTTAGAAGGCTATTTCAATAATTGAGGGGAGAAGTGTTGAAGGCTCAAACTAAGGCAGTGTCTATATGAGTAGAGTGTGCAGATGAATAAGATGCAGGCTTAGAAATTTCAAGATTTGGTAACTTATTGCATTTGAAATGAGGGAGAGTGAAGAGTCATAGTTAATGCTGAAGACATGAACCTGGGGGACTGGGAGGGTGGTGGTGCCTTTAACAGAAATAAGGAAGTTTGGTAGAAGGGTGGTGTGTAGGGGAAAGATAATGAGTTCTATTCTGGATATGTTTGTTTTAGTTTGAGATGTCTCTAGGACACCTGGCTTGAAATATTCAATAGGCAGTCGGTAATACAGTACTGAAGGTCAGTGGAGAGACCGAGGCGGATAGGTCTGAGTCATGTCCATAGAGATGATAATTGAACCCATGCAAACTTATAAGGTCAACAAGAAAGTACAGAGGAAGAAGCAAAGAGAGCCAAGAAACTAATCTTGTGAAACAACTGCCATTAGGTGGTAAGGTATGGGAGACAAACCCAGAGAAGGAAATTGATAAAGTCAGATCGTTAGGAGAACCTGGAGAGAGTAGTGTCATGAAAACCCAGAGAGGGGAGAGAATCCAAGAGAAGAGGTTAGTCAACATTATCAAATGTAACAGAGAGGTTGGTAAGGATGAAGACCAAGAAAAGACTACCTGAATTGGCAATTAAGAAATTATTAGGAGCTAGTTTTACAACCAAGAATAACCTACCCAGCAAAACTGGGTATAATCCTTCATACTCCTTCAATCCCAAAAATGAAATAGAGGACTTTCAAGCATTTGTGACATAAAGACCAGAACTGAATAGAAAATTTTACACTCAAACACAAGACTCAAGAGAATCATGAAAAGATAAACTTAAAAAAAATGTAAAGGACTTAATATGATTAAACTATTTATGTTCTTATATGGGAAAATGATACTTGTAATTCCTAAAAACTTTATCAGGGCAGTTAGAAGGACTCTATATAGACAGATAGCATGGATGTGAGTTGATTATGATAGTATGATCTCAAAAAAATTTGGGGTGAAAAAGAGGGATGCATTGGGAGAAGGGGGAAGGAAGTGAAAGAATTAGGGAAATTATCTTACATTAAAAAGGCATGCAAAGAAGAGCTTTTTACAGTGGAGGGGAAAATGGGTGGTTGTGGTGAGCAATGCTCAAATCTCACTTTCATTGGAATTGGTTCAGAGAGAATAACATACAAACTCAGGGAAATATACCCAACAGGGAAATAAAAGGGGAAGGGGATAAGAGAAGATTGGGAGGGCTAATAGAAGGGAAGATTGAGGGTGGTAGTGGTCAGAAAGAAGATAGACTTTTGAGGAGGGACATGGTAAAAAGAGAGAAGGATAAAAAGGGAAAAATGGGATAGGGAGAAATACAATAGATAGTAATTATAATTGTGAATATGAATGGGATGAACTCACCCATAAAATGTAAGTGAATAGCAGAATGTATTAGAAAGCAGAATCCAACAACATGTTGTCTACAAGAAACATACTTGAAACAGAGAGACACACATAGAGTGAAAATAAAGGACTGGAGCAGAATCTATTCTGCTTCAGCTGAAGTAAAAAAGGCAGGAGTAGCAATCACAATCTCAGACAAAGCAAAAGCAAAAACAAAAGCAGACCTAATGAAAAGAAATGAACAGAGAACCTATATTTTGCTAAAAGGTAACATAGGCAATGAAATAATATCAATACTATAGATATGCACCAAATGGCATAGCATCCAAATTCTTAAAGGAAAAATTAGATGAGTTACAGGAAGAAATAGACAGCAAACTGTACTAGTTAGGGACCTCAACTTTCCCCACTCAGAGCTAGATAAGTCTAACCATAAAATAAATAACAAAGAAGTTAGAGAGATGAATAGATTTTTAGAAAACTTAGATATGATAGACCTCTGGAGGAAATTGAATGGAAATAGAAAGGAGTATACTGTTTTCTCAACTGTACATGGCATCTTCACAAAAGCTGACCTTGAATTAGGGCACAAAAACCTCACAACCAAATGCAGAAAAGCTGAAGTACTAAATGTACCCTTTTCAGACCATAATGCAATAAAAATTACATTCAATAAAAGACTATGGAAACATAGATTAAATATTAATCAGAAACTAAATCTAATCCTAAAAAATGAGTGGGTAAAAGAACAATTCATAGAAACAATAAATAAGTTCATTAAAGAGAATGAAAATGAGACAACCATGTCAGAATTTGTGGCATGCAGCCAAAGTGGTACATAGGCGAAAATTTATGTCGCTAAACACTTACATCGATGTAATAGTAAAAAAGCAGATCAATGAAATGGGCATGGAATTAGAAAAAAAAAACAAACTAGAAAAAGAACAAATTAAAAATCCCCAATGAAATACCCAGTTGGAAATCCTGAAAATTAAAGGAGAGATTTATAAAATTGAAAAAAGAAACATTGATCTATAAATAAAACTAGGAGCTGGTTTTATGGTAAAAAAGGAAGCACCAGTAAAATAGATAAACCACTGGTTAATTTGATTAAGAAAAGAGGCAGGAGAAAACCAAATTGCCAGTATCAAAAATGAAAAGAATAAATGCATCACCAATGAAGATGAAATTCAAGCAATTATTAGGAGCTATTTTGACCAATTATATGCCAATAAATCTGACAATCTAAATCAAATGGATGAATATTTACAAAAATATAAATTGTCCAGATTAACAGAAGGGGAAAAATATTTAAACAACCCTATCTTAGGAAAAGAAGTTGAACAAGCCATAAATGAGCTCCCTAAACAAAATCCCTAGGACCAGATGCATGTGAACATTTAAACATTTAAAGAACAATTGATTCCAATACTATATGAACTATTTGGAAAAATAGTCAAAGACAGAGTCCCACCAAATTCCTTTTATGACACAAATATGGTGCTGATACCTAAATCAGGTAGAGCAAAAAACAGAGAAAGAAAATTATAGACCAATCTCCCTAATGAGTATTCATGAAAAAATTTTAAATAAAATACTAGCAAGGAGATTACAGCAATATGTCACAAAGATCATACACTACGACTACCTGAGATTTAACCAGGAATGCTGAGCTGGTTCAATATTAGGGAAACTTTCAGCAAAATCGACCATGTCGATAACAAAAATCACAAAAATCATATGATTTTCTTGATAGATGCAGAAAAAGCTTTTGACAAAATACAACTCTAATTCCTATTTAGAATACTAGAAAGCATAGGAATAAATGCAGTTTTCCTTAAAATGACAAATAGTATTTATCTAAAACCATCAACAAGCATTATCTGTATTGAGAGTAAGCTAGAAGCCTTCCCAATAATGTCAGGGGTGAAGCAAAGATGTCCGTTATCACCTCTTTTATTCAGTATTGTTCTAGAAATGCTAGCTGTAGCAGTATGACAAGAAAAAAGAAATCAAAAGAATTAGAATAGGCAATGAGGAAATAAAATCATCATGTGCAGACAATATGATGGTATACTTAGAGAATCCTAGAGAATCAACTAAAAATTAATTGAAATAATTCACAACTTTAGCGAAGTTGCAGGATATAAAGTAAACCCACATGAATCATCAACATTTCTGTACATTACCAACAAAATTCAGCAGGAAGAAATAGAAAGAGAAATTCCATTAAAAATAACTGCAAACTGAACTCAGTCAAATCACATGGCAGAATACCTGAGAGGGAGGAATTGTATACCACAAGCCCCTGTGGGCTCAGCCAGGTAGTGTCGAATGCTACATTATATGCAGCTAATAGTCAAGTTAACCTTCAGAAATTTTTTTTGCATACTAAGTATTACTATGTATTATTATTATTATTATTACTGTTAATAATAATAAAAATAAGTAGCATTTATATCACCTTAAATTTTGTAAAAACTTTGTAAGTTTGATGTCATTAAATGTTATTACATTAAATTATTATACATTTAAAATACATATATTACACAGTATAGCTCATACATATTATCCTTAAAACAACCCTGGGAGATAGGTTCTATTATCCCAATTTCATAAATAAGGAAACTAAGGCAAACAGAGATTAAGTGACTTGTGTCTAGGATCACACAACTAGAAAATGTTTGAGACTGGATTTAAACTGAGGTCTAGCCTGACTCCATATTCAGCACTCTATCCATGGCTCAGTTAGCTATCTTTCTTATCTTTGTGTCACTACAGATTGGGTCATTATATAGTGGATGGAATATGACTAGATTTATAAGAATGGCAATTCAGGCAACAGTGTGAAGAGTAGTTTGGAAAAGGAAGGCAATGGAGGTGCAAGACCTAGTAAGGAACATTTTCCTGTAGATTAGGTGAGTGGTAATGAAGTCCTTTACTAGTTTAGTGGAAAACTTTAGAAAAATGGTAGAAAAATCAAATAATTCAATGAGGATATTTTACTCTTGATAGGAGGCTATTTATTCGCTAATATGGTTTGAAAATAGGAGGCCTTGAATTCTGACCAATGATTTGGTGGATAACTTGATTAAGAATCCTTGGGGACTCTCTTCTTCCAAAAATTTAGCTGTAAAATTGGTCTCCAAGTTCTAATCTAGCCCAAGCAATGAAACCAATAACAATAACAATAACATATTTAATGACATAAAATCTAGCTTGCTTATAGCAGGAAGCCCAAGAAATCATCCTAGCGATCCAGACTGACTAACATTAGTAGCAAGCCACTGGCCAACAGCATGCTTTAGGCAAAATAGAGTTGATGGAAAATATGATGATCACAGGTTATGTCTCATTCTAAATCAAAATACTTTGGGAATGCCATAGGCCGGATCAGACTACTTGCTATTTGTGCATATGACTCATTGTTTCCTACCATTGGCTGATCCTTATACTTGTAACACTTTCCCTCTCTATAACTGTTGAAGACTTGCCCTTCACATCTCGCTCAAATGCTACCTAATCAACAAAGCCTTATCTAATCCTTTTAGTTCTGAAGCCCCTTTATTGATGTTAGTCTTTCAAAAAGCACATGGTTTGCATCTCTCTTTCCACACACACATTTGTATCAATTTTTTGTTATTTGTGTATGTGTCATATCATCTTGGATTGTAAGTGGTATGAAAGACCAGGGGTGATTTAATTTTTGCAACCCACAAAATGACTAGTACAGTGCTTGGCACACAGTGTGCTGCAGGGGAAAAGTATTGGATTTGAAGTCAAAAAACCTGGGTTAGAATACTGCTTCAGCCAGGATTGAAAAAAGAAGTCTTGTTTACTAAACCACTGTTTGAAATATAGCCAAGCAAAAAGGTATAAAAAAAGAGAAATACTTGATTGTAAAATAATGTTTATTTTAGATCTAGATGTTGTTGGTTACTCAAGAAAAAAATTCTTCCTGATGAGTAGTGTGCATTTCCCAGATCACTATTTCATGACTGGCCACATCAATGGTCACTTTGATGCTATGTGGATTCACTCTCCAGACTTCACCACCTCATCACCAGCCCCTTTATCTATGAGTAAGTACCTTACCCCTCTTCTGGCTCATTATGTGTTGTCTTCCCCCAATAGAATGTTAGCTCCTTGAGGGCAGCACTATTTGCTTGTATTTGTACTGCCAGAGCTTAGCACAGTACCCGACACGTACTAAGTACTTAGTAAATGCTCTGTTCTTTCTTTCTATCTATGTATCTATCACCATTCTCCTATAACATATAATGCTATTATATTATCCCCACAATGTTCCTATATATGGTAGTTCAGCAAGTCCATGCCCATGATAACTGAATGAATGCAATGTACTCTTCATCTTGATTGGCTACTCTATATATGTAGGTATCTACATATGCATGGTAGCCAATCAAGATGTATCTTTCTTTCTTTCTGTCTTTCTTCCTTTCTTTTTTTCTTTCTTTTTCTTTCTGTTTCTCTGTCTAGGAGCAGTGAAAGAGAAAGAAAGGGGGCCATAAAAGAAGAGAAATAATATAACTCTGTAAGATCCAGACAGAAATATAGGAGATATTAGTTCTATTGGTGAAATTATTTCAGTAATTGAAACCTGTGTGACACTGAGCAAGTCACTTAATTTATTTGGGTCTCAGTTTTCTCACCTGAAAAATGAGGGGATAGGATTAAATGGCATTTGAAGTTCATTCTGGCTCTAAAGCTGTGATCCTATGATCCTATTTATTGTTGTTGAATTAATAAATGAGTGGTTGACATTCATTATCTGTAGTAGCAGGGATGTAATTGCAGAACTGAATTAAGTAGAATATATCAAATGGAACCCTTATTATTTCTTCCTTTCTGCATGTGAGGTTCCATTACTCCCCTGATTTTAATAGGAAGTAAAGAGGTTTTTTTTGGGGGGTGGTGGTTCTAGGAGGACTTATTGGGTAGGGTAGTAGGAGGAGTCTGCATTTGAAAATGAAGGTAATATAAAATGAAAAGGCATAAATAAATCTTCAAAAGGATTAAGCATGGGTAAGGGGAGCAGTGAGGATGACATCTTTTCCCTACTTTGTTTTCTAACCACAGATTATAGAGTCACAGAATCCTAGATCTGAATCTGGAAATCTCAAAGGCCATTTCTGAGCCATCTCTGAGCCATCTCTGTGCCTTATTTTATCCCATTCCCTGTGCCATTTTATTTTTATCTAAAATAAAAAGCTCAAAAATATCACCTTGACTTGGTTAAAGGTCGCTTTCCCTCCTCTAAGTCAGGTCTTCTCAGCTAATAATTGTGGAATCATTCAATGATTACAGACAAGGCAGATGGCTAATCAGAAATACTTAGAACTGAGGTGTTTGTCTTGGTTTTTAAAATCAGGGAAGGATGGATAGACTATTTCAGGTAACATTTCCCTTTTTATTTAAGTTTTGAAGTATCAATGTGACTGAAATTCTATGGGAAAGAGCTTTAGTCTTTAGCCACAAACAAAGGCTTGAAATCCACAGTGAGCAGGCTGTTCCAGTGACTGCCCCATATCCAAGGATGGGCAGAAATAAGGATGCAGCAGTCAGGAAGTGACATCAGCTGGCTCATGGGGGCAGGGCATGTGCTGGGGAAGGAGTGGTAGGGCTTAAGGGGAAGAGGAGAGAGAAATGATAAAAATAATACTCCTTCAAGACTATGTGATAGCACCAGTGTGGATGTTCTTCCCAACAATGCACATTGCAACCCCTCTGTGCCGGCCCCTGCTGTAAAACTTGTGCCTAGGTATTCCCATAACTATGCCACATGGGGTTCATTCAGTATGCTGGAAGCTTTCTGGCTTTCTTCTGACATCCAAGAAAACTAATCGAGTGCCAGGGCCGTCCATCCGTCATCTCTTGCCCTACTTAGATGAACCATTTTAGGCACTGGAGATACAAAGACTAAAGTGAAACAGTCCCTGTCCCCAAGAAGCTTACGATTGAATGAATGAGATATTGTGCACATATATATGAGAAGTCAGATGCTCCTAAAAACGACTCAACACCACCAACAACATCCATATGTATACAAAAGAATATCAGGTGATTTGTGAGGAGTGCACTAGAAATTGGGGAAATCAGGAAGGGCTTAATGTAGAAAGTGGTGCTTAAGGTGAGTTTTGGAGGAAACTGGGGATACTAATAATACAAGTTGATATCTCATCTGTAACATAATTTCAAGGAATTGTCTGGGGCCAGTGAGAAATTGAGTAACTTTCTCAAGGTCACACAGCTAGTGCATAGCAGAGAAAAGAAGCCAGAAGCTACCAATGATCACATCCTGACAGCTAACGTTTTTTTTTCCATAAAAAATAGCAAATTCATAGAGCTCATATTTTAATCTCTAAATCCCTGATTCTCTATCCCACCTATTACAACAGCTGTTCCAAATCTTCTCTTATCTCTTCCAGCCTCCCCCTCCACGCTGTAGCACCCCCAGCCCTACCTTATCTGAAGGCCTTGCCTCATATTTTAGGAAACTGCTGAATTTGCTGGGACCTCCCTCCCCTTCCTTCCTCCTTATCTCACAGACTCTTCATATTAACTCTCTCCTTCGCTCCAGTTTCAGAGGAAGAGGAGGGTCTTCCTTCATTTGGATTGATCTTACTTTCACTCATTCCACAGAGCCAATCAGCTGTCAAATCTTACTATTTCTACCTTCACAAAATCTCTCCCATACATCTGGTTCTCTCCATTCACACACCCTAGTTTAAAGCCCTCATCACCTTCCATCTGGATCATTGCAATGGCTTTCCTGCTGGTCTCCTTGCCTCCAATCTCTCTCCATTATGAACTATTCTCCATGAAGTCACCAAAGTGATTTTTGTAAAGTAAGTATCTGACAATATCACACCTCCTCCCACCCCACTCAACAAATCTCTGTGGCTCCTATGCCTTCTAGGATCAAACGTAAACACCTCTGCATGGCATTTAACATTCTTCTCAACTCAACCCATCTTTCCTTTTTATCCTTATTATACTTTCCTCTCCTCCATGCACTCTACAATATAGCTATATTGGCTTTCTTGTTGTTGCTCACACATATCACTCCATCTCCCATCACCTTTCCTTTGCACTGGCTGTCCCTATGCCCAGATTGCTCTTCCTTCTTCTCTCTGCTTCTTAGAATCCCTCATTTCCTTCAAGACTCCAGCTCAGATGCTATTTCCTGCAGGACTTTTCTGGTCTCCCCAGCCACTAGTGCCTTTGTCTCCAATGTTACCTTCTATCTGCTTTGTACACACTTTGCACGAATATTGGAAGATGAGTCTTCCTGACTCCAGACCCAGTGCTCTATGGTGCTTCCTAGCTGCCAATATATGTATACATATGTACATACATACATACATACATCCATTGCCCCTCCTGAGAGAATGTAAGGTCCTTGAGGGGAAGGACTTTCTTTTTTGTCTTTATAGCCTCAATGCCTTACATACATTTAAGTACAGTGCAGAGCCTAAGTGCTTAATACATGCTTGTTAATTGATTTATTGGCTCTGTGGAGGGCGTTTCTGCACCAAGGAATTCCCTACATCAGAGATTCTTGACCTTTTTTTGTGTTGTAGTCTGCTTTGGCTTGGTAGCTAGGTTGCACAGTGGATAGAGTGCTAGGCCTGGAGTCAGGAAGACTCATCTTTCTGAGTTCAAATCCAGCCCCAGACATTTACTAGGTGTATGACACTGGGCAAGTCACTTCACTCTGTTTGCTTCAGTTTCCTCATCTGTAAAATGAGCTGAAGAAGGAAATGGCAAACCACTCTAGTATCTCTACCAAGAAAACCCCAAATGGGTTTTTTCTTTCTGGTGAAACCTCTGGACCCCTTTGTAGAATGTTTTTAAGTGCATAAAACAAATTATATGGGAATACAAAGGAGATCAGTTTTATTGAAATATAGTTATCAAAATATTAAAATCAAAACCAACCAACCAAACAAACAAACAAATAAATAACCTGGTCCCCAGGTTAAGAACCCTCACCAATACTGATAAAATTATAGTTCGTGGCCCAAGGGGGAAAATATCTCCCATCTCCTTCTTGTAACATTTTTAGAAATGATGAAGGGCAAGAATGTTCTAGATTCTTCTCCATGAATCTTCTCCTGTAGAAATGTCATTTATTTTCAGTAAAATAAATGACTCAAATTGACTTGTAACAATTGGTTGGCTAGAGTTTGACTAGGATGGCCAGTGGGCTAGAGGCCATGTCATATGATGAGCAGTAGGAGGAGCTGGTAGTATATGGTCTGTGAAAGAAGAATTTCAGAGTAACATGATAGATTTTTCAAGTATTTGGAGGTCTGTCATGTGAAAAGGAAATTAGACTTCTTTTACTTGGTCCCAGAGGAAAAAATTAGGAGCAATAGTTACAAGATCCATGAGAATAGATTTTGGTTGAACATTTGGGTAAAACAACAAAAAAACTTCTTAACAGTCAAGATATCCCAAAGCACAATGAAATTTGTCAGAAGGTAGTGAGTTCCTCATCACTGGAGGTTTTTATGTGGAAGCTATTGTTATTCAGTGATGAATGACTCTTTGTGACCCATTTGGAATTTTCTTAGCAAAGATATTAAAGTTTTGCCATTTCCTTCTCCAGATCATTTTACAGATGAGGAAACTGAGGCAAACAGGGTGAAGTGACTTGCCCAGGGTCATATAGCTAGTAATTGTATGAAGCTGGATTTGAACTCACATCTTACTGACTCCAGGCCCAGCACTCTATCTACTGCACCATGTGGAGGCTAGATGACCTTATATCAAGTATGTTATGGAAGGAGTTCCCAGGACTAAGAGCTAGAAAGGGACCCCTAGTGCAAACCCTTTTTTACAGGTGAGGAAACTGAAACCCAAAGTGTTCCTCAAGGTCATAAGTAAGTGGCAGAGCTGGGATTGAACCCGGTCCTTGGACTCCAAATCCAGGGCTCTGTCTGATGTGCCTCACAGTTCAGATTATGCCAGGCGACCTTGGGAGTCTCTTCCAAATCTCCCAGTCTCTTTCTAGAATTGAAATGGTTATACTAAGTTACTTATCTCTTATTTTCTCCCCCTTTTACTTTTGGTCTTCTTGCCTCCCCCGCTCCCCCCCTCCCCACCGAATTTCCCCCCTAGGAAATATGAAAATTAAAACTTTCATAGATGAAAAGGAAAATAATGTTTCTTTTAAATCAATTTGTCATATGTTTTCATTGTTCCCATTCCCGATGTTTTTTAAAATATACTAGTTGGCTTCATCTATTTCTTTTAATTTCAAATAAGTCAATTTTGCATGTATTTCTTCTCTGTTTTGTCTCTATCCAGTTCTCCTAGCTGAGAGGGATGTTTTGACTATTAAGGTTATTTTTAAATGATAAAGCATCCATCCCTAAAAAGAATCAGAGCAAAGCAAGAATATTGGGGAGGCCCTGCAAAATATCAGCTCGTTGCTGAATTTGAGATTGGTCGTCTTTCCGTTTTCTGTGGCTATTAATAGAACACCATTCTGAAGTCAATTTATATTAATTTATACGCTGGCAGATTGAGAGTGTGCCTCTAAGGCAGCAGAATTTCATGAAGGTGATAAGCCTTTGTCTACTGATGGCATGACTTTTGGTGAAATGTGTGGACTTAATGAAGGGGAATAACTCAGGAGGTGAGATTTTCTGATCTAGGCTGTGACATCAATTTGTGTTAAGCCATAGGGAAAAGAAGAGTTTTCAGGATGTTGATTATCAAGAGGTCATTTGAGAACAATGCTGGTGCCCCCAATAGATAATAAGACAGGGAAGCAGATGTTTACCACGTACCATCAAAGTCACTTCATGAATACTTTGAAGGCAAGGGGACTATACTTTTTTTTTTTAAATTTAGTAAAATGCATAGTATTAGACATGTGCACTAGAATACATAACAAACAAACACGTAATAAACACAGAAGAGATCTCTTACCATTGTTACCTTTGTACCTTTGTCTAGCAAGTGAATATTTAATATTAATGATTCTGAAACCTTCTGCCATGGCAATGCCCTGTCATTGTTTGATTTCTCAAAGTATCAGGAAACCAGATAGCATAGTGGCTAGAGTTCTGGATCTGGAAGACCCAGGTGCAAATCCTGTCTTCTAGAAAAGGTACTCAAAATACAATATAAGTATAGGGTATAGGACAGCTGTTTATTGTCTCAACCACAGAAAACCGTTAAGACAGAAGAACTCAAGGGCGCACATTGACAAATTCAGGAAAAAAAAAACATACAGTAACACTCCATCAAACTCATTACTGTCTCTCAAGAGGAAAAGACAATTATGGGAGGGAAGTGACTGAGGCCACTTCCTAGCCATGTGATACCCCTCTCCCGACCTCTCTCACACCCTCCTCACTGGAAAGTCATTTAACCTCTGTTTGCCTCAGATTCCTCATCCATTAAATGGGGATAATAATAGCACCTTACCTATCAGGGTTGTAGTGATGACCAAATGAGATAATTGTAAGGTGCTTTGCAAACTTTAATGTGCTATATAAATGTTAGCTATGATATTATTATTATTGTTCTTGTTGTTAGAGTTGCATGACTCTTAGACTAGCACTATATTGCAAGGTCTAGATCTCATGGCCAGCATAGTCATAGCTTGGGGTTTTCCCACTTTACAATTGAGGAAACTGAGGTAGGCAATGATTAAGTGACTTGCTCAGGGTCACAAAGCTAGGACAAATTCAAACTCAGTTCTTCCGGACCTGATTTCCTGACTTCCAGCATTCTATCCAGTGTGCCACTTAGCTGTCTGTCCTAAATATGTTCTGTTTTTACCTTTTGAGAGACAATAGTGAATTTGGTGGATAATAATTTCTATTTTTTTCCCCTGTATTTGTTAATGTATGCCTTTGAGTTTTTCTGTCTTAAAGATTTTCTGTGGTGGAGACAAACAGCTGTCCTACCCCTTTGTTCATACTGTATCTTGAGTTGTTGTTTGTCCTTTGTTTTTGAAGAGGACCAATGACATCAGGAAGGTGATGTCTTGACTTGCAAGTGAATTGGATTTAAGTGAGGCAGGGCTGTGCAAAGTCAACAGCCTCACTGTCTCCTCCAAGAGCCATCTGGGTCCCTTTTCTAGAAGGGACCTGTTAATCTCTTTTGGGAAGACCCAAGGTATGGGTCATACGTAACTTTGTTTTAGAGATTTACTAAGAGTTATTCCAGGGTCAGGGCATAAGAACCAAAGAAGGAGAAAGAAATCTCTAATCCCCACCCCCACTCCCCAACTTGGGGTCAAGTTTGCCCCTGGTGTGAACTCAGGTATGTGTGTGTATACATAGCTGGGAACCCCTTGTGTGAGGATTGACCCTGAGTCACATTTTGCGTCTTTATTTTTAACCTTTAAATTACAAATTAAACTTAGAATTACAATAGATACACTAATCCATGTCCCACCTACCAATAAGACAGCTCTATGGGTCAAGTGAAATAATGGATGGAGAAATGCTTTAAAGGCCATAGAATACCACATAAATTTAAGCTAAGGGGTAGGGAATAAGCATTTATTAAGTACCTACTATATGGGGGCACTGAGATGAGCACCTTTACAAATATTAGCTCATTTGATCTTCACAACAACCTTGGGAGCTAGATTCTCTTATTACTTCTATCTTACAGTTGAGGAAACTGAGTCAGAAGGGATTAAATGACCTGCCGGGGTCACATAGCTAGTGTTTGAGCCTGGATTTGAACTCAGGTCATCTTGACCCCACTGTGCTACTTATGATATTTAGTTAATATTATGATTATAATTATTAATTTTATTGTGATAATTTCTAGAAAACATTCTGACATCTTTTGAAATAATTGGAAGCATCCTGGGGTTAGCACAAAATTGTCCCAAAATTGCATAGGTTGTCACAAGATATGATGGTCTTCCTCTCATTGGAGGTCTTTAAATAAATACTGGATAACCCCTCGTGTATACTATACTGGTGAATTCTTTTGGGAATGGGTTGTTCAAGCAAGATGGCTTTCTGTCCTCTTGATACTTTCTTTAGAATGGAGATGCCACAATTGCCCTCAAAAATATCTTTCTAATATTTTAGTGCCTGAGACTCCAAAGCTTTCTCATTAGGTCCAATAAAATTTTTTCTCTCTTGATCTTTTAGGGACATAAAAACAGTTCTTGTAATCATGTGTGAAGTTTCAGTAACAATATTGAGGAGTGGAAGAACATCCAGGGGCAGGGAACCTGGGTGGGGAAGGGCCTCAAGACTATGCCATGTGAAGATAGCTGAAGTAACTGAGAATGCTTACCCTGGAGGCGAGAAGACTTGACAATGACCTGGCAGCTGTCTGCCAGTATTTAAAGGGCCATCATGAGGAGATGAGATTAGACATGCTCATTTTGGTCCCAGAGGGGAGAGCCAGGAAAAAAAGTGGGTGGAATTTAGGTACTGCGGATGTGGAGACTAACAAGAAAACAGTCCTTGGTCCCAAGAAGCTTACATTCTGAATGGGGTAAGACAACATGATAAGTTTAGGAGAGAGAGAGAGAGACACAGAGAGAGAGAGAGAGAATGGAATGGGTGGGAGCATCAGGAAAGGTTTCTTATAGGAGATGGCACATAAGGTGGGTGGACCTTCTCAGAGGCAGAGGTGAGAGGAAAGAATGCATTCCAGGCGTGAGAAACACTACCCTAAAGGCCCAGAAGAAGCTCAATGAACAGTGAAGGAGGCTGGTTTGGTTAGAACATAGAATGTATGTAGAGACATAATGTAAAAAAGTCTGGAAATGTTGGCTGAAGTCAGATTGCCTAGAGGGCAATAAAGAGCCATGGAAGGTTTTTAAATTATGGAAGTAACCAAAGGCATTTAGATATGGAGAGGTGCTGAGGGGGGGATCAATGCTAGCTTTACCCAGGGATGAAGCAGTGTGTGAGATTGGAGTGGCCCTGCTATAGCCTCTGTGCCCCAAAGTGTCTCATTCTCCAGTCTGTCACCCTATTTGAAACGCCCCTGTTAGAAATTCATTCCCTTGTATTAGTAAGTATTCTCTTTAAAAGCTCGAGTACTCTTAGGAGGAGTAATACTCCCTTAAACCAGTTAGAAATAGTCATACCTTATGGAAAATTCTTTTATCAGATTGCTAAGCTTAAGGATCTGAGGAAGTAGTGATTTTCATATGGGGTGGGTGGAGAGAAGAGCAAGACCACCACCAACTAATGTATATGTATGTACATGCATGCCTATATACACACACATATAAAATATATATTATACACACATATATAGGTGTATGTGTGTATAAATGTACATGTATATTTGTATGTGCTTGTGTATATGTATGTGTGTATGTGTGTATCTATGTGTGTATATAATTTGAGCCTCACAATGTCCTGAGAGGTCATGTTGGGGTCCATTTCTTCTTTGCAGAAGAAATAATTGTGGCAGTCCCTGCTGAAAGCAATGAGTCCTTGTATTTAATCTCATCAAGGGAAAGCCATATGGCTTAACTGCAGACACCCAAAGGAGTAGGTTGGGGGAAGCAGAAATAACAAGGGAAGTTTCCTATGGCAACCCAGAATATCTACTGAAGCATAAAGGGGCTGTGATCTCCATTAGTAGAGGGAGGGTCCGCACTAACAAAACTGTGAAGCCTTGATGTATGGCATACTGAACATATAAAATGTATCCATTCTTATTATCCCAGAAAGTCTATGGAAGGTATTTTGCAAATTGTAAGATATACAAATGTGAGCTATTTTGTACCTGTACTTTCTAGTCAATTAGACTTGGACTCTTTGAAAGTAGGGATTACTTCATTCTTTGTAGCCCTAAAATCTACCACAGTGCCTCACTCATTCATAGTTGGCACTTAAGGATACTTGCTTATTGATTTAATAAAAATGAATGAAATATATACTATATGAAGGATACATCTCCCAAATGGTGATTCCAACTACAGTGGCTTCAATACCTTGGACAGTTGAGTGAATACACACACACACACACACACACACACACGTATATATGTATATGCACACCATGCAATATATTCATACACACAACACACACGTATACACACATACACACATGTATATATGTGTATATATACACACATTCAATATATTCACAGCACAACACATACATATACACAGGTATGTGTACATAGATTCACATATACATGCATGTATATATATTATACATATATAATATAGATTTTAAATAGGAGCCTGTCCTAAAATCTGGGATCAGAGATATGCCTCATCTTCTAAATTACAGAGTGATTTAATGTATTTTTAATGCCAGAAGCCATTTGTATTATCCTGAAGTTTTATAGCCTTTAAACCAATCCCGTGGACTCTAATAAGCTCCATTTGCTTCCAGATTTCATGCACCATTGTACAGCTGAAGAAAGGAAAAACATTTGTTTCTTATGAAGTAATAACCGTCCCTGTTGCTGTAATGCAAAGGGTTTGATTTCTAATTTGTTGTTTGTTTGTGCAAAGCAAAAATCATATTTTCTGTTATAAATTATTACAGATACTATTATTTTTAGTTATGCAAAAACACAAAACAAAACAAGATTGTAGTGTGAAAATTCAATTTTAGAATGCTTGATTAATTTATTCTAGTGTACTATAGCTAAACTATTCTTTATTATATGGGTACAAGTCAATTTACTGTAAATCAGTATGACAAATGAAATGTCAGGAGGTAGCTTATAAATTGCAGTAATCATTTTCTGGGTGAATGTAAATGAATAGAAATGCATATTCCTAAGACAGTTAAAAAAATGTTACCAGCAGTGTCTACAAATCATTGGCCCGACTTTCACACTACATTACATTCGGCTAAGAGTTTGTTTGTTTATGATTCCTATTTCTTAGCTATGGTTGTGGTTGAAAAGATTTGAAACTATTCCTTAGTTCTGACAGACTCCTGCAGTTAGCTGTCAACCACTTTCCAAACCTTTGGTTTGTGGGGACAAGATTTTCTACTTCCCCTGAACCTAAACATTTGTGTGTGTGTGTGTGTGTGTGTGTGTGTGTGTGTGTGTGTGTGTGTATACAGAGTATCCCAAAAGTATTACTGCAGTTTAAACTATTAAAGCTTAAATCTGCATTAAGACTTTTGAGACTCTATCTATCTGCTGTTTGTCTACCATCTATCTACACAGATATACATAATTAAATAATACAATGTATTATTATACAATTTAATACATTAATTATTATATTAACATATTACACATAATTATACACATATGGCTATATAATTATGTATATTATTATTTTGGTGCAGCTTCTGTTAAAATATTTATGGAGACAGGTACCAGAGAGATCACTGGATGACCCAAGGGACATGGAAAGAAGGAACAATAAAGCATGTCTTGATTTATGGAATAGTTGAGTTCCTGTAAAATTATGTAAATTTGTACCACATTTAAACATTTTAGATTTTCTGGTGATCTGGCAAATCCTCCCGTTAAAAGAAGGAAACTATGGTAAGTGAAGTAATAGGAGGAATGACCAAAGACTGGGCAGGTATGGAAACCGGGGTAACTGCTTCTGTGAGTATCTGATTACATGCTGTTTGTCTTCTTGCCTGAGGCGTTCATCATCTATGCGTGCACTACATGCAGACTGATTTGGGTCAGGAATGCATGGTGGCCCAAATCCCCAATCCAAGTGTGAGGGTGCTGGACATCCTTCATGTTTGCAAATTGCTTTGGCTGCTTGCAGAGTCACTGCAAGTCAGCTTGAATGGTTTCAACTCTCCCAGGTAGTCATTAACTGGGAGTACTATACTATACACGATGAGTGCATGAGGGAAAAACAAATCCTTTGGTGGAAACTATAGCTTGGAGAGAAGGGTGTCTTCTGGAAAACCAAGTAGACCATGTTGTTACAGCAGGATTCTTCAGAGGGTGGGTGCGTGGCCCTATCAGGTATCCTGTTAGTATTGATCTTCCTCTCCAGGGCATATACTTGACTTCCTCTGCTACCGCCTAAAAACTTTTTCATCAAGGAAGCTCACTCTAGTCCTGGAATTCACTCATTGAAAGTACCTTCCTCCCTTTGACCCAGCAATACCACTTCTAGGTCCGTATCCCAAAGAGATCATGAAAATGGGAAAAGGACTCGCATGTACAAAAATATTTATAGCAGCTCTTTTTGTGGTGAAATTGAGAATTAGAATTAGAATTTGAGAAGATGCCCATCAATTGGGGAATGGCTGAACAAATTGCGGTAAATGAATGCAATGGAATACTATTGTGCTATAAGAAATGATGAGCAAGCAGACTTCAGAAAAACCTGGAAGGACTTGTATGAGCTGATGCTGAGTGAAATGAGCAGAATCAGGAGAACATTGTCCACAGTAACAGCAACATTGTGTGATGACTCACTTTCATAGACTTGGCTCTTCTCAGCAATGCAAAGATCTGAGACATCTCCAAAAGACTCATGAAGGAAAATGCTATCCACATCCAGAGAAAAAACTATGGAGTCTGAATGCAGATCCAAGTATACTATTTGCTTTCTTTTTTGTTGTGGTGGTTGTTATTTTGTTTCTTTTTTCTCATGGTTCCTCCCATTGGTCCTAATTCTTCTTTACAACATGACTAATGTGAAAATATGCTTAATATGAATGTATATGTAGAGCCTTTCAGATTTCATGCTGTCTTGGCGAGGAGGAAGGGGAGGGAGGGGGAGAAAATTTTAAATTCAAAAGCTTATGGAAATGAATGTTGAAAACTAAAAGTAAATAATAAATTAATAATAATAAAAACAACAACAACAATAAAGTACCTTTCTTACTTGCAGCTGCTTCCTCTGATTGGATGGCTCCTCCCTGAATATTCTCTCTAAGGAGGGTGTTTAGACTACCAGTTATGTCTCCTTTTTCAGGCTGAACTCTGGACTTTCTCTTCCATGCTCCACACCCTCCCTCTGTGTTTGTCTCCCTTCTCCCCTCTCCCTTGTGTATTGTCTTCCTCCATTAAAATGTAAGCTCCTTGAAGGTAGGGAAATTTCAGTTCTTATTTATGCCTAGTACAGTCCTTAATAAATGCTTGTTAATCGACTGATTATAGTGTGTCTTGTGTTTGAAAAGGTGGTGATAAATCATGGGAAGGTGAATGTGGAACTTAATGGGACAGTCCAGAAGTGTGAATTCAGCTTGAGGGCTCTAGTCGGACATGGTGTGAGAGGAAGGCTGTGGACGTTGAATTTTCTTTCAGGGACCAGTATGTGGCCTTGGCCAGGGTAGGACACTGAACACATAAGAAGAAGTGAGCCATCTTCGTCAGTGTCTACCATTACCAAGACAGTGTCATAACCTTAGGATGGGATTACATTAATGAGACATTTAATGTCACTGCATTCTAGGTTCAGAGGCATAGATTTTTGACCAGCCCTAGTTATAACTGTGACTCACCACTGGTGACCCTGGTATTCCACAAATTCATCTCTTGTATATTTGCTTATTATTTGACAATGCCACAAAGGCACTAGATCCCTTTTTCAGCTCCGCAATCAATCCTTCATATGTAAAGATTATTAGAACATGAATTTAGAGCTATCAAAGACTTTAAATGTCATGTAGTCCAACTACCTTGTTATACAGTAAGGAGAATGGGGCAGAGAGGCAAAGCTGTGCTAGTGAATGTTTAACAACCAGCTTCCTGAGAAAAATGTATATATAACATAATGTTGTTCAATTTTTTAAAGCCATGTTCAACTCTTCATGATTCCATTTGGGGTTTTCTTGCAAAGATACTGAAGTGGTGTACTATTTTCTTCTCTAGCTCATTTTACAGATGAGGAGACTGAGGCCAACAGGGTTAAGTGACTTGCCCAGAGTCACATAGCTAGTACGTGTCTTGAAGCTGAATTTGAACTCACAAAATGAGTTTTCTTGATTACAGGCCCAACTAGCTGTTCTATATATACAACAAACTTTTAAGTTCAATCTATACTATTAGCATTTTCTCCATCTCTTTCTTAAGTCTAGACAATCAGCAAATTAATAAATCAAGCCCTGAATTGTAGTGTTTACTGATTTCCAAGGTATAAATGCTCACACTGAAAATTTAACAATTAGCTCTCTGGAGCAGGATGAGCTAGCTCCAGCACATTCCTGCAAAGAGATAAGGGATCTGTGTAAAGATACGCAAGTAGTAGATACAAGAACTGGGTAGTCTATATCTTTCATTTTCATATTTAATAATAATCAGATATTGTCTTGATAATTCATACAAAGAATTAAATGTCTTCCTACTAATCTTGGTATGTTGTTTTATAGTAGCCAGTTAAAATGTGATTTAGGTGGACCCCAGGATCTGAAAAACCAACTAATTGGCTGGGTTGGAGATACACATGTACATATATGTGTATGTATGTACACACACATATATGCATGACATATACAGGATAAATTGGGGGTAGTCTCAGAGGGAGGGACAGCTTCATGGTGCAGTGGATAGCACACTGGGCTTGGAATCAGGAAGACTCATCTTCATGAGTTCAAATCTGGCCTTAGATACTTACTAGCTGTGTGACCCTGGGCAAGTCACTTAACCCTGTTTGCCTCAGGTTCCTTATCTGTAAAATGAACTGGAGAAGGAAATCTTTGCCAAGAAAACCCAAATAGGGTCACAAAGAGTCAGACATGACTGAACAACAACAAGCATTACCTGCGTTACAAGGATGAAGATTCAATAGCTCTATCTATCTGTCTGTCTGTCTATCTATCTATCTATCTATCTATCTATCTATCTATCTATCTATCTATCCATCCATCCATCCATCCATCCATCCATCCATCCATCCATCCATCCATCTATCCATCCATCCATCCATCCGTCTGTCTGTTCGTCCGTCTATCCATCTATCTATCTGTCTATCTAATCACTTTATACACCTTAAAACACCATAGAGTTGTCAGACATACTGACATGATCAGGGAGTATATTCCACTGTTGCGGCTCTGCCTCAGGGCTACTTGCAGAAAGGCCAAAGTTCAAATACTGTAGTTGTTTCTGCATTTCTAATTTTCCTTCACTCCCAGAGTACAATTTCATCTCTCCATTACTCTCCTTGTTTATTTTTTCCTCTAGCCACAGGAGGCATCCCCTATGAGAAGTTCATTTTCATGAATTTTCAGCAGAATGTTTTCAATGCATCATTTTTGGGGTATGAGTATTTTCCCAGAATATTTTATGCCCCTTAATAGAGAATAGCTGAAATGTCATTTCCAGCAGTTGTCAGCATCCAATTTTGTTTTCATGGTGTATAATTTTGCATTTAATGTATTTTCAAAAATGCTAGTGTACACACATAGGTTATGGCAAGGACAGTCAAAGTTAAATAAAGGAAATTAATGTAGGTGACTTTTTGTAATTGTAGTAATGCAGAAATTTAATGGAAAAATTTCTTGGGTTCTCTTGAACACCAAGACGGAAACCCTCTTATTGAATGTTACTGTTCTGTAGAATGAAGGGAAGAATGGGGTAACTTAGGAGGAAAAATTCTACAATACATAAAATGGGGCATTTTTACTTTGGTAAGAGATAGGGAGAGTGGCAGTGGGAGTATGTAGTGTCTAATAACCTTCTGATAGTCACGTGTGTTCAACACACACAGAAGTATCTCAGATAGTTAAATGTCATTAAAGCCCATGTATTTGCTTCCTTAGCAGAGACCTCAAATCCTTACTCAAAACCTTTGATGTTGACTTTACACTCATTTTCTAAGTATATCTAGTTTCCCAAGCTATCTTATTTCTTAGTTCATGACAGAGTAGAAGTGGTAAATTTAAAAGACTGGAGTTTGAAAAAGTGAGAGTGGCGGGAATTGCTAGAAACAGTCACATTGATGCCATCAAGAAATTGATCTTGAACAGTTAGGGAACAAGTGAGGAAAATAATAATAAACATACTAGAACTGTCTCTTCTCCTTCCATTTATGTATTTAAGGGGACAATTTCTTTAACAGCAGAGCACTGCTATTCTGTCTCTGTCTCTTTGTTTTTGTCTATCTTTGTCTCTGTCTCTGACTCCATCTGTCTCTCTTTTTTATCTCAAACATCAAATATTTACTTAATGATAAGGCAAAAGCAATAAAAATCATCAGAGTTACTCAATTTAAAGTATATGTGGGAATTATCAATACATCATGGTCCATACATAAACATGGGTCATGATCTCCCACTAATATACACAGTAACCATAGAGAAGGGTAGGAAGATACTTACAGAAAGCTACAAGGAGGAACATGAGTAAGGAAAATCCATGTGCTCAGGGAAATTCATGACTCTGGACGGTAGGTATTGATGTCCTTGATCTTTTCAGGAACAACCTGTACCACACAAAGCTGCTTCTCTGCTAAGTAATTCCCTTCTGTTCTTTAAGCAAATCTATTCCTCTTCTGCTCTCAAGCTGATGAAGCAATGACAAGCTCTTTTAACTCATAATCACCCTTAAAAGGAAACTGAGCAAGTGTTACGTTGTTATAATAATTAGCAGTTCTTTTAAACCAAAAAGACTGAAAATATCTTGAGGTTGGTTCTCTGGACAATGCAGACAAGCCCAGAGAGTGCAACAGGATGCTCTGTCAATCCATTTATATTCACAACAAAAAAGCTGCACAACTTAACTTTCCCTTCTACTTTGTCCTCTTAAATCATCTCTTTCTTTTTGGATAGCTATAGTTATATGATGCAGAATGAGACAGTGAACAGAGACCTAGTCTACATGACAGATATTACTCCTATCACAGTTTCTAAGGCTTCCTCCACTCATAAAGCTTACTAAGACAAGAAGTCCCATGAGGACAGGGACTGTGTCCTCTTTGAACTTTGTCTCCACCACTGTCTGGCATGTATGGAACAAATATTTGTTGAGTGAATATTTACACTCCTTGCCTCATGTGGTTGTTGACTAGATCAAATAAGATAAAGTATGTGTAGTTAGGCCTATTTCACCACACTGTGTGGCTACTCTGTTTCAGTAGGCCGAGATCATAGAATCAAAGGATCATAGATATAGAGAGGGAAGGGAACCTTGAGGCCATCGAATTCAACTCCTTCACTTTACAGATGAGAAAACTGAGTCCTGGAGAAGTTAACTGACTTGCCCAAGATCACAATGCTTTTGTCACTGTATGCAGAGGAAAGGGAACCTTTTTTGTGGTTGTTGTTGAGATATTTAATATTTTATTTTTTCCCAATTACAAGTAAAACAATTTTTAACATTTATTTTTTAAAATTTTGAGTTCCAAATTTTGTCCTCCCCCATCATTGAGAAGGCAAGCAATTTGATACAGGTTATACATATGCAGTTATGCAAAATATATTTCCATATTAGTCATGTTGTGAAAGAAAACACAAGCCAAACTCTGCTAAGTGCTGGGGATACAAAAAGAGGCAAAAGACAGCCCCTGCCCTCAAAGGAGCTCACAATCTAATGGGGGAAACAACAAGAAAACAAATATGTACATCAAAAAGCTATCCATGTGATAAATCAGAAATCATTAACAGAGGGAAGACACTAGAATTAAGAGGGGTTGGGAAAGGTTTCCTATAAAAGATAGGATTTTAGTTAGGACTTAAAGTAGGACTGAGTCAGACCTTGGAGGATGAGTAAGATTCGGTATAGGCTGAGGAAGGGCAGGGATGGCGTTCCATGTACACAACTTGAACAAAAATATAGAGGCAGGAATAACAACAACTAACATTTATAGGATGTGTAAAGGCTCACAAAGCACCTTACAAATATCTTCACATTTGATTCTCACAATAACTCTGGGAGGTAGGTGGTAATATCCCCATTTCATTGTTGTTGTTGAGTTGTGTGTGACTCTTTGTGACCCCATGGACCATAGCATGCCAGGCCATTCTATTCTCCACTATCTCCCAAAGTCTGTCCAGATTCATGTCTGTTGTTTCCATGATCCCTATTTTGCAGATGAGGAAACTGAGGGAGACAGAGGTTAGATGACTTGTCCAGGATTACACAACTAGTCTGAGACTGATTTGAACCTAGGTTTTCCTGACTCCAGGCCCTTTCCATTGCACCACTTCATCATGGTCTATTTGATCTGTCCTAATTTATTCCTAGTGTCTGATCATTGCTTCCTACATAGTAGGTGATTCATAAATGCTTGCTGAATTTGATTGGATGTGCAGAAGACAAGGAGTAGACCTTTTTGGCTCTATCAAAAGGTTCAAAGAAAGCAGTGGTCAGATAGACAGGTAAGTTTCTAATCATAGAAGTCATTGAAAGAATATCTGTTCATTGCTTTGATGGTGTCATTTATACTTGTTCTCTTAGCCCACCTGCAATAAGATTGCCCAAATGATCTGGTAAACCTCCTGTTGGCAGGTGGAGGACACACATTACCACCCTTCTTTGGGGCCTAACCCAGAGTAAGACAACAAGAATCAAATAAAGTGGTGATATCTGCTTTGTGTTTTCTATAATATGCAAGGGTAAGAAAAAATTTAAAAAAAGAAAAAGAAAACACAAGCCAAAAACACCCCAAGAACAACAAACAAAGTAAAAATAGTGTGCTTTCTTCTGCATTCAGACTTTATCAGTTCTTCTCTGGCAGTGGATAGCATTTTTCATCATGAGTCCTTAAGAATTGTCTTGGATCATCGTATTATTGAGAATAGCTAAGTCATTCACAGTTCTTCATTGTACGATATTGCTGTTGCTGAGTACAATGTTCTCATGGTTCTTCTCACTTTACTTTGCATCAGTTCATATATGTCTGAGGAAAGGGAATTTTAAAAACAAAGGCAAAACTACAGCTCATAGACTAATTCTTTAGGCCATGGGTTTCTTTATTAGGAAAGTCCCACAATACTTATTATTTGATTTGACTCCGACAAATTACTTTTTAATCCCATCTCTGTCTTTTACATTGGAAATCTCACAGCCTCCATTGGGAACTAATTCTAGGCTTTCATCATATTTACAACCAAGAAATTCTCCCGATGCCTCTCTTGATGTTATTGCTCTCTTGAGCAATTTATTATGTTCATTTTCTCTTGTTTCATCCTCTGTGGAGATGGAGAACAACTAATGAGAAGCCTTTGTGATCTAAGAAATGTTGATGAGCTAGGAGGCTGGGCTTCTTTAGCTGGCTTGGCCATAATCTAGCGCAATGACCCGGGATAAGCCACTTGAGTTTTGTGCCTCAGTTTCCTTGTGTATGCTCTTCCTACTACACTGTGAAAAGCAGCGCTCAGATGTGAACCCAGATACTGGAAGGAAGGTTCCAATTATGTATACCAGAGCTTTATAAGATCTTTATTAACAATGAAGAAATATTCAGCTTCCTTGCTCTTTATCCCTCATGAAATTGCCATCCCTGTTCCTTTGTCTTGTCTGTCTCCATGCTTGGGAAGTACTCCATTTTCACCTCTGCATTTCAGAATGCCTGGTTTCCTTCATAGCTCAGCTCAAACATCACTTTTTATATGAAGCCTTTCCTGATCCTCCTATCTCCTAATACCTATCCCTACCAAAATTATTAGGGGCAGTTAGGTGGTGCAGTGGATAGTCTGCTGGCCTGGAGTTAGGAAGACCTGAGTTAAAATCTGTCCTCAGACACTTACTAACTTTGTGGCCCTGGGCAAGTCACTAACCCTGTTTGCTTCAATTTCCTCATCTGCAAAATGATCTGGAGAAGGAAATAGCAAACCACTCTAATATCTCTGCCAAGAAAACCCCAAATGGAGTCACGAAGAGTTGGAAATGACTAAACAATAACCATCAAACTTATTTTGTAGATTTTAAATATACATACATACATTTATATATATATATACACATATGTGTATGTATATATACGTGTGTGTGTGTGTGTATATATATGTATGTATATGTATATATGTTGTCTCAATCAATAAACATTTATCTAAGCATCTACTAGGTGCCAGGCACTGTGCTGAGAGAAGACATAAGCTCCTTGAGGGTAAGATCCATTTCACTTTTGTGTTTGTATCTCCTGTACCTAGGACAAAGCAGGCACTTAACAAAATGCTTGTTGATTAATTGATAGGAGGTAGAGATGGAGAAACATTCTTGCTGAATAGGGGAGACAGCAGTGAATGTTTCTGAGATTCTAGAGAGTCGTTTCCATCTTCAGAGAGAGGTGTAGTCAAAGCTCTTCATACAGAAAGAGGCCCTGGGAGTTGGGGCCATAAGACTCAGCTTTGTGCCAGGTGTAGGGTCAAAGAAAGTTCCCCAAATTTCTAGCCACGTTTTTCTTGGCACATTCAAACCCTAGCCCCAGCCCACCTCAGCCACACAGATAACTTCCAAACTCTCTTTAGTTCCAGAGAGCAACTTTAGCAAGTGTAGGTGGAAGGGGCAGGCAGGTTCATACTTGGAATCGGGAAAAATTTCCCAACAAGTCAATCTATCCCAAAGAGGAATTGACTGGCTCAGCTGGCAGTGGGTCTTCCCCTCCAGAGGTCTTCAAGCTAAGGCTGGGTGACGCCTTCTCAGTTATGTTGTAGGGGAATTCTTTTTTTGATGTGGGTTGGTCTTGCTGGCCGCTGAAGTCCCTGCCTCCCATCCCCAATTTAAAAATTCTTCATCTTCTAACCCTGAACACAGTGCTCCAAGACAGACATGAGCAGTTTTAGATGACACTACTCCTTTGTTCTCAGATCACATCTTTGAACTAAATTACATTTGTTATCAGGGACACACTGAGTGTGGTGTGATGAGTACACTCGTTTTGTCCAGCGTGGAAAGAAACACAGACTCTTAGGAAGAGGCTCTCTTTAGTGACCTCAGTGAACTGGCCAAAATAGTAACAAACAAAAGGAAATGAATTAGTTGTGGTTCCAAGTGGGCCATGCAGGCCTCCAGAATAGCCCTTCTGCCATCTGAATTCTCTCAGCAAGATGAGTCATCTCATTATAACACCATCTTAGCTCCTGCCAGGCACGCACCAGAGAGATGGCTCCTTCAGACACTGTCTGAGAAAATCCTTTTCAGTATTTGGAGAATTATGGCCTCATACAAAAAGCACTTGGCTGGTCCTTGGAGCCAGAAGATCTGGGCTTTAGTCTCAGTTTACTATAAGCCTGGGCAAACCACTTCACCTCTATTTTCCTCTTTGATGAAAATGAGGTGGTTGGGCCAGATGCCTTCTCAAGTCCATTCTAGCTTTGACATTCATAGGATCACAAGCATTAAAACTGACTCCAAATTTAGTCCCCTTTCATATATTTTATGAGAGGGATTAATATTGCAGTATATAAAGAAAATGAGCAGTGATGTGGCACAATGGTAGCCACCAAAGGACTTGGGTTTAAATCTCAGCTCTACCTCTTCTTACTTGTGTGATCTTAGGTAAGTCATTCTACTCCTCTAGGCTTTATTTTCCTTCATAAAACAAGGGGCCTGGGTTATATGGGTGTCTTTTGAAGACCAAGCTTGAATCAGATGGATCTGGTACTTCAGGTTTAGAATAGGATTTAGAATTTAGGATTTAGAAAATGAGATACTTCCAATCCAACTACCAGTTAACAAAAGGAGGTTCCTTTAGCCATAAGAGAGAAAGGACATTCAGCAAGGATACATTGTTTCAATAGGCGATAGTTTGTCTCTCTGTTGGCTATGCTGGTCCACCTATCACAAGCCCAAAGCAGTAGCAGCTGTTTCCTCATGTACTGGCCTTTTTGTAAGTCAACAGAAGCTTACATCGACAGCCTTAACCTCTAGTCCCTGAGCTAATGAAATCTTGAGGATAGTTTTAATACCTTTTCATGAGGAACTAGCCTGGTCCACATGACTTATATTATTCCTATCACGGTTTCTAAGGTTGCCTGCAATCATAAATCCTATGAGCCTGACCTTTATACTTCAGAATGAAAAGCCTGATTACAATGAGAATCCAAAATGTTTTTGGTCTCTGAGAAAGGCTCTGCCTAAGATCTATTCCTTCTGATTTTAAAGAATAGGCATTTGCCTTTGTTATAAAATATTTTTATTCAAATATTGACTTTTCACCACCAGGGATGCTGGGGCCACCACATCTGGATCTTCCCATCCTAGTTCCAGATGGGATCCTGGAAGAAGTTTAAGTGGTTGTGAAAAAATACAAAAATGTGCGAAAGGGCTAGAATGGACCAAAGAGAGCAACAGTGCAGGTGACACAATTTTGAGTTTACTGAGCAATAGATTTTCAAGATATCTGAAGGAGCAGAAGCTATCCAAGCAGTGAAAAAAAAATTCAGATCTTATTTCCCCACTCCCCCTAAAAAAAGTGGTAGAGAAAATATCAATAAATATGGAGTCAGTTGCCTACTTTTCCATTTACACAAAATATTTTAAAGAATAATCTACACAGTACATTGGGGTCATCCTTGATAGAAAGGATCAGAAGAGAAGAGGCAGACTTCTGTGAAGGGCATTCCATAGAACAGCACATCTTTATAATTATCCATTTGGATGAAAAGTATAAAGAACATAAGATCCTACCACTGTGCTTGTAGTTTGTTTTCTTTTAAAAGAATTGATTCAACAAAGCAACCACCTTAGCAATTCTACTATAACATAGTGTTATAGAAAAACACAATATTGCTTGAAATATGTAATAATGGAAATAATTTTGATGATTCTCTGATTATGAGTATCAACTGAGGCATTAAAAAAGGCCACGCATACATAGCAAAGGTACTTTCCACCATCATGGTGGGAATCTAGAATACAGTCTAAGTCCAAGAGGTATTCCAGAGGGTGAGGTCCTCCTAATAGACTGTTTGTGAATGACATTGCACAGGAGTTTGTTGTTTTTCAGTTGTTTCAGTCATGTCTGACTCTTCACAACCCCATTTGGGATATTCTTAGCAAAGATATTAGAGTGGTTTGCCATTTCCTTCTCTAGCTCATTTTACGGATGGGGAAACTGAGGCAAACAGGGTTAAGTGACTTGCCCAGAGTCACACTTGTGCAGGAATAGTGAATAACAAATGTCTCTTGTCCAGACAATGATATACAGTTGAATGGTCAACCCTTGCAGTTGGTCCACTAGCTTCTTATATGTTAACTTGTTGGAGGCTTAGAGGAAACCTGTGAGATTGATGATATGGGTATTAGCCCCAATTTATAGATTAGAATATGAAGTCTCAAAGAATTTCATTGGCTTGCCTTTAGCCATATATCTACTAAAGTCAGGCCCTCCTAATTCCAAGGCCAGAACATTATCTACTACTCCATACTTTTCACAAGAGAAGCATAGAAGAGAAATTTAAGACAGTCCTTGGCCACAAGGAATTTACTATCTACTTGAGGACTAAAGACATACACATCCATCCAATAAATAAGTAAATAACAATGACTTCCCACTTACGTGGCTATGTTATATAGACTAGGCTTAGAGTAGACAAGAGGATAATTAGTACAGCCCTCTAAGTTAAGAGGGGAAGAGAGCTAAGTCCAAAGAATGGAAATAGCTTTGGCCAGGTCACAGTTAAGCTAGTAGCAGAATCTCGGCTTCAAATTCAGTGGTCTCACAGTGTTACCTTTTCATATGTAGGGTTGTATGCATGAACAACACCAAGGCTTCCAAGTCACTCTCAGGTAATTTCTAAATCATGCTGCCTGCTTTCTGACCACTCTGCATACATGTCTCTTTCCCACCTGAACCTTGGATTTCCTCCAGGGATGTGGCCTCTGATAGGTTGACTTTCATTTACCTAACCTAGAACCAAGTCTTTACCCACTTCCAGCCATTTCCAAACTGTGCATAGGGGGCCATACCTCCTTGCTAGCTCCCTTAAATGTGTTATCTTATTTGAATGTAAGCTCTTTGAGGACAGGGATAGTTTTGGTTGCTTGTATTTGTGTCCCCAATGCTTAGCAAATGGCCTGGTACACAGTAAGCAATTAATAAATGTGTTAGCCTTCATTTATTCATTTGTCAAATAATTAATCTCTAATGTTTCAGAAATCCATCTTGAGATACCAAGACAACTTCTTCAACTATGGCTACAATTAATTTCTCTTTGACTCATATCCCCTGAGAAACAAAAATGGTAGATTAAAAACTTTTTAGAGGAATTTGTTTAAAAAAATGACAGTCATAAAAGACCAGTTTTCTTACTGAACAAATTAAGTTAGAAATGGTAATGTACAGGATTAAATAGAATTATCCTCTAAGTCTGAAATCAATAGCTTTGAGTCAGTATTAATTAAATACAGCCAACATTGACTAAGTTTACACTACGTAGAAGACACTGTGCCGTATGATGGGGATGCAAAGGCAAAATGAAAACAGTCTTTGCTCTCTAGTTACTCGCCCTCTACTGAGGTGGGGTGAGAGTGAGGAGGGCGGAGATTCATGTCAGAAAGTCCAGATTTCCTCCGCCCATACAGGTAAGACAACTAAAGTTGGGCCATGGCATAACTCTAGATATCTAAATGATATTGCCAGAAAGCCAAGGGGGCCAGGAACAAGGGACCCATCTACTGAGACCCTTCTGAACTGACTTGGCAATTGGGCCATGATCCTGATCACACAGGTGTCCTGCTTGGGACAGTTTTGGTATATGAAAACTCACCTTAATAAAACAAAATCAGTTAAAGATGCTTTTCAAAAAAAGATTCACACCCATGGACTCTCTTTGAATGTAACAAACTTCTTTCCCCACTTTGCATTTAAGATATGATTTGGTTTACAAAGCATCAATGGACAACGAGCATTTTAAGAATGATAATATTTCTTGCCCATTAGACTTTTCAAAGTACTTTCATGCATATTATCTCATTTGATTCCCCCTAGCATCTCTATGAGAGTTGTTAGACACCTTAGTCCTAAATTCCAGATGAGGTAACCAAGCCACAGAAAAAAATAAATAAATTAGTTAAAATAGAAACAAGAGTTCTTAATTTCTAGGCTACTACTCTTTCTTCCACACTAAATAGCTTCTTATCAGTGCCTTGAACATAATCATAGCTGCAACTAGGGTGGTGGCAACCAGTATTTTGCCCATAGGCACCAAAATTTTGAATATTATGTAATTTTCAAATGAGTTATGTTTATATCTTAATAGTCATTATACTCCAGTAGCATAGCAACAACCAAACTCAGGAGCTCGTTAGCAAGAATAATTAGCTAAAATAGGAAGCTACCATATATAGGTATCTCTGTATTCCCTGACTACTATAAGACAATGTCCTAGGGTCTTCCGCAACAACTGAATTCATCTTAATTGCCTCTATAATTTTCATCTAGTGAGTTACAAAGTTGATTTAAGGGCACATTGAATGCCATTTTTCCTTGGTGGGTTGTATGTGACTGGTGTGGTCACCAAAATGGCCTCACAGCTTTGTTCAGAGTATGCATGTTACTTAAGTTTGTGGAAATGAATTGAACTGACTTTAGTAAAGGAGTGACATACGATATAGTCAGGTTCTTTTCTCAGTACAATTAGCTCCAGGAGTCAGAGTAGGCCCAGGCAGAAATAAATCTCTTGAGGATCACAGTCACGTGAGAAATGGTCTTAATTTCTGTTTTGCTTTTTTCTTTCGTCTCAAGTTAAGAGTAGGAGGCATTATCTGAAAGATACTGAATCAAATGATATTTGCATTATAATGTCCCTCAATGTCAGTAAGTTCATCAACAAACATTTACTAAAGTGCCTACTATATTTCAGGCACTGTGCTAAGCTGCTGGGGTGAAAAAAAAAGGAGGCAAAAGACAGTCCTTGCCCTTGAGGAGCTCACAATCTAGTGGGGGAGATAGCAAGCAAACAAATGTGGACAAACAAGCAGGATATATACAGGATAAATAGGAAATAATTAAAGGAGGGAAGGCATTAGATGTAAGAGGAGTTGGGAAAGACTTCCTGTAAAAGATGGGACTTTGTTAGGTCTTAAAGGAAGCCAGGGAATCCAGGAGGCAGAGATGAAGATGGAGAGATGGGGAACAGCTGGAGAGAAGGATCAAAGCTGAGAGATGGAGTGTCTTGTTTGAGGAAGAGCCAGGAGGTCAGAGTTACTGGATGCAAGAGTATGTGGGAGTGTGTAAGATGTAAGAAGACTGGAAAGGTAGGAGGGGGCTAGGTTGTGAAAGACTTTGAATGCCAAACAGAGCATTTTGTATTTGATCCTGGAGTCAATAGGGAGCCAGTGGAGTTGATTGAGTGGGAAGGAGGATGACATGGCTGAACTCATGTTTAGGAAAATCACTGTGATGACTAAGTGAAGGATGGGCTGGAGTTGGGAGAGACTTGAGGCAGGCGGACTTACCAGCAGACTACCAGGTATGAGGTGATGAGGGCCTGTACCTAGGGTGGTAGCACTATCAGAGAACAGATGTTACAAAGGTGAAACTGACAGGTCTTGGCAATAGATTGGATGTGGGGGTGAGAAATAGTGCGGAGTCAAGGATGACACCTAGGTTGCTGAGCCTGGGGAACTGGGAGGGTGGTGGTACCTTTGACAGTTATAGGGTGAGTTCTGTTTTAGACCTGTTGAGGTTAAGATATTTACTGGATATCTAGTTGGAAACGTCTGGAAGGCAGTTGGAGATGTGAGTCTGGAGGTCAGTGGAGAGGTTGGGGCAGGACAGGTAGATTTAGGAATCATCAGCATAGAGAGAATAATTAAATCCATGGGAGCTGAGGAGATCATCAAATGAAGTAGCATAGAGGGTGAAGAGAAGAGGACCCAGGATAAAGCCCTTGTGGGATACCCATAATTAGAGGGTATTGCTTGGTTAAGGATCCACAAAGGAGACTGAGGAGAGATGTGATAGGAGAAGAAACAGGAGAGAGTAGTGTCCTGAGACCTAGAGAGAAGAGAGGATCGAGGAGAAGTGGGTGATCAGTATTGTCAAAGGCTCCAGAAGTTCATAATATTGTATAAAATGTCAGAGGTGACGTCTTTCTTAGATGTCAGCCCCACTGGTCTCCCCAGGAATGACTCAGTGCTATATAGCTAACCATTTGCAATAAACACTTAACTGCTTGCTGGCTAGGTGAATGACAATTTATAAAATGTCATTTAGAGTAGCCGGTAGAAATATGCATGGATATCATCTAGCCTCTTCTGAACCATGGAACCAACTAGAGAGTTTGTTTCTCATGACATGTGACAGGAATACAAAAAGAGTGGTGTTTGTCTTTGGGTTCTGTTTTAAAATCAAATTTGGAATTTTCATACACAGCGCAGGCAGTCCTCGTGGTCACTGTCATGCCCTTGCAGATAATTCTCGGTAACATGATTACATAGATGCACAAGGTCTTGTTGATTTCCTGGAACCTCACCATTTCTGCCTCCAGAGCCCTGCTCCCAGCATGGAGGCAACCTTCCCCACTAGAACTGTGGTACCTTTCAATGGAGTCAGCAACAATCCTCCAACAACATTTGCCTTGAATTCAGCTCTGAGAAGTGTCCACAGGGCTGAAGCTAGTTACTCTGTGCTTTTCCTCTCACCATGTGGCTTGTTGACATTTGAATTTCCAAATATCAAGGATTTTTCTAATGTGACTCATTTGTGTCAGATACCTTTCTTTCTTTGTTTTTCTTTCAATGTCATGCTGCTGATTCAGATCTCCAGGGTAAAATTAGAAATACTAACATTTTGTGCAACTTGATTTTTCCCCCCTTTATATTGGGCTTTGAGTTTTAAATGAATTTGCTGCTGATTATTAATGCTAATCTCTTAGTCCAATGTGGGGCAGAGCTTTTGATTCTCTTTATAAAGGCACCAGAGGCAAAACAATGTTGGTTTAAAATACACTGCTGTGTTCTATTCTGTTGTAAGTGAAATTGAACAGAAGGATAGAGAGTCAAGAAAAAAGAATTCTTGTCCACAAGTCTTCACTAAGGAACTATATGGTTTTGACAAATCCCTTAACTGCTCTAGGTGGAAGCTATTAACTGAAAGGGTCAGATGAGAAAATTTCAAAGTTCCCTTCTAGTTCTCAATGCTATGATGATGAATTATTATTATCATAAATCACATAGTAGCTTTAAATTTGTCAGCCTTTGGGGCTAAAATTGTGTTCAGATCTAATCAGCAAACAGATCAACAAATCTTACAGTTGTCTGGGAGATGTCAGGTAATTTACCTAGGGTCACAACATCTGGTAGGGGTCAAGAGACTAGACTTGAACCTACATCTTCTTGGCTCAAATGCTGGACCTTTATCCACTATGCAATATGGCCTCTCACCTTTGACTTACAGCCTACTTTTCACTTAGTTTCTCCATGTGTTCTCTATGGTTGGATATTCAATTTGAAAATTTTAGAGATATTCTCAGGCAACTGTGAGATCCCCAAGGTACAGATCATGGGCATAAACACTTAACATGCCTGAGACTGTACTTTAAAAAAGACAAAATCATATATTAAAAATAGCAGATGCCTTCATTTTGAAACCAGCTACTGACAAGAGAGCCTGGGCATCATACACACTTTAAGTCAATCCCAGAGGAACTGGAGAAATTGGAAGCAGAACATGAGACAGATTGGTTGTGAAATTTGATGTTTCAGCCATAATTGCTCAGTCATGTTACTCAGTCAAACAGCGCTATGACTAGAGAAGATCTCTCGATTCTCAAAATGGGAATGCACTGGGAAGATTTCCTGGCCTCACCTCACTAATTACAACTTGTCATATGTAATTACCTTTCCTGTAACAGTCTTAATTACTTATTTTCATGTCAGGTTTTGGAAAACCCTGACCCTTTCTTAATGCATTTCATTAAGAAGGTTAAAATGTCAGGGGAATGTAGGCAGTTCCCTTCCCCCACCTCCCTGTCCTCAAGAGTATTAAAAATTGATGTACCTGTTGAATGTATTCCTGTTATCACATTTTCTTCAGGAATACATCTCCTTTAAAGATATTTATTTCTGGCCTGCTGGTTACCCTTTTCCAAACGCAAGAGGAAAAAAACTGTTGGAAGGAGACCCTAATACCAGCCCGTTAGGGAAATCCTGGAACACCATCTAATGGTGGGGAAAGTATAGGACACAAGACCCCCGTGGCAGGAGAAAGCTCAACATCAATCCTATGAAGGGCAGAGACCATGGACATGAGCTCCTGGTAAAGGACAGAGGTCCCAGGACTCCAGCCTTCTGGGACCCTAGGACACAGACAAGCATTTGCTGGAGGAGGCTCTCACCTATGGAGGATCAAGGCAGGGCTGGGCCAAGGAACAGCTCATTTGGTACGGGACACTAGTGGGAGTAAGTGAGCCACTCGTAGTTTCCCAGTTTAGCTAATTATTCTTATCAACTAGGTTCTGTATGACTGAAAGCATTAAAGTATTGTCAAAATGTCAACGCACCAAATTGAAAGATTGCATCATCTTTTAAAATTATAGTGATATATGAGTGTCACGGAATGCTGTTGTTCTGTTAGAAATGACCAAAGGGATGGTTTCAGAGGAACCTGGAAGAACTATATGAACTGATACAGAGGGGAGTAAGCAGAGCCAGGAAAACAATTTATACAACAGCAATACTTTAAAAAATAAACAACTTCCAGAGATTTAAGAACTTTGACCAACATGCTGAATGATGGACTCCAGAATACCAGTGGGGAAGAATGTTACCCACATCTTGTCAAGAGAGGTGATTGACTCAAGATGTAGAATGAGACACATTTTTGGACAGGGTTGATATAGGAATTTGTTATGCATTTTTGTTGCAAGGATTTTGCTTTTATTTTTCTTATTCACATTAGGATTGGGAGGAGGTTAGAAGGAATGAAAATAAGTCTTTTGATAAAGTATAATTTGAATGATCAAAAAAATAAAACCAGGAAACTAGAGTTTCTGAGAGGTGGAGATTAAATAAGGATGCACCCCAGACGGGGAGACAGAGAGTGCAAAAGCAGGGAGAGGACATGGAGTATGAGGAAGAGCAAGTAGTATAAGTAATAATAGTATAGTATACACTGTACTATAGTATAGTATACACTAATACTATATGTAAGTAGTAATAGTAATAAGTATAAGTAACAAGAAGTATTAGGAAAAGTAAGAAGGCAAATTTGGTTGGACCATAGTTTGTGTGAAGTGGATCAATGTATGATAAGGCTAGACAGGTGGGATGGAGTCAGGTTGTGAAGGATTGTTTAAAATGCCAAGTAAAGAATTTATATTTGGTCCTAAGATAATGGAAAGTCAATGAAGTTTACTGAGTAGGAGAATGTTGTGGTCTGAGATGCTCTTTAAGAAAATCATTTTGGCAGCTTTGCAGAAGATTGGATTGGAGAGGAGAGACTTGAGGCAGGAAGTAATTGCCTTCTATTAGGAGGCAGTCGCAATATCCAGACATGAGGTGATGAGGGTCTGCCCCATGTTAGTGGCAACGTGAGTGGATTTTTGTTGTTGAGTCATTTTTCAATTGTGTCCAACTCTTCATGACCCCATTTGGAGTTTTCTTGGCAGAGATCCTGGATTGGATTGCCATTTCCTTCTCTAGTTCATTTTACAGATGAGGAGACAGAGGCAAACAGGATGAAGTGACTTGCTCTGGGTCACACAGCTAGGACGAGTCCAAGGCCAGATTTGAACTCATGTCCAGGCCTAGCACTCTATCCACTGTGCCACCTAGTTGCCCCTGAGTGGATAGTAGAGGCTATGAGAAATATTGTAAAGGTAGAAATGACAAGATTTGACAGCTGATTCAATATGTGAGGTGAGAGTGAAGAGTTGAAGATAGAACCATCCTTTTAATCTGATTGACTTCTAGAAGGTACCTTCATCAGAAACAGGGACATATGAAAGAGGGGTGAATTTGGGAAGAAATAGAATAAGAAAATTGTAAAGGCATGATTTTCAAAGATTGTGCAATTTTTCAATTTAATTACATTGGCATTTTGATAATACTTTCCTTCCCTCAGCTCTATTGAAATACCAATGGGGCATCAGTTCAGAATGTCCAACGGGCAGTTTCTGATTTAGGAATGAAGCTCAGAAGAGCAACTGGATATAGATCTGGGAGTTATCTGCAAAAAGATGGTGATTAAATTCATGGACATCTGATAAGGTTACCAAGAGAGAGTGGGCCTAGGTCAGAGTATCCCAATTAGGGAGCATGATATGGATGATGAGTCATTAAAGATACAGATTTTTGTCATTCAACTGCTACTCACAATTGACAATTTTTGTCAATTTTTTAAAAAAAAGTTGGTTAGTTAATGACTGTTTCTGTCTCATACCATAGCTATAAAATGCACCATATGCATAAGATGACCTGGAAACCAAACCTTTCATGTAAGTAGAATCAATCCTCCTTCCTCAAAGCAAAGGTTTTTTTTTTAACCCCTTTCTCTACTAAATCTGAGTACAAGTTTGATTCCCTGGGAGGCTGAATTTAAGACTTTACTTCCACAAATGGTAATGGTGAGGCCCAATGACCATGATTTTGCTTGTTGCTTAGATATGATTTCATTAACAAATCTATCTCCAGTTAAAATGTTTTGTTTGGGAAAAGTGAGAGCTTGTGGTCCAGCAGATATTTCTGGGGGAAAACATTCTTTATGGTTATTTTTGAGTCAATTGTGGTATAGTGGACAGAGCTCTGAGGCTGTGCAGGGTGTGGGGTCAGGAAGACCTGAGTTCAAATCCAGCCTCAGACACTTACTAGATGTATGACCCCGGGCAAGTCACTTCACCTTATTTGTCTCAGTTTCCTCATCTGTGAAATGAGAAGGAAATGGCAAACCACTCTAGTATCTCTACCAAGAAAACTCCAAATGGGGTCATAAACAATTGGACATGACTGAAATGACTGAACAGCAAAATAAGGACAGAGTGCTGAATTTGGAGTCGGAGAGGCTCAAATCTCTCAGCTTTGCCAGAATCAGAGTGCTGATCCAGCTGTGTCAGAGTTTATCTACGGTATATTTCGACTCGAGCCATAAAACAAAAAAGCCACTGCTCTGCGCCTTGGATCTGGAGTGGGAAGGCTGAGCCATTGCTAGAAAAGTATGAGAAATATTTTAAAAATATTTCTCAAATTTCTAAAACTAAAAAAAAAATAGTTTTACTGATGCCTTTTTTTTCTGCTGTTCAGTCATTTCAGTCATGTCTGACTCTTTGTGATCCATTTGGGTTTTTCTTGGCAGAGATAATGGAGTGGTTTGCCATTTCCTTCTCCAGCTCATTTTACAGATGAGGAAACTGAGGCAAACAGGGTGATGTGACTTGCCCAGAGTCACTCAGCTATTAAGGGTCTGAGGTCAGATTTGAACTCAGGTCTTTCTGACTCCAGGCCTGGTGCTGTATCCACTGCACCACTTAGTTGCCCCTTTTTGTTTTTATGATAGTGATTTTTGTAAACGTTTTGCTTCCCACTCCTTCCTCCCCTATCCCATCAGAAATGATGATAATCTTACCTGAAGACAAAGAAGGGCCAGAGTGGCAGAAATGCCCGATCTAACTCTCTCTGACAGTGTATACAACATTCTGCCCCACTAGTCCCTTAGGTCTCTGCTGGATGGAGGCAAGAGTGCTTCATTTTCTGTTCTCCTGGACAATTAGTGGATTTTCACTTATCAGCCTTTTAATGATCCTTTCATTTACATTGTTGTAGTCAGGGTGTCTATCGTTTGTCTGATGCTTTCTGCACCAGCATAACCAAGCTTCCCTCCTTTCTATGAATTCCTTCTTGAGATCTATGCCCAGCTGAGGGATTGGAGATGGAAAATTCTAAGGACAGAGTCACCTTGGGAGATTTTCCTGATAGATTAGCTAGGCCATAATTATTTGCTTCAGCACAGGTGTCTGCCAGTGATTCCCTGGAGAACATTTCGTTAGAGTAGCCATCCCTTTTACTCTTTACAGCTGTGGAGTCTGCTCGACATAGAGTAAAATAACGTTAAGACTTTAGCCAATACAATAAGGCCAGAAAATGCATCTCCTCCGCTCCCCCCATCTGCAACTCACTTCATTCACCAGCCTCTATGCCTTTGTACAGATTATAATCATTTGTCTTTTTCCCAGCTTTTATTTAAGAAAATAACATTTTTAAAAAGGACATAAAACATGCCCAGGGCTGGATGGGAATACAGCATGTGTTCCTAAGAGAATTAAATTGTGAAATGACATTCTGCACTTTACAAGAACTGGGGGTGGTCTTAGGAGCCTAGGGGCTGGGGGATATGATTCACAGCAGTATGAAATTGCCTTGGGGCTGTACTATTGTGGTCCTATGATGACCATATCAATCTGCTGGAGCCCGAAGGAGCATGCTTTCCCCATGGGCTCTCTATGTACATTCTATATACTTATACTCCTATTGGGATATGGAAAATTATAGAATTCCACTGGGATTGGCAGGCTTTTCCCTAAGTTTATGGGATTATTCTTCAGAGTAGAAGGGCTACCATTAGCCTAATAACAGTTCTTTGTCATGACTGACTCATATTTTGATTTCTCTGGTTGTGCCATGAATTCTATAGAATATATACAGGCTATGGCCCAGATTAAAAACAAATGTCTTATATTCATGTGATCTTATACAATTTACTTAACCTCTGGGCCTCAGTGTCCAAATATATTAAAAATTAGGGGATTTAGGATAGATAATAACTAAGGACCCTCCCAATCCTAACATTCTCACATTTGTTTTGATTTTTTTTATCTCCGAACCTAGTGCAGTTCCTAGCTCATGAAAATCTCTTTAAAAATTCTTGTTGTATGAATTCTTCAACTTATTTTAAAATTTTTTTCATTGACATATCTTTTATATCATATTTATGAATATATTCTTTCTTCCTTTCTTAGTCATTGAGCTATACCTTGTGACAAAGAAGAAGGTTGGAAAATAGCAATTTGGTGAAACTAACCAATATATCGATCAAATCTGACAATATGTGTAGTGTTCTATATCATTAGTCCCCTATCTCTGCAAAGAAAGGAAGGAGCTACATTGTTTCATCTATTTTTTTGTGTGTGTGTGGTCAAGTTTGGTAATTATAATTACACAAGGTTTTTAAAAAATGCTATTTTTTTCTGTTTGCATTGTTGTCATTTTTCATATTATTTTTCTGATGGTTTACTTTGCTTCAGTTAATGTTTCTTTCCATGCTTCTCTGGAATTCTGTGACTTCTAAAATAGCTCCACCTTTCTACAAACAGGCCAAAATCCTGGCCAAATACAAAGTTCTAGGTTCATTCAAGGTAATTATGCTTATTGGATCTGAATTCCTTTATTTGTTATAAGCCAGTGCCAGCCCAAGTGAGAACTCATTCTGTTGCTTTTGACCCAAATACTCAAGGCCTGATTGACTCACAAGCACCTTATGTTGAGAGTTGTCTAGAGCATGGTATAAATGAAGTTAAGATTATAGGAGAGGCAATATGGTGTAAAGATAGAGTGCTAGGTTAGAAATAGGAACTAGGTTCAAATCCCTCTGTAAATGTTGACTAGCTATGTGATCACCAGGAAGTCACTTACTTCTTAGAGCCTCAGTTTCCTTGTTTGTGAAATGTAGATATTAATACCTTATCTACCCACTTCTTAGGGTTATAATAATAATAAACATATAAAGAGTGCAGTGAGGTTTACAACTGCTTTATAAATAATATTTTATCCTTACAACAAACCTGGTAGATAAGTGCTGTTATTATCCCTATTTTACCAGTTGAAACAAGCAGAGGTTAAATGACTTGCCTAGGATCACATCCTGAGAATGGATTTGAACTCAAAACTTCTTGACTCCACGTCCACAGTTTTATCAAGTCTGCTAAGCCATATAGCTGCCTTAGTGCCCTGTAAGCTTTAAAACACTTTATGAATTTGATAATTAGTTTTCACATTCATGTGGGGATGTCTTATTTTAGTCCAATCATAGACTGTGAGCTGCTAACCTTGGCCAAACATCTTTCAAATGCTGGTTGCTGACCACAGGGATGAACAAGTAAGAAAGTATGGGTGGATACATGGAAATCTATCTCTACCACTAGAAAACCTCCTTGAAGTCTGTGCCTTACTAATGGTTGGTCAGTAATGTTATCTGTCTATAATGAAGACAGCTCTGCATATACATCATGCTCCACTAAAGACCTGCTCTGATCCTTAATTATTATATAGATGTGACCTTTGGTTTTGGAAAGATATGCCACTAGATTATATTTGAATATATGAAGGATTTGTGGTTTCCCACCACCTCCTCCAATACTGATCAAAATGGGGCTATGGCTTAGTAGAAATGTCAAAGGCAGTTGACTAGGGGCAACTGTCTGTCCTAATTTACTCAGGGTCATACAACTAGCAACTGTCGGAAGTGGTATCCTCAACCCAGGTCTTCCTAACTGAAGTCTACCCTCTTACCATATTGCCCCTCTGCCTCTTCTATTAGATCCTCAGCTCTGGAGATACTTTGAGTATGAGGCCTTGGATTGACTGTGTTTTTCTCATCTGGGGATCAACCTAACTAAGTTTGGAGAGGCCTGAAGATCAGCCACAGGATGAACTGACCAAACAACCTGCTAAGATGTGGGGTGTTGTGATCGGAGTTATTAGAGGAGATCTAAAGACTTTGTCTATAAGGAAGCACCTACCCTGATGAAGTCACAGATCTTTGTAAAATGGGAAATGCTGAAAATCGCATGCAGCACCTTGCTCCCAAATAATTCAGAGTCCTTGGTAAATGTGCATGCTATTTGCTTATCTTCTCAGCATCATTGTCAGGGGTAGATAGATAGATGCGAATGAAGTCAATGAAATCTCTTACGTGAAGTAAGGGAGAGAGGACCTCGGGAACTTACCCCCTGAAGGACATATTAATAGCCTCTCCTTACTGGGAGCTCTGTGTGACTCTTTACCAATGCCATTCTTTATTTAGCTTGTGGATATGAGCTGTCCTTTTACTTTTACAGCTCTCCTTGGGAATAATCTCTGGCCTTTGGTCTAGGAGGCAATACTACTTGTGATCCTCAGGGTTATCCCCCTGATGTTCAATATAGTAGTGATGTATGCTGCTGAATGAAAGCATTCTGACTATAGAATTTGAATCCTACTTTATTACATTTTGAATACTCATTTAATATAAAAATAGAGGGGGGGAGGAAGGAAGGGAGGGAACTGTTGGGGCAGGTGGATGGGATCATGATAACTGACAACTAAGAGAAAGCAGAGGGGCTTGATTCTAGTGCTGCTTTTTTTTTCTTTGCCAAAATGAAAGCCTTTTATACTAGAAAATATAGAACAAAAGCAAATAATAGGGAGGGGATGCCCAGGATAAGTACAAAGCACCTAGCTGCCCTTGGTGAATTCAGGTCACTCAGATGGCCCAGATGAAATTTATTCTCTAGTGTGAAAAAAACTTGTGAAGGCTATTGCTGACCCAACATCAGTGATGTTTGAAAGACCATGGAGAAAGGCAGAGGTCCAGCATGACTGGGAAGGGCACATGCTTTTCTGATTAAAAAAAAAAAGGAAATGCTTCAAGTCTGGGGTTTACATGTGTCCAAAGTTATTTTTTTAAACTTACTTATCTGCGTAATGCATGCTTAAAGAGTGGTCCACAGGAAGCCAGGTTCATGGCTTAATTTCTCACCTTTAACTACTGTGAGCACCAAGAGGCAGTTTGCCTTCAGCAAGACCAAGGCAAACACTGTCTTCTTTTCTTATAGAATTACTGAACTTTCAGATCAGGGGATGGTGTAGGTATGTTGGGGAAAGAGAATAGAGTCAGTGAATTATAGGCCAGTGGACTTGAAGCATTTATTAGAGGGGTCATTGGTAAACAAGTAGAGAAGAGAGCAGGGATCACCAATACACTCTTTTGTGTAAATCCTGGTAAACAGTAGGAACCAAGAGTGCTCATGAGTACAGATGGGCAGCCAAGGTTATTACTTTGCCAATGATAATCAGGTAATGCTACAGTAAGGTCAGGAATCATACTGTGATGAAACTTATGAGGATTACTCTGGACAATTCCCTTTAAGCCCCTAAACGTGTGTTTATAACACTGTCTTGGCTGAATTTTGGTCTGTATGATCATAGCTTGTCCCTGTAGCTAGTTATAGGCAATGTTTTCCTCCTAGCCCAGTGCTACGTTTATATGTTTATTTGAATTCATGTGTTTATTTGAAATTTATGTCACTAATCTATTTGACCTACTGCTGCATAAAGCTTTGGATTACTTCACAAAAGGCTTATTAGTACACTTATATATTCCCTCAATAAAGGGGAAAAAGGGTTGTATAACACAACTTTGACCTTTACAATTTAATATGGGAACAAGACAAGTATTATTCCACTATACCAATGACATCACAAGTCCAGTCCCTATTATTTTTATTAATAAGATGGTCACTGAGCAAAATTATATCTATTTTTACATCTTTCAAGAATTTAAAAATCTCTCTCTCTGTCTCTCCACCTCTCTGTCTTTCTGTATCTTTTTTCTTTCTGTCTGACTCTGTCTCTGTTTTTTTCTCTGTCTCTGTCTCTCTTTATCTCTCTGTCTCGTTCATCTCTCTCTCTCTGTCTCTATCCATCTCTCTCTGTCTCTTTCTCTGTCTCTCTCTCTTTGAAACTGGATCTCCCTATCTCATTTGGGCTCTTAAATGCAGTGACCAATCATGGGTAGATCATCTACTGGTTGGCATGGGAGCTTTGACCTGATTATCTTTGAACTGATTTTCAAGTTTTGACCTGAGCCAGTTTACCCCGCTTTAGGCAGCCTCATGTCATGCCCTGCCCCACCTCATCTCCTCAGGACTTCGCCATATTGGTCCTAGACTTAGTGCAGACACTTGATCACCTTGGCTCACTGTGGCTCAGAAATTCTGATCTCAAGCAATCCACCAATCTTAGCTTCTCCTGGTAGCAGGAACTAGTCCTCTCTATATAGCCTCCAGTAGCAGGGACTATACATCAACAAATTGACTAAAAATAATTTTAATTTATTTGTGGAGGATACCTTGCTCAAGGAGAGACTACAGATTCGTATCTTGATCTAGCAAATCATATGCATTTTTTTAGTCAATAAAAATAATAACAATGGGATCTTGAATTCCCTGTACCATTCAGTCAATTGTGGGACTACTGTGGAATGTCACAGTCTCTGAAGTATTAAATTTGAAGATCTGAGAGACACATGGTAGGTGTGAGTAGGTTGGGATGTATTACCAAAAAAGAACTGTGCAAGAGAAGGGGTGAAAAGGATATCATCAGAGAAATGTATGATTGAAAAAAAAAAGATATTTTAGAGAGAATGAGAGATAACTGAGGGGCAGCTAGGTAGTGCAGTGGATAGAGCACTGGGTCTGACATCAGGAAAACACATCTTTCTGAGTTTAAATCTGGCCTCAGATACTTACTAGCTGTGTGACCCTGGGCAAGTCACTTAACCCCATTTACTTCAGTTTCCTCATCTGTAAAATGAACTAGAGAAGGAAATGGCAAACTACTCCAGTATCTTTGCCAAGGAAACCCCAAATGGGGTCATAAAGAGTCAGAGACAACTGAAAAATGACTGAACATATGTCTTATGCAGCTATTAGACTGTAGACTCCATGAAGGCAAGGACTTTATCTTATCTAAACTGTGTATCTCCTTAAGAGTTAGATACAATTGAAATGACTGAACAACAGGGCAGCTAGGTGGCGAAATGGATAGAGCACCAGCCCTGAAGTCAGGAGGACCTGAGTTTAAATCTAGCCTCAGACCAAACACTTGACACTTACTAGCTGTGTGACCCTGGGCAAGTCACTTAACCTCAGTTGCTTATAAAAAAAAAGGAATCAGTAAATGACTGAACAACAATAACAAAAACTGAGGGCTGGCTGTTATTCTCCATTGATATCCAAACCACATCAATATATCTAAAGGAGCCCCTTAATGTGTTGGGTAGCCCATTTGTGTAGGATTTACTAGAAGATATAGAAAAAGATTGCAGAGGATGAGGAAGCACAGGTAACAATCTACAGGGTTGGAGGAAGTGCCTGTATTGATGAGATCACAGATCCATTGAAGTCATTAGAGATTAATATACTAAAGTTCAGTAGCTCACAATCATGAAAAAAAAAAACAAAACATAACCACCATCAGAGTATCAGCATATTCATTCATTCATTTATTATTTAACAAATACTTGAGTGCCTACTGTGTTGAATGGAGTGTGTATTAAGTCATTGTGGGATGATACAAAGATTAATAACAAATATTCCTACATAGAGCTGTTAGTACCTTTGACTTAGATGGAATTGTTAATGTGGAATATTTTTAACTTAAAAATTTTGTATTTTTGTTTTTATATCACCTACATTTCCTAGTACATCTTCCTTCCCCTTCTCTGAGAGCCATCATTTAGTACCAAGAATAGAAAAGGAGAAAAAAAAACTCCAACAACATTAATCAACACTTTGGAAAAAATCTGACATTATAGGAAGTATTCCACACCTATAGAGCTCCCCGTCCTCCACCTCCTCTGAAAGGAGGATAGTGGGAGGCACCTTCTTATATCCCTTCCTTGGGGATAACCTTGGTCACTATAATTTCACATCATTCAGTTTTGATTATTTTGTTGTACTTTCTATTAATATCATGGTCATTATTGGTTATTTTTTCTTAATCTGCATATTGTACTTTGCATCAATTCATATGAATCTGTACATGCCTCTCTGTATTCATTCTATTAACCATTCCTTACAGTGAAATAATTTTCCACTCTTGTGTATTGTGCCTTTCTATTTATCACAGGACTTGGAATTATATTTTTTTCTTAATATGTTGATCTACTATAGTTTTCAGTCACTAAGCTTTTCCTAAGCACAGCCTAGTGGGTAAAGAACAGCTTAACTATTCATCTTCTATAAAGTTTAATAGTAGTTTGCTTTTTAGGGGTGTCAGGAAGGACAACACATAAACAGAAAACTAAATGCAAAGTATAGACAAATTAATTCATGGTGAGAGGCTAATAGCAACTGGAGGAGAGGACTAGGAGGCATCCTGTGACGTTGGAGGAAGCTCTAGAGCTAACTCTCTTTTTTTTAAAGTGAAAATTGTATGCTTCACTCCGCATTCAGACTTCATAGCTCTTTCTCTGAATGTGGATAGCATTTTCCATCATGAGTCTTTTGAAATTGTCTTGGATCATTGTGTTGCTGAGAAGAGCTAAGTCAATCATAGCTGATCAACACGCAATGTTGCTGTTACTGTGTACAATATTCACCTGGTTTGCTCACTTCACTCAGCATCAGTTCATATAAGTCTTTTCAGGTTTTTCTGAAATCCACCTGCTCATCATTCCTTTTTTTTTTCAATTAAAAATTTATTTATATATTTTTGCTTCTCAACATTCACTTCCATAAGATTTTGAGTTCCAAATTTTCTCCCCATCTCTTCCCTCCCCTCATCCCAAGATGGTGTGTAAATTGATATAGGCTCAACATATACATTCATGTTAAACCTATGTTCATATTAGTCATGTTGTAAAGAAGAATTAGAACCAATGGAAGAAACGATGAGAAAGAAGAAACAATAATAGCAAAAAGAGAGTGAGCGAGTAAATAATATGCTTCAATCTGCATTCAGACTCCATCTTTCTTTTTCTGGATATGGATAGCATTTTCCATCATGAGTCTTTTAGAGTTGTCTTAGATCCCTGCATTGCTAAGAAGAGATAAGTCTGTCAAAGTTAGTCATCGCATAATGTGACTGTACTTGTGTACAATGTTCTCTTGGTTCTGTTCACTTCACTCAGCATCAGTTCATATAAGTCTTGCCAGGTTTTTCTGAAGTCTGCCTGCTCATCATTTCTCATAGCACAATTTTCATATAGCACAAGCTGTTCAGCCATTCCCCAATTGATGGGCATTGCTTGAACTAACTTCTTAAGGAAACGAGGTATTTTATGAGACAGAGATGGGAAAGGAGTGCAGACTCTACAGAAGGGCCAGCCTGTGCAAAGGCCCAGAGATGGGAGATGTCACGTAAAGGGAACAGAAGCAGGCCAGTTTGGCTAGAATCTAGAGCACATGAATCAGAGTACTTAGAATAAGCCTGGCAAGGCAGGTGGAGCCAGATGCCGAGGGTCTTTGAAGCCAAACATTCAAACAGGCTTGCAAATACAGAGTGTGGGTTTTATTCTAGAGGCAAGAAGGCCTAGCCACCAGGTAGGGAAGGGAGAGGCAAAGTCAGACCTTGGTTTTAGGAACCCAGTTAGTCTGATCACCAATCCAACCCTCAGAAAGCCTCTTTGAACTCAGTGAATGCTTTCACTGGATGAAAATTCTCAAGAAGACATTGTCTTATTTAAGCTAATCAATGTTTCTTTTTCTAACAGATTAACTCTCCTAATTGATTAGGTTAGTAATAGCTGGCACTGACATTAGCCCACGGCATGTCCGTATAGCATAGCATGACTCCCCGTATTTTCAGTAGAATTGACCTTTCTGGAGCAGAGATCAATTTGCAGGCTATATCTACCTTCCTCAGCTTTGTTTCTGCTTCTTGTTATCAGACTCTATAACTAACTGATTTTGTTCAGGAAACTAAAAACCTCTATAAAGCTGCAATGGGCAAAATAATAATCTTTTTTGGGGGGGGAGTGTTTTGATGTATTATATTCCATGAAGAACATCTCCTTTCTGCGGGCTAAAAGACACTAAATATTTTTCATTTCTTTGTTCTTTAGCATATTCTGACATAAGATGGTGAGAGCGTCCCCTTGGAAAGATTTAACAATTGTGGTCCTTTGGTACACACTTCGGTTTGTCAGAATGAATCTTCTCTCCAGCAGGCACATTGAAGATAGGAAGGTTACAGAACCTATCTTGAGGGACTGCCTTCTGAACTTTTTCTGAGGAAGGAAATATGTGGCTGGATACAGTGTCCTTGATAAATAGATGCTAGAGAGTCTGTCTTCAGACACATCCTCTGACTTGCCTTATGAACTGATTTTCTGGTACAGACACACACATACAGAACATTTGTTGGGACTTTGATCTCTTCTGTCATAGCGTGGTGGTCTTCTAATCTATTTGAAGGACTTTGAATGCCAAGCAGATGATTTTATATTTGATCTTGGAGGTGATAGGGAGCCATTGGAGTTTATTGAGTAGTGGGTGACATGGTAGATCTGAGAGTCATCTGCATAGATATGATAACGAAGATTCCTTTTTTGTCTATAGATTGGACCAGATGGCTTCTGAGGTTCCTTCCAACTTTGAAATTCTGTGAACCTGTCATTTAATTTGCTGATAAACCATGTTCCATTAGAAAAATGCATCACTGCCAACTCAGCTGAGGTATTTAACAACACCCTCTCCCTGGGACAATTTTAGAAAAGGTGAAACTCTTCTGCAGGAAGACTCACTGTACAGCCTGCTGGATGAACTTTTATATCTGAGGACTGTTAGAGAAAAACAAAAGCAATCTATTTGAGAAAAGTTTGAGGAGATGCTGATCCATCACCACCTGAGTTCTGCTAGAGAAAATGGTGGAAGAGTAGAAGGTGATGACAGGATAGTCAGAGACCAAGGTGTAGGTGATAGAGTAGCCAAAGAAAGGCCGTTTGGAACTCGAGTCACTGAGGGCATTCCTGCTGCAGATAGGGGTCAACCTAGATGCCTATCTCTCAGATGCCAGAATCAGAGGGTCATAGATTTAGAGCTGCATGAGACTTTAGAGGCCATTGAGTCTGCCCCTACCCTTTTATTTTACTGAGGAGGAAGCCGAGCCCTAGGGATGCTAAGTGACTGTCCAAGGGTCACAGAGCTAGGAAATGTCTGAGGTGGGATCTGAATTCAGGTTTTTCTGCTGGAATGTTTTCAATGGAGGCAGGAGGAGAGAAAGAGATAAAGTCCAGTATCCTATTCACTTCATCATTCTCCAGGAACTTAGGTAGAAAACCATAGGCATATCTTATTAGCCTGTCCACAGAAAGCTCCCTTGGGTTTTCTGGGAAATAGAAGGCTGGGAAAGGCAATATTCTTCAGCTATTTCTTCCTAAACCCAAAATAATCATTATAATTGCTGACATTTGCACAGTGCATTAAAATTTGCAAAATGTTTTGCACATGTTTTCTCATTTGATCCTTGAAACCACCCATGAAGTAGGTGCTGTTACCATCCTCATGGTATAGAGGAAGAATCTGATGCTGGGAGATGTTAACTTACTTGACCAGGGTCTCAAAGCTGGTATCTGAGTCAGGATTTGAAGTCAGGGTTTTCTGGTCTAAGTAATGCCCCAACAGCACAATGCCTGGGACACAATAGGTGCTTAATAACTGCTTGCTGACTGACTGGCCATCCTTTATACCACCTAGCTACTTCTAGAATAACAAAATTAAAATGAATTATCCTACCAAACGAGGAGAAGTTGAAGTTGGGGAAAGGGTAGAAAGGCTAAGTGGGAGATGGGGTGGGAGGAACCCCCAGATAATCTTCAGTGTCCACACCTGGTTATGCACAAAGTAATTCAACTTTCTATTTCACTTTCTTCCCCTCCTCACAGTCTCGGGCTGCTTTGCTGTCCTATCCTTGATTTTCCTCTTTCTAGCAGATGGACAGAGGAAGAGGGTTGAGAAGGGGCCATGTTTCCTCTGGCCCATCTTTAATGAGCTTGCTTCTCTCTGTCTCTCCTGCTCTTTGGAAATATGGACTCAGAAGCAGATCCTGGGGTTAGTTCTTTCTTCTGTTATCCCTTAACCCCAGAGAAAACATGTTGCACTGCTTAAAGAAAATAACATCAGAAAAACTCAGAAAAAAGTAAAGGCTCCTGCTTAGTTATTGTTCCCTCCACTTTCTCTTAATAGGCAGGGGAGTGTTCTTTGTATAGAAGAGAGATTTACTCTGGTTTCTGCTGCAGGGCTGGAATGTTTTCAATGGTGGCAGGAGGAGAGAGAGGTAAAGAGGGGGAGAGAGAAAGAGAAGAGGGAAGAGAAAAAAGAAAGAGAAAAGAGAAGATAGAGAAGGAGGGTAAGAGAAAGGAGAGGGAGGGAGGGAGGGAGAGAGAGGGAGAGAGAGGGAGAGAGGGAGAGAGAGAAACTTGTATCTATCTGTTGGTAGCAGTTAAGGGTAGAAGATAAATCCAAAGGGCCCTGGGGAGCTGGTGAAGGAGTGTCTTGTTTTGTTTTTAACCTGTAATTACTGACAGACGAGAGTCCCCTTTACTCACCTTTGCAGGTAGATTGTCTTATCTGAGCCACCTGTGATAAGCCCATCATCTGGTCTCTGATCTCTGTTAGCCCTTGGGACCTGTCTTTGGCATATTGCTTTTACTAGAGCCAATTAGAGAACTGAGACAATTATCTGTCTCATTTGAGCAAAATCTAGGCCATATCTAGTTAAATTAGACAAAAAGGTATTTAGTGCCTCAATTCTAATTTGCTTTGGCAAGAATATCTTGCATTTATATAGCACTTTAAAAAGTTCTTTTCTCTTTGTCAGGCTCTTCCTCTGTATCTGTGTTTATCCACTTGTCTCTGTCTGCTCTCTGTTTCATTCTCTGCATTTGTGCCTGTCACTACCTTCCTTTCTTTCTGTATTTCTTTGTCTCTCTGTACAAACATATACACACATATGAAGAATACATAGTAAGTATGTATGTGTGGGGCATATGGAATTACATTCATGCAGAAATCCTTCCAGTGGTGCAAATCAGAATCCATCCAAACCTTCTCAATTTATATCTTCTAACAGGGAGTCCATTTAGTCAACCAGTTGGTCAACAAGTATTTATTAAGGGTTTACTTTATGCTGAGTAGGATACTGAGGATACAAAGAAAGGTAAAAACCAAACAGTTCCTGGCCTCAAGGGGCTCACCTTCTAATTGGGAAGACAACATGTAAATAACTAGGTACATATAAGATAGATCAAGTATCTTCTAGGAAGGAAGAAAAGAAGGAAGGAAGGGAGGAAGGAAAACAAATCTCAATTTTAAAGGAAAGAAAAATTGAAACCTATGAATTATCCCAATGTTTTAAGTAAATCTCTTGTGTCACATCTCATGTGTCTAACCTCACATAGGCAACCTCTGTCTGCTGAGTTGAAAATCCTTTCTCTCTGACTTCTCTCTTTGAAGAATCATCTCTAGATCTTCTTACCTTCTCCTATCTCCCATTCCATTGGGCACTTTGGAACACCCAAACTCCCCTTTGTTCTAGATTTCTTGATTAATGTCCCTGTTTCTATCTTCTGGAGCTCAAAGAAACCTGGCCCTCTCCAGAAGACACCAAGTCCTTGGTCACCTTCTCACATGCCTCCCAACATACCTGGCCAGGAAGAGGAGTGAGCTACTCCTTGCTCACTGTTGTCCTTTCCAAGTCCTCCATTTGTTATTACTCTGCAACATCTCCTCCTTAAAGGTTCACTTTATCTGTCCATGTAACCCTGTTCAAGTCCTTCTTGCCATACTCTACTCTCCATCTATAGACATGTGAATATTCTACTCAATGCCCTGGCTTTCCAATTCATCAACCTCCTCCATTCCTATATCCTATATCTTCAAATACAGAGTCCCATCCTAGGGAGCTCATATTCTAATGGTGGAGAAAATATGCAAACAAATAAGTATATCTAATATATATATATGTATGTATATATATATAATAGATAGGATATAATCTCAGAAAGACATTGTAGGAGGTTAATAAATGTTGATGAATTGATTTAATTGAGATTTGAACTTAAATATCCCAACTCCATTTCCAACATTCTCACTGAACCATGGTTATTTAAGTTCACTAGATATTTCAACTCACTAAACCATTGTTCAGTGAAAAGTTGGAAATGGAGTTGAAATATTTAAGTTCTAGTCTTAATTAAATCACACAGAGAGTGTACCTAGGTTCAAATCCTGCTGCTGATGCTTAATACCTGTGTAACCTTGGGCAAGTCTCTTAACTTCCTTTGGCTTTGGTTTTCTCATCTAAAAAATTAGGGAGTTGTACTAGATGACTTCTACACCGCTACTAGTTCTAAATCTATGGTCTTATCACCCTCTGAATGTGGCACAAAGCTTGAGAAGAGTACGTAAGCGTCAAACATCCAATAGTGACATTATTAATATATCTTACTCAGCAACTCCTGCACTCAAGGGATCCCTGGGTTCAAATCCTGTCCCTGGAGCTTCTACCTTTTGTGACAATGAATAAGCCACTCAACCCTCTGAGTCTCATCTTCCTCATTTACAAAATGGCGGAAGGAACACCTATCTCACAGGCTGCTTAAGGCTTAAAGGGAATCATGGATGTTAAGTGCTTTGCAAGCCTTGAAGGACTACGTAAATGTCATTTGTAGATAGTAACATTATTTATCGCAAGAGGAAGTTGTTATTGAGCAAATAGTTACTATTTACTTACTAATAATAGCTATATACTATTTGAAGAAGACTAAGTGGTTTAGTGGAGAGAGCACTGACATGGAGTCAGTAAGACCTGAGTCCAAATCCAGTCTCAGACACGTTTTGTGATCCTGGTCAAGTTATTTAACATCTCTCAGACTCAGTTTCCTCAGCTGTAAAATGAGGATAATAATCTCTCCCTAACTGGATGCATTTTTGTAAAGATGAAATGAACCAATCTATGTGAAAGACTTTACAAACCTTAAAATGCTAAGTAATTCCTAGCTATTACTACTACTACTACTACTACTACTACTACTACTACTACTACTACTACTACT
>NW_020954600.1:17377691-17379391 GCF_900497805.2 Vombatus ursinus
CTACTACTACTACTACTACTACTACTACTACTACTACTACTACTACTGATTTTTACCCAGTGCAATATTTTCTTACAAAGTTGAAATTTAGTCTTATAATTGTTATTATAATGGAATCACAAATATCGTAACAAATGAAAACTATGTTTATTCCAGTGAAAGCAGCTCCAGTTAAGTGCATCTCCTTCTGAATAATTTCTTTTTGATATGACAGTTCCTTAGATGTTTACTATTTTTAAAAAGTCAAAAGAGCAGCTTGAAAAAGAAAGTCATTTCTTTTGTGTGGGTTGGCATATTTAAGGGTTTTTAGTGGGTCACAAGATATTTGAAATGAGCAAAGAACATTTATTATAACCGTGTCTACTGTTTCAGAAGAAGACAGGAGCTTTAATTGTAATAAACTAAGTTGATCTCAGCAAGAGGGAAGACACAAAAGCTCATTTTAACTTGTGAATTGAACAGATAGGCCATCAAGGTAATTAAGGGAGCATGCATGTGTCTGTGTATACTGAATATGAGGTAGCCTGATTCTCTTCCTCTCCCTCTCCGCTGCAGATTATGAACTCCCTTGGATTGTTAAAAAAAAAAAAAAAAGAGACAGAAGCATATTCTCAAACGGGACCATGGCTTTCCTCTCCCCATGGTTGCCAGCAAGTTTCCTTCAATGGAGATACACACACACACACACACACACACACACACACACAATATTACTACTAGTTTGACTGCTCTGTGTTTCTTACATTGATGCAAATGGTCTCTGGATGGAAACCTAAATTGTTCTTCCATAATCCACTCTGTGTATGTTAACCTGGGGAATGAGAGATTTTTACTAAAGAGATTTTTTTCTTAAGGAATATCAAATTGTTCACATCTCCAGAAAACTTAGGGGAATTATCTACATGAATATAGAGAGTATCTTTGATTTAAAAAAGTATTAGAAGGGAATAGGAATGCTTTTGCAAATAATATTCTACAGCAGGGCACATCTTTACAGTTGCACAATTGCCTGAAAGATGCAGAGAACAGGAGGTCCCTCTGTATTTATTATTTAATTTAGTAGAAGAATTATTCATATGCTCTTTGGTTCAGACAAACTGGCCTATTACTGTCCCCAATATTTGATATCCCTTGTCTCAATTCCATAATTTTGCATAGGTTGTTCTCCATGCAAGGGGGGTATGTTTCTTCCTCACCTCTAACTCTTAAGTCCTTAACCTACTTCAAAGCTCAGTTCATATGCCACTTCCTTCACGAGACCTTCCTGGATGATATTGTTTTCCCCAAATATGAAATTGCTTTGTGTTTACCATTTGTATATTATACATCAACTTATATATGTACTTGGGCAGATAGATGGCACAGTGATAGAATGCTGAGCCTGGAGTCAGGCTCATCTTCATGAGTTCAAATACAGGCTCAGATACTTACTAGCTGTGTGACCCTGGGCAAGCCACTTAACCTTGTTTATCTTAGTTCCTCATCTGTAAAATGAACTGGAAAAGGAAATGGCAAACCACTCTAGTATCTTTGCCAAAAAAAAACCCCAAATGAGGTCACAAAGATTGGAGACAATTGAAAAATGTCTGAACATACATGTTCTTATGACTTTTCCTCACACAATGTAACTGTCCTGAGGACAAAGATTTTCTTTTCCTTCCTTCCTTCCTTCCTTCCTTCCTTCCTTCCTTCCTTCCTTC
>NW_020954600.1:17379401-17429812 GCF_900497805.2 Vombatus ursinus
CCTTCCTTCCTTCCTTCCTTCCTTCCTTCCTTCCTTCCTTCCTTCCTCTCTTTCTCTCTCTCCCCCCTCTGTCTTTCTTTATTATTTGTTTATTTTAGTTTTCAACATTCGTTTCCACAAGATTTTGAGTTCCAAATTTTCTCCCCATCTTGCCCCTTCCCTCCAAAAGATGGCGTGCATTCTGAATATCCCTTCCCTTAATCTAACCTCCCTTCTCTCTCCCCTCACTTCTCTTATCCCCTTCCCCTTCTATTTTTCTATAGGGCAGGATAGATTTCTATACTCTATTGCCTGTATATCTTAATTTCCAGTTGCATGTAAAAACAATTTTTTAACATTTGTTTTTGGGGGGGCGGAGCCAAGATGGCAGAGGGAAAGCAGTGACTGTCTTGAGCTCTCTCCCAAAGCCCTCCAAATACCTAAAAAAATGGCTCTAAACAAATTCTAATGCAGCAGAACCCACAAAAAGACAGAGTGAAACAAATTTCCAGCCAAAGACAGCCTGCATGGCCGATCGGAAAGGTATATCGCACCAGGCTGGGAGAGGAGCGCAGGTCGGCATGGATGTGCAGGCCGCAGCAAACCTGGAGCAGGCCTCAGAGGACTGAATTGAGGGCAGCTGTGGTGGTTTCCAGTCTTCTCAACCCCTGAACACCAAAGACAATTTAGAAGGTCAATGGGAAAAGTCTGTGATTGCAGTGAGAGAGAAGCTAGGTCTCAGCCGGCCCACAGACTGAGGGGGAATCAAGTGGCTGATCAGAGAGGGATTGCAGGGTTCTCTTTGCCAATGCTGAGGCAGGAATCTCTTGCTTCACTGGTACTTGGATCTGGGTCACAGTTCTGAGGGGTGGTCCTGGGGCTAGGAGGAATGCTGGTGTGGTGAAGCTTGTTGTGATTGAGGAAAGGAAACACCTCACCCCTTATCATACCACCTTGGAAGAACTGAAAATTTACAGGTCCCTAGAAGTACCTCTGAAAATAGCTGTACAAACTCCTGAAGCTTGGGACAGTACACTCTTCACATTGGAAGCAGACTTTTACCTTAACAAAAAGTTCAAAACTCAAGTAATTGGCCAGGATTATGAGTAAGCAGCACAAAAAGAGTCAGACTATATTATCTTATTTTGGTGACAAAGAAGATCAAAACATACAACCAGAAGAAGAAAACAAAGACAAAGCTCCTACATCCAAAGCCTCCAAGAAAAATATGAATTAGTCCCAGGCCTTGGAAGAGCTCAAAAGGGATTTTGAGAAGCAAGTAAGAGAAGTAGAGGAAAAACTGAGAGTGATGCAAGAAAATCATGAAAAACAAGTCAACAGCTAGCTAAAGGAGACCCAAAAAAATACTGAAGAAAATAACACCTTAAAAAATAGCCTAACCCAAATGGCAAAAGAGGTCCAAAAAGCCAATGAGGAGAAGAATGCCTTCAAAAGCAAAACTGGCCAAATGGAAAAGGAAGTCCAAAAGCTTACTGAAGAAAATACTTCCTTAAAAATTAGAATGGAACAATTGGAAACTAGTGACTTTATGAGAAATCAAGACACTGTAAAACAAATCCAAAAGAATGAAAAATTAGAAAACAATGTGAAATATCTCATTGGAAAAACAACTGACCTGGAAAATAGATCCAGGAGAGAGAATTTAAAAATTATTGGACTATCTGAAAACCATGATCAAAAAAAGAGCCTAGATATTATCTTTCAAGAAATTATCAAGGAAAACTGTCCTGATATTTTAGAACCAGAGGGCAAAATAGAAATTGAAAGAAGCCACTGATCTCTTCCTGAAAGAGATCCCCAAAGGAAAACTCCTAGGAATATTGTAGCCAAATTCCAGAGTTCCCAGGTCAAGGAGAAAATATTACAAGTAGCCAGAAAGAAACAATTCAAGTATTGTGGAAACACAATCAGGATAACACAAGATTTAGCTGCTTCTACATTAAGGGACCAGAGGGCATGGGATATAACATTCCGGAGAGGAAAGGAGATAGGATTAAAACCAAGAATCACCTACCCAGCAAAACTGAGTATAATCCTGCAGGGGAAAAAATAGTCATTCAGTGAAATAGAGGACTTTCAAGCATTCTTGATGAAAAGACCAGAGTTGAATAGAAAACTTGATTTTCAAATACAAGACTCGAGTGGAACATGAAGAGGTAAACAGGAAAGAGAAAATCATAAGAGACTTCTTAAGGTTGAACTGTTTACATTCCTGCATGGAAAGATGATATTTGTAACTCATGAGATCTTTGTCAGTATTAGGGTGGTTGGAGGGAAAAAAATTATATGTACGTATATATAGATATAGATAGATAGAGGGCACAGGGTGAGTTGAAAATGAAGGGGTCATATCTAGAGAATAAAATTAAGGGGTGAGAGAGGGTTATACTAGGAGAAGGAGAAAGGGAGAGGTAGAACAGGGTAAATTATCCCACAAAAAAAAAACCAGAAAAGAAAAGGCTCTTACAGTGGAGGGGAAATGGGGGAAGGTAAGAGGGAATGAGTAAATCTTATTCTCATGGGATTTGACTTAAGGAGGGAATAACATACACACTCAGTTGGGTGTGGAAATCTATCTTACCCTACAGGAAAATGGGGGGGGAAGGGGACAAGAGAGTAGGGGAATGATAGAGAGGAGGGCAGATTGGGAAAGGGAGTAATCAGAAGCAAATACTTCTGAGGAGGGACAGGATCAAAAGAAAGAATAGAATAAACGGGTGGGGAGGATAGGATTAAAGGAAATAGTTAGTTTTTTACAGCATGTCTATTATGGAAGTGTTTTGCATACCTGCACATATATAACCTATATTTAGTTGCTTGCCTTATCAATGAGGGTGGGTGTGGAGGGAGGAAGGGGGAAAATTTGGAACCCAAAGTTTTAAAAACACATGTTTAAAAAAATGTTTTCACATGCAACTGTAAGAAATACAGGAAATGGGGTACAGAAATCCATCCTGCCCTACAGGAAAATTGAAGGGGAAGGGGATGAGAGAAGGGGGGGAGAGATAGAAGGGAAGGAAGACTAGAGGAAGGGGTATTTAGAATGCATGCCATCTTGGGGTGGGGGGAGGGGCAAGATGGGGTGAAAATTTGGAACTCAAAATCTTGTGGAAGTAAATGTTGAAAGCAAAAAAATAAATAAAAATTACCATAAAAAATTAAAAAAAAAACAAAAAAAACCATTTTTTTTTAAAAGTTTTGGGTTCCAAATTCTCTCCCTCCCTCCCCAGCCACCCTCATTGAGATGGCAAACAACTCAATACAGGTTATGGGAAGCAAAACACTTCCATAGGAGTCATGTTGTGAAATAATAACTATATTTCCCTCCATCCTATCCTACCCCCCATTTATTCTATTCTCTCTTTTGACTCTGTCCCTCCTCAGAAATGTTTGTTTCTGATTACCCCTTCCCCTAATCTGTCCTCCCTTTTATCATTCCTACCCTCTCTTATCCCCTTCCCCTCTGTTTTCCTGTAGGGTAAGATAGATTTCCATAACCAATTGAGTGTGTATGTTATTCCCTCCTTAAGCAAAATCCGATGAGAATAAGATTCACTCACTACCTCTCACCTTCCCTTACTTCCCCTCCACTGTAAAAGCTGTTGCTTCTCTGTTTTATGTTCTGTCTCTTTCTTTCTCTTTTGTCTTTTCCTAACACAGTTCTTGGCACATAGTAGAGCTTAATAAATACTTGTTGACCAACTGTCTGATGGACTAACTGGTAAAAACACAGCCTTACAGACTCTCCCTCTGTGAAGATGTTTCCCATGCATATCAAGATTCTCTGATAGTTGCAATAATAGAGATATTTTTGCTCGTGATCCTCTGATTATCATTATCAAGTAAGGAATAAAATGGGGAGACATATACTTGAGTATTTTTTTTGGCAGGTGGTGGGGGTGGAAAGAACATCCATATCATATTATAAAGAGGCAAAGTAGTAATGAATTGTGTACAGAACATTTAAAATTCTCCTCTGAGGGTAGTGTGACCCTGGGCAAGACATTGAATGTCTATATGCCTGGGGAAAATTCCTTTTTAGTAGATCACAGATATGACCTGCTTTGGTGGATGGTACGTGATGGAGCTCAATTAAAAGCTGAGCTTTTAAGGACATGTCAGGAAAGGAAAAGATTTTGAAATGATCCTTGAGTATCACTTGTTGATAATAACGTTTCTCATTTTTTAATCACTCACAAACTGTCTTTTCCTAGGATCCCTGATGACAGTACACTTGTTCACAGGCATGGAACTGATCTTAGACAGAGCTCTTCTCTGGCAAGGAGGCTAACAGCCACATTCCCTATCACTGTGCCTTTAAAGTAGAGCCCCTTTATGATACTGGGGTAGGGGACAAGGATAGCAGTTGGATTACTTTATATCATAGTGTACAGTAGTCAGAGAATTTGATTTCTTTGCAATCAGGGTAGCAGAAGAATAATTATACTGGGGCAAAAATGAAAGGGATTTTTTTAGCCCCTTTAATAATATTTTGACCATAACCTCCCTTTAACATCATAATAATTAGAATACTTTGTAATTTATGTAATTACACATATAGTACCTTATATAATCATCATATATAATAATTATAAAATTACTATTCATGTAACCATATAATTATAGTAATTAGAACTTATGTGAAGATGTAGCAGGAGTTGGCATTCAGTATTTTTCCTTTTGCTATTATATCCAATATTATACTTATACACACAAACATTATAGAGGGAGTGAGAGGAAGAGAGAGAGAGAAGAGACAGAGTCAGAGAGACAGAGAGACAGAGAAAGAGAAAGTTTCCTGGCTTTCTTTAAGACTCAGCTCAGTGGCCACCTTCTACAGGATGCCTTTACTGATTGCTACAGCTGCTAATGCTGATCGCCTTCTGTCTACTCTGTGTGTATCTCAAACATATCTAGTTATTTACATGTTGCCTCTCCTGTTAGAATGTCAACTTCTTGAGGGGAAGCAATATTGCCTTACTTTGTATCTCCAGTGCTTAGTACAGTACCTAGTACATACTAAATGATTAATAAATGCTTGTTGACCTACTGATTGGTGGAGAAAATGTTATTTTTTGTCTTGTTTTTAAGTTTTATTTATTTTATTTTTACTCTATGAAGTAAAACAAGCATTTTCATAACAGTCAAATAAAAAGATGATTGCATATAGAACTATAAATCTATTATGTATAATTTTCTATTTCTTTTAAATATATGATAAAATTATCATGTAAATTTCTTTTTTTTTTTATTTCTTCCCTCTTCCCCCTCCCTATTTTTGGGTCTATGTACCTAGAACCATAGAAAGTCTTAAGGCTTATGAGAGATATGTTTTGTGACCCAGAAGAGATTAGCTAGTGCAACTACTTCATTTACACATGAGGAAACTGAGGCCCAGAAGTTAAGACTTAATCCTCTGTAGGATGATCAAGTACATATTCCTCACTATACAGATGAAGAAACTGAGGTTGAGAGAGATTAAGTGGTTTGGTTTCAGTCACATAGCTAATAAGTGGTAAGAAATAAAACTCAAATTTTCTGATTTCAAATGCATTATTCTTTTCATTGTCTTTCTGCTACCTTACTGGTAAACTTGTGATTAAAAATAATTCATGTAGCTGTGGCATCAGAAGTTCCAGAATCAACCAATGGGTTGAGGATGATGCCAGATTTCAGCCATATGAGCATATATCATTGACCTATATTACCATTAGGGCTTTGATTATTTCTTGTCTAAAAACACAATGCTAATACTTGGATTGTTTCAGGAGATCATTAAGTGTGGGTATTTCCTCAATGCCTTTCTATCCTTTTGTGATTCCATCATTCATCTTTCCATCATTCTTTCATAGAGTAATGACTCATAACATTGGCTTCTAGGTCTTTGGGTATCTCTAGCCCTCAGTCTGTTTTTCTTCTGTTCCTCACTTCTCAGTCTTTACAGGCAGCTGGTGGTGAAGTAGACAGAGCGCTCAGCCTGGAGTCAGGAAGACCTGAGTTCAGTATAGCCTCAGACACTTACTAGCTGTGTGATTCTGGGCAAGTTATTTCAACACTGTCTCTTTCAATTTCCTCAATTGTAAAATGTGCTAACTAAGGTATCTACCTCCCATAGTTATTGTGAGGCTCAAATGAGATATTTGGAAAAGTGCTTGGCACAATGCATGGCACATAATAGATGCTATGTAAATCCTATCTGTAAAGTGCTGAACATAGTGCCTGGCATATTATGGGTGCTCCATAAATTCTATCTTGATGATGACTATGTAAACAACATACATTTTTACCACCCTTCTCTTTTATAATTTTATAGCTTTTATAATCTAGTTTATATTCCAAACCAGTGATGCCTTTGGCTGTTGCGTCTCTCTACTTGGTTAGTAAGTCAGCTGTTGATTCACTAAACAATGTTTTAGGCCCTATTGTTCTCTTTGTTAGGGCAACTGATTTACGTCAATTAAACTTCTGTATGAAATCATTGCAATTAGTATCTATGTCCTGCATTTCATCCATATTCCATTCTTATTATCAATAACTTTTTTTTAATCCTTTTTTGGGAGGCAATTAGGGTTAAATGACTTGCCCAGTGTCTGAGGCCGGATTTGAATTCAGTTCCTCCTGACTCCAGGCCCAGTGCTGTATCCATTGAGCCATCTAGCTGCCCCATCGATAACTTTTAAAACTAGATCAAGCTGGTATTTTGTCAGTCATATTGTTTTTTAAATTTTATTTTTGCTTTGTACTAAATTTGATATTTCATGTAACAGGGTCAGTTAGCTGATTCAGATTGCTGATTCAGGAATGACTACCACATCAGTAACGAGTAATTTCCTGTCTATTAAAATATAATCAATATCATTGTTAGTGATATCATTTGGTGCTCAACATGATCAGAACCTTCTGATTCTTTTCTCAGATAAAGCATTCATGACAGAGGTGTGAGACCTTTGTGTCATCTCCAAATCTTTTGATTTCTCACAGTCTTTTCCTAATCCATACTTTCCAACCGCACCCCTTCCCTAATCCTCACTCATCCCAGTCTTGGCAGTGAAGGCACATTGTATACTTTTCTTTTGGGGATCAGTCCTATGATTTAATTGCTCTAATGACCTACCAGTGAGGAAATTCCTTCTGTCAATGCAGGCAGGGCAAGGGTTCTTAATTTGTGATAGATTTCATGGAGGAGGGGTTATGAACTTGGATAGGGGAAAATTGACATCCTTATTTTTACTAATCTCTACCTGAAACTTAGAATTTCCTTAAATTATGTTAAAAACAGTGTTCTGATAAGAGGTCCATTGGTTTCACTGGACTGACAAAGAAGTTCATTACAACCCCCCCCACCCCCAACAGAGTTAAGAATCCTTGTTTTAGAGAATTGCATGGGGCTCTGAGTAGTTAAGAAACTTGCCCATTGTCACACAATTAGTGTCAAAGTCAGGCTCAAACTCCAGTCTACTTGTCTTTAAGCTCCTCTCTATCCCCCATATCAGTGGTTCCCCATGTTTTTAGTTCCATGAACCCCTTTTACCACTGCCACTGCCACCATCACCACCACCGCCACTACCACCATCACCACATGCTGTGAAACTCCAGAGAAATTTAATAGGCTACTCAAGTGTTTACAATAATTAGAAAGATAACACAATCATGGTTTGAATTGCTACAGAAACAAACGTAATGCTTCAAACATGCACGTGATTCTTGTCACAGAGGAAAAATATATTTGTAACATAATTAGACAAGTATTTATTGCTTATTGTGTCGTTAAAGGATTTGTAGCATGAACCCCTTGCACCACCATTGTAAACCACTGAATGGGACCTATTGCTCTACTCCATGATGCCTTTCATTAAAATACATTTTGATTTAATTTAGAGGCTCTTAAAGTATTCTTTGTACAATTTCTCATCCTCTGCCACAGATGTGAGTATATAAGCTCCCATTTTTTTTCAAATCAATTTAGCAAATACTTATTGTGAGCCCTGAATTGCAAGGCAACTACATAGCTCATGAAATGAGATTTCTTTTTGTCTCTTGGCACAGGATTAAAAAACCACTTTTCCCACATTTCATGTATTCATGTTTAATATTTAGCTATTCAAATGCAGCTTATGATCGCCTCAGCCTGAGCTATTTCCATTATCCCAAATGTCCATATTTTTTCTTCTTTTACCACTAATGCAGGAACCCATGCTGGTTGGGAGACTCTGGAAGGGACAGGGCTGAGGATGAGTATGGATCAGATCCAGAAGCACTGACAGAGGCCCCATAGAAGTCAAAGACTTTTTTTTTTATATAGCATTATTGACTGCTTTGGAAATCTGGTGAAGCCTTATGGATCCCTCCTCAAAATATAGTTTTTAAATTAATCAAAACACAAAGGATTGCAAAGGAAACCAATTTTAAGTACTGCTATCATAACATTAATAAAATTCCTAGTTCATGGACCCCAAGTCAAGAATCCTTGGTAGAAAATGACAAGTTCTGGGAACCTACCAGTGAAATCTGGCCACTGTGTGCCTTGGATTCTACTGCTTGGCAACCTATAAAAGTCACATGGATTCATCCTGGTTGAGAAACTGTCCTTGGGCCCCAGAGTGTACAGGTCATGCTAAGTTATACCCATTTCACCATTTCTAGCTTTGACAGAGATAATATTTTTGTTTTGCTTTGGTTGTTAGAATAAGATTAAAGGAGCAAGCTTCCTATTTTTAGCACACATAGGATACACTCAGAAGCAGACACAATCCTTTTTTTCTCCCTTCCTGCTTGTCAGGGTGCATCACTAATGTTGAAGCATTTTGTCTCCTTGCTTTCTCCTGTCTTCAATGCAAATAACAGGAAATGCTGTGACCCACATTCCCAGGGAGGAGGAAGGCAGAGGCACCTTTCTAATTTGAGATATGACACCCATTCCAGCAGGAGAGAAAGGCTTGGTAAATATTTAAATGGATTACACATCCTGAATGGGGCTCAGCTGAATTATTTAAGAAAAGAGCAAACCCTTGAAGGTTGAAGCTCTGATTCTGCGTACCTCCAAACCAAATAGTATGGATGGCACTTTGGATTTTATTCCCAGAAAATGTTCCAAAATCCCTAGCAAAACATTGCAAGGATGGAATCATTCTCTATTATAGGAACTAGGATAAATGTTTTGAAGAGATTAATTGGTTAATACTCATTAATCTCTAATTCCAGGGGCCATTATCACCTAGATCAAAGTTAATGATCATCTAAATCCCATTACTTGAATCCTAGGCAAGGAGAGATCCAAGCTTTATAAACATTTTGCTTTTAAAAAATGTTTTCATATAAGAGGAATAGTTTAAAATGCTGTGATTTACTTTCTGTTCCTAGGAAAGGCAGTGTGGTCTATAGGAGAGACTACTGGACTTAAGTAGGAAAACCTTGGCTTGAATCTTAGATCTGAAACTTACTATGTATGGATTTGTGTTGATAAATGGACTCTGTGTTCGTATACTATGTGGGGTTGAGAGAGAGCCTCATTTACTGGAAAATGTTCTTTGGACCACACCACTCAGAAGGCCATGTATGAACTCTACAGGGTGATGATGTCACTCAATATGCTAACTGCTTGGGCAGTGCACAATATCTGAATCTTCACAGTATTTTTCAGTACAATGATTATGGACAAACCAGATGGGTGACACAGTAGTTAGATTGCTAGATTTAGTACGGTGGGCAAGAACTGAATTTGAGTACTGCCTCAAGTGCTTAATAGCTGCATGACCTTGGGCAAATCACTTAACCTCTGCCTGCTTCAGGTTCCTCATCTGTAAAATGGTGGTAATAATGGTAACTACTTCTCATGGTTGTAGTGAGGATCAAATGACATGCCAAATGTAAAATGTTTTTATAAACCTTGAGCTTCTATTTAAATGCTTAATAACAGTAAGCATAAAGTTGTTGACTAAGTTCTTTTGGATGATTCCTGAAGGCAATGTGGTACAATGGAAAGAGTTCAGCTCAGAGGCCCTGGATTCAAATTCATCGTCTGATGATGACTACTCAAGTGATGTTGGGCAAAATTACTTAACCGTTCTGGGCCTTCATTTCCTCATCTGTAAAATGAAGGGGGTTGACTAGAAAATCTCTAAGGTCCCTTGTGGTTCTAGATCTGTGAGGCTGTGTCTTCCATCTCAGAGAGAACAGTTTTCTGAGATCACTCTCCAAAAGCTTGGGAATCTATGTAGTGAGTTGTGTGTGTTGACACATTGGCAACTCCCCCCACTGCCCCCACACACATACTGTTCCCCCTGAAGACCTTGCACTCAGCCTTCTGGCAGATATAATACAAAAACACTCCCTCCATCCCATAAGTGAGGTTTTCTTTTAGCCCCAAGCCTTGTGAGAACAAGGTGTCCACAGAGTCACACCCCCTCCTCTGCCAGCATGTGTGACTATGGAGCTTAGCTTTCTAAGCCTTATCTCAATAATGGGATTAAGAATGTTTGTACTCTTTTCTTCCTAGTCTTGTTGCAAGGAACATGTTTTGCAAAATTTAAAGTGCCTTAAAACCAAGTTATTTTTGTATTGTCATTGTTATTGTGTTATAGTTATATATTATATATAATAATATGGCATATTATATATTTTATATGTGTCATATATGTATAAATAGCATACATGAATACATAAATGACATAATTATTTCTGATGATCTACAGTTGGTTATTATTAATATCTGGATGCTCAAACATAATAGAATTGTATTGGGAGGCTTTAGCATCTTAACATCAGAGCCAGAATTCTTGATCCTGGCACATGCCTGGTTAATCAATCAATCAATCAGTCAGTCAATGAGAGTATCATCTACCTACATCCTGGATTAGTCCCCAGAGTATACTCACTTGTCATCTTTATCTCTGATCACTCCCTAACAGAAACTCTTGGCTCTGGTCAGGCTAATCCCTTTACCATCCTGATGTACATCATGCTCATGATCACCTCCTCACCTCTGCTAATGCTTAAAATGCCCTCCTTTTCTTTCTTTCTATTTTAAATCCTGCCTCAGACATTAGCTGTGTAGCCTTGGACAAGTCATATCACTATTTGCCTCAGTTTCCTCAACTGTAAAAACAGGGATCATAATAGCCCCTACCTCACAGAGTTGTCATGAGGATCAAGTGAAATAACCTCTGTAAAGTGCTTAGCACAGTGCCTGGCACACAGTAGGTACTTTATAAATGTTAGCTATCATTTAATTTGTATTTTATTTACCCTTTCCTCATTTTCTGACTCAAATCCCACTGCTTCAATGAATTTGACTTTCCCCTACAATAATGTTAATAACTGACATTGATATGGCCCTTGAAGGAATACAAAGCACTTTGTCAGCTACCTTTTTTAATTGCATTTCACAGTGATTGAACCTGTGTGGCATCATGGAAAGAGTCCAGATTCTGTTGTCAGAAGATGGGGATTCAAATCCCCCTCCCCAGGATCATTGCCTGTGTGACCATAGGCAAAATCACTTAACCTCCCTGTCCCCAGTTTCCTTGGCTCTAAATGAGGAGGTTGAATTAGAGGTCCATTCTACCTCTAGATATATGACTCTAACCCAGTGAGATAGGTGTAAGTGTTATCACCACTGTTTTACAGATGGGAAAACTGAAGATCCATACATAGGTGAATTGAATTGCCCAAAGGGACATAGGTAGTCAGTCAATGGCATAAGCATAACCTAGGTTTCCTAACTTTTAAAGCCATAGAGCTTTTCATTACATCAGAGCTGCCAGTCATGGCTCCTTGTAAAAAGGGAGTAATAATAATAAATGACATTGACATAGCACTTCAAATGTTTGCAAAGAGTTTTACATGCATTATCTCCTTTGAATGTGACAGTAGCCCTGAGAAGGCTTTGTAAGTCTTTAGTATTCCCATTTACAGATGAGGAAACTGAGGCTAAGAGCAAGATAGTGATTTACCCTGGGTCATGTAGCTACAGAGGACCAGAGGCAGGTCTTCCTGACTCCAAGTCCGGTGCTCCATCTCTTCTACTCATATTGCAACTTTACTGTGGGAACCAAATGAGATAATATATATTAAATGCTGTGTGAGCCTTTATACTTTCTACAAATGCCAGTTATTATTATTATCCTGTATTCTGTAATTTTGCCTGACTATCATAAAACATAAGCTTTCCCACAAATGGAGCTATAGCTTTTTTCTTTTGTATCACACACAGTGTCTAGGACTAGGTTGGATGTACCTTGGGCATTGAATCAGTGCTGGTCTGTTGACAGAGTCTAGCCTAAGACCAGACAAGTTGACTCACTCATACGTTGCTTGGGAGAAGCCACAGTCACTTGAGTTGATTCTAGATCCCTTTATATTCCACAGATTCCTTTATATTCCTGTGAGTCCTTACAGGATAGGTTGTGGATAGCAGGTGGGGATGTGATGGGGGTAGAAGATGAGATAAATGTCTGATCTAGCTTAGACCAATTTCCTTCTGGTTCAAAGTACCTTAGATACAGAGCTGGAAGGGACCTTAGAGGCCATCAAATCCAACCTTATTCCTTCACAGATGAGGAACCTAAGCCTAGGGGGTCTTTTGTGACTTATTCAAGGTCACTCAGGTAGTGTCATAAGTAGATTTAGAACCTAGGTCCATCAAGAGCCAGCCCTTTCCCACTGTGACATGTATATTGGTGGCTACTCAAGTTGAGACCTTCCTCCTTTCCTTTCCTGTCTCTGAAGAAGATCATTTTTAAAGAAATGATAGCAATAGAATCTTAATGCCAGAATCAATATGGCATATTGGATGGAGTGCTGGACTTGGAATCAGAAAGACCTAGTTACAATGCCTGCTTCTTACTAGCTGTGTGACCTTGGCTAAGTCATTTCATATCTTCCATCTTTCTCGATGAAGTCATAGAAGGGTTATGATGTATGTCAATGGAGGGAGTTCCCTTTACTAGAGGAACCATATCTCCCTTATATATTTGGGCAAATTTGAATCCAGTGAAGTGAGTTAGCAAAGACCAAGTTCTCTATCTGACAATGAGGAAACAAAAACCAAAAGGCCAGTCACAAGACAGGATCGTAAAACTAGTCTCTGGTGGAGGAGAAAATAGACCTAGTCTCCCATGTGCCAGTCAAATGTTCTTTTCACCATTTGTTGTTTTCAGGATCATGGAGCCCTGTGATTAGAGTGAAAGCATAGAATTGTTTACATTTCTTATGTCCTTGAAATAAATATCAGAGGACATAGCAGTATCCAATTCCAGACATAATAATCCAAATATCTGAAAATGCTCCTTGTACTATTTGTCTGATTCTCCTCGTCATAAACTGGCCAATCCAGTGCTGGAGCCCAGGAAACCTCCCTTTGCCTCCTTCCCTGACAGTTGAGCAATAACATCAATATTTCTAATTGAGGTCCTTGAGATCTGGGTTTCCCTGTGTGTCTGGCTTTAATTCTTATTAGTGTTAGGCCTTGGGGAAGTCAGAGATTGCTTCATGGATTTCTTTCTCTTCAGTTTCAGTATTTCCAATTGGGGTCTGGGAGATCTGGGTTTCCCTGTGTTTGGTTCCAATACTCACTACTATCAGACCCTGGGAAATTCAAGGAAAATCTCCAATGGATATCTTTCTCCTCAGCACTATTTATCTTATTTTAGCTTTGGTAGGATCAGAACTGACAGGGCTGGAAGATCCCTTGGAGGTCATCTTAATCCCACCTCTTCATTCTCCAGGATACTGGGGATACTGAGACTCAGAGAGTTGAGGTGACCTTTCCAAGCCTGGCCACCAAACTCTTCTGTCTCCCCATGCAACACTCTTTCCCCTGTTGTAAGTCTGATTCTCCCTTTTCATCCCAGCCTAGAGAATTTCTTTTGACCTTGGCTCAAAACAGTTTAATTTTATTTTTAACAAAACCATGATTTCACTCTTATGGGAGGCTGCCTTTATCAATCCTTTCCCACTACTTAGAGCCTAGGAGAGCTACCAGAGACCAGGAGAAGTTAAGTGACTTGACCAAAGTCCCAGAGCCAGTATGGGATAAAGGCAGGACTTGAACCTAAGTCTGCCTAACTCTGGGTCTGCTGTACTTCACCAAACAAAACAAAGGCAGTAAAAAGTGTCTCAGTGAATTAGACAGAAGGAGGAGAGAAGACAGCTTCTCTCTCTGGTTTTCTTTCTCTTCAGTGTCCCATGTGCAAGCCTCTGAGTATCCATCAGGTGTTTTTGCTCCTGGAAGAGAGAACCCTCTAGCCCTACATAAATGGACATGTCATTCTAAAATCCCCACTTCTGAATCCTACACCGTTAGAGTTGAAAGGCACCTGAGAGGAAATTGAGTCCAACCTCTTCCTATTGCAGAGGGAGGAATCTAAGATCTAGAGAGAGGTTGAATGATTTGCCCAGGGTCATGCAGTTACCAAGTGTTTGAGGTTCTTCCTAACTCCAAATCCAGTGTCCTATCCACTATACCATGTTGTTTCTTAGGGATTCATCTGGAGATCAGGTGTCTAGTGCCAGACCTGACACTTAACTAGTTGTGTGACCTTGGGCAAATCCTTTTTCCTCCCTGGTTCTCAGATTCCTCCTCTATAATATGGGAGGGTTGGAATAGATGATCTGGATTCAAGATGGTTAGATCTGTTTTCCCCATGAGACTACAGGTGTCCTTGAGGACTAGGAGCTTTGCTTTTGTCTTCATGTCTCCAGTGCTTGGAAGGTGCTTAAAAATGCTTACTTGATGGAAAAGAACATTAGAGATCATTTGGTCCAATACTCCACCCCAAGCCACCATCCCTCCATGCCTTTTAAAAAAATTGATTTGACTTGGGATTTTATTGGTATACCAATGAGGAAAGTCAATCTACTAATGTATAATGTACCTACTCTGCAACTTAGTCTTCGAGATTTGCCTAGGACATGGATGCAGCCAGCCTGTGTCAGCTGTGGGACTTGAAACAGCCTTCTTGGTTCTGAGGCTAACCTTCTATTGACTAAACCACTTTTGCCTCTCGACCTACTTTACTGATGAGAAAACTGAGTCCCAAAAGGGGAATGTGCCTTGACCAATGGCACCTAGACAGTCATTAGTGAGAGGGCTGGAAATCGAACCTCGGTTCTCCAGCTCCAAATGAGTGAGTTTTGCAGTATGGTTAAGTCTGATTTCTCCCTATTGCCCCTTCAGGAAGCTTTCTTTGATTTTGGCTCAAAACAAAGGCAATACAAAATGTCTTAGAAAGTCAGGGATAGGGGAGGGGAGGGGAGGGGAAGGGAAAGAAGAGGAAGACAATTTCTGCCTCAGGCTTGCTTTCTCCTCAGTCCTCGAGTACAATCAGAGAATATACAACAAATTATTGTTGCTATCCACTGTTAAGTGAGAACGTTCCTAAATTCATCCCTGAGTTATGGTACAGGGGAAGAAACCAGGTCTGGAGCCCGAGTTAATCAATCAACAAGCATTTATTAAGTACCTGCTAGAGTCAGGTACTGTGCTAAGTGCTGGGGATACAAAGAAAGGGGAAGGGAGGAAGAGACAAAAAAAATGCAAAAATAGTCCCTGACCTCAAGGAGCATGTTTTCTAAAGTTGGAAGCCCAGAAGACTTGGATTCAAATCTCATGTATGATACTTGGGTATCATATACTTATGTATATTATACATGTAAAGTTACATGTGTAATCTTACATTTGGTGACCATAGTGCCTTCAAGTCATAGCTTGAATCTCTCATCCTGTTGCCCACCTGGTCAATCAATCCAACAGTCACTTCATGTGTCACTTATGTTCCTTGGTCCTGGGTTAGTTCTCAGGGTGTGTTCTCTCTCTCCCCATTCTTTTTTATAATTACTTCCTGATAGGATCTCTGCTCCAGTCTGGCTGGTCCCCGGACTGTTCTGGTACACATCATATTTATTGCTATGTTGTATCTTTGTTTTTGCTTTTCTTTAACTTCCTTGGGCCAAATGCAAAGTGAAGGAAAGCAGAAAGCTTCTTGAGCTCCTCTTCAGCTCTTCATCTATGATTGTATGGAATTCTATGCCATTTACATTAGAAGAATACTTAGAGCTCATGTAGCTTAAGTTCATTTTACAGAAGAAGAAACTGAGACCCAAAGTCACATGGCCAGTGGGCAAGTGAGAAACCCATCCCTTTCCTTTCCTAGCAATGATGTGCCTCCCTCCCACCAATGCCTTGTCCACATTCTCCAACAATGCTTGAAACTACTGCAAAGTTCATCAATAAAAAGGATTTCTCTACTGTGAGGACCCTCTGCCCCTGTGCTAGAGGTCTTCTGGAGCCCTAAATTCTGCTACTTACTAGGCAAGGGACTTTTTCACATCACTTTTGGGCCATAGATTCCTCCTCTGTAAAATGAGGGAACTGGATTAGATTCAAGGAATATTACAAGTAGAAGGGACCATGGAGATCATTTAGCATAGGACTAGCCCCTCATCCTACCCATTTTACAGATGAGAAAATTGTGGACCAGAGGAGCATAATTACTTGCCCAAGGTCACAAGCTTGGTAAGTGACAGAGCTGAAGCCAAAGCCCAAGACAACTGAAATTTCTTTCAGGGTTTTTTCTGCTGCAATATTTTGTCTTCCTAATTGACTCTGGCTTGTTGGATTATAGCTCTCCCAAGTAAAAGAGATTGTCCACTTTTCTCTTGGGAGCTGTTTCTACACTATGTGGATGTCCATGTGAACATAGCAAGACTCCTGAGGTGCTTGTGGTTTTCTTACAATTTCAGCTCAGGTTGAAGAGGATTCCCATCCTCTTTATCCCACATTGGCACTAGGAATCTCACTGGGGTGTATCAAGAGCATCTGGAGCAGCAGGTGATTCTGAGAAAAGGAGCTACTTTCTCCTGATGTAGTTTCCCAGTGGGAAGTTAAGTGGAGAAGGAAACTTCCCTGCATGGGAGTCTTTGATGGGTAGCCCATGTAAATCAGGACATTGTGGAAAACTAGGCAATAACCACTATTGATGGAGCTAGCAGTCACTCCAAGAAGGCATGTGAGGCATGTCTGGTACCAGGCCAAGATTGGAGCGATATCCTTAAACTCATATACTACAAGATTCTTAGAAGAAACCTAAGGAAGCTAAGTGGTGTAGTAGATAGATTGATGGGCCTGGAGTAAAAAAAGACGAGTTCAATCCTGACCTCAGATTTTAACTATGTGACCCTGGGCAAATCACTTCACTTCTGTTTGCCTCAGTGTCTTTATCTTTAAAATGAAGATAATAATAGCATCTACCTTCCAGGGCTGTTATGAGGATACAATAAATTAATATTTGTAAACCTTAAAGCACTGTACAAATGCTTTATTATTGTTATTATTGTTGATATTAACAAGAAAGTTCTATCCTCTACATCTAGTCTTTGTGCTAAGTGATCCATTTTACATAGGATAAAATTAATTCTTATCTAGAGTAGTTACTTTTGAGGCAACAAGGTGAAATAGTGGATAGAATGCTGCAGTTGGAATTAGGAAGACTTGCATTCAAAGCCTCTTTCAGATATTTATTTACAAGCTGTATAACCTTGGGCAAGTCACTTAACCTCTCTGAGGTTCACTTTCCTTATCTGAAAAATGGGGATAATAGTACCTACTTTAAGTGATTGTCATGAAGATCAAGTTGGATGATATATGTAAAGGGTTTTGGAAACCTTAGGTACTCTATAAATGCTAACTGTGATCTAGTTTATACATGGAACAACTCAGCTCTTTCTCTTCCATTGCACTTTTCCATAAGTTACTTACTAGAACTCAGTCTCTTGAAATCATTTTGTATAGACTTGATATTAGTTTATTTGTGTATATGACATACCATGCAGTAGAACATAAGTTCTCTGAGGGCAGGGGTTGTCTCATTTTTGTCTCAATCTCCTAGGTGTCCAGCACTGTGCCTGGCAAATAATAGGTCCTTAATGAATGTTTATTTGTATTGTTAGAAGTAAGCTAGAATTGAAATCCAGCTGGGAATGTGTTTTTTTTTGGTGCATCTAGAAGGCAAAATACAAGAGAACAGATGTGTAGAAGAGTGAATTGGAAGAAGGCAGAGGAGAAGTGGGGTCACTGAAAAGCATGTCATTTTCAAGCCAATGCTGCAACCATTTCCAACCAAAACTGTGAATTCACTTATGTGGTGACAATGGATAAGTGGTAAATGATGGGTGGGGCTTGGAGTCAGGAAGACCTGAGTTCAAATCCAGTCTCAAAAACTTACTAGCTATATGACCTTGGGCAAGTCACTTCATCTCTGTTTTGCCTCAGTTTCCTTATCTGCAAAATGTAGAAAATAATAACATCTACCTCCCATGGTTGTTGTGAGGATCAAATGAGATATTTTTAAAGCAATTAGGACAGTGCCTGGCATATAGTAGGTGCTATATAAATGCTAGTGATGATGATGATGTCTCTGATACGTCAGGGTTCTTAGCCTGGACTTGGTGGTGCTTTTTATTGCCTTTCAGTCATTTCAGGCCTGTCCAACTCTCCATGACCCCATTTTGGGTTTTCTTGACAAAGATACTCGAGTGATTTTCCATTTCCTTCTTCAGCTCATTTTACAGATGAGGAAACTGAAGAAAACAGGGTGAAGTAATTTGCCCAGGGTCACACAGCTAGTAAGTGTCTGAGGCCAGATTTGAACTCAGGAAGATAAGTCTTCCTGAATCCAGGCCCAGCACTCCATGCACTATGGCGCCACCTAGCTGCCCAGGAAAATTAGGAAAGGAATGTGGAGATCTAGTCCAACTCCCTCATTTTACAGAAGAGACTGACACTCACAGAGGTTAAATAACTTGCCCAAGGTCACATAGGTAGTAAATTTCAGAGCCAGGATTGAAACCCAGGTCTCTGACTAAAAAGCCAATACTATTAGGTCCTACTCTTTATACAAATGCTTATTCTTTGCTACCTTTGAAATAAGCAGAAGGATTTTCACTTTATTCCCTTACCCCTGTGGATTTACAGCCTCCTGAAAAGACTTGAAATGCTTGCTAAGCTCAATATGTGTGAACTTGGAGTTGTCATTTTAAACTTTGCCTGGCCTCAGTTTCCTAATTTTAAAAATGAGTTCTCTATTCTTATGTGATTTTTGACCCTACGAACCTACAGCAATTCAACTTGTAGATCTGTCCTTTACTACCTCTTGTGACCCTGGACAAAGAATTTACAGTCTCTGGGACTCCAGTACTTCCTGTGAATACTGAGTGGGTTGATTGGTTCCCCTTCCATGGAGATGATGAAGCAGAATCTCAGATATGTTATGGTGGAGATTACTTTTGTATATGGGTTGGACTAGGTTATTGATATATTCTTTTGTAATTCTCACATTCTGCAAGTCTGTAATCCCGTGACTAAATGACCTTAAAGGTCCCTTTCCATTCTTAGTCTATGATTTTATAAATTATCAGCAATCAGAACCTCTTGGAAGGGACAGGTCAGGGAGGAGCTTTTGCTGAAGGAGAGTGAGCTTCAAGTGCTGGACACTAGGTGGCAGTAAGTGGGCAGCCTTTGTAGCCTGCTTGACTTGTTTGCTGTTTCTGGAAAAGGCTGGTAACCTTGTAAATTGCCTTGCTCTCCAACCATGCCAAGTCACGTTGAAAGAGCAAGGCTTTGCTGTTTTGATTCCCAACATTAATAATACAAATGGAAGAGAAACACGAGAACCAAAGATTTTCCCTCTGTGGTTACCCCAGGCATGAAACAGAGACATTGAATCCAAAGCTTCCCTCACTCATGGAATAGCCAAGATTAACTGTCCTGGGATGCTCAATTCTTTGTGCAGCTCAGGTGGGTAGGGTACTTAAGCTCTTTCAAAAGTATGTATCATTTAATGGAAAGAAAAGTCTCAGGAGAAAAAATCAGAGCAACAACAGTAGTTGTTTTCCCCCCTATCTGCTAATCCTTAGCATGGGTGTGCCTGTCAGTGCAGCTGAAGCTGGGTCTTGCCCTCTTACTCTCTATCATAGATAGATAGGGCCTTGTCAAACACCTTTCCTTCCCTCTTTTCATTACTACACAGGTGTAGCATCACTCCTGAAACCTACTATTTCATGCTCAGTGTGCCATTCATACCATTTTTTTAACTGCACCTTGATTTTTAAAAATTCACATTTTAAATTATTTCCCACTGATGCCAGCTCCACAACAACAAAAGAACTTTCTTTTAGGGTTGAAATGAGATGTGGCAAGGTTTGAGGTATGAGTTTGGCAATATCACTCACTGTAGATGGCATGCCATGCAAGTTCAACTCAATTAAATTCAGCAAATGTTTATTATGTCTCTGCTATGTGTCTGGAACTGTACTAGACACAGGGGATAAAAATAAAAAAAAACTTAGACAAACAGCCTTTAAGTAACTTATATTCCAACAAAGCAGGGTGTTCTTTTTGTTTTTTTTTGTTTTTTTGTTTTTTAGCCATTTTTGTTGTCATGGATCCTTGGTGAAGCCTTTGGACCCCTTCTCAGAATAACATTTTGTTTCCTTAGTCACAATTAAAGGCAATGTTAAATTTCATTTAGAGGTTAGTATAAATAAACATGTAATTTTTTTCCCTTTACAAATTGATGGACTCCCTGAAATCTGTGCATCGACCAAGGGATCTGTGACCTCTTCAGAATAAGAGGCCCTGCTGGGGTTCTTGTCCTCGGGTAGCTCAAATAGTGGGATGATGACCAGAAGAGGGAATTTTGGTCCAAGAAATCACAGAATTTGTGATAAGAATCACTGGGTAGTGGATTGTCATGCTCTTTCCAGTATCAATGGTAATATGTATTTGATGCTCACTCCGTGGGCAAGAGTGTAGGGGTGGTAGGGAAAATGGCAAGACACCAGTGTTGGGTAGAACCTAGGTTCTTGATGGGTAGTTAGCTGTGAAGCCTTGTCTGGGGCCAGCTAGATCTAGTGGGTTGAATTAAGTGTTCACTCATTCATTGGCCAAGCAGGACAGATCAACCCTGAGTGTGGAAGTACAGGGATGACCCCAAGCTGAGTGAAGTAATTTAATTGGGGTAGGGAGGCATTATCTTTCTGGAAGTCTGAGTATTGAAGAATGTTCTTCCTAGAAGGGATAAGGGAGCAGATACGGGTTGGATGATAAGATACCCATCCTGAGTAGGCCAAGGTATGCTGTTGAATGGCTGAATGGAGTAGAAACAATACTGTTTAAAAGAATAACCACAATGAATGAAAAATAACAGCAGATACCATGAAGTTTGTAGTAGACCAAACCAAGAAGGGCGCCAGCAACAAGACTCATGGCCTTGGCTGTCTGAGACCCAGTAAACACAACACAAGCTATTAAATGTGATCTCATAAGTATCACCAGACTTTGTGGGATAATATCTATGTCTGGAATATGTCTCAGAAAGGGTGTGACAATTCCCATAGTAAAAGGATAGGTTAAAAGGGGTGAGGGTTACACTGTGTATTAGGAATGTATACTTACGTGAGGAAATCCAAGATCCAGAAGAGAGAAGTGTGATAGAAAGGATTTGGGTGAAGAGCATTTGGAGTAAGAAAAGGAAACTGAAATGTCATAGGAGCATACTGCAGACCACTTGGTCATAACGAAGAAATGGATAAGGAATCTGGAAAATAGATCACAAATCTGATTTTCTATGTGCTAGGGAATATAGTGACAAAAATTGTTCTTTTTCTCTCTCTCTCACACACACACACAATTCCAAGAGGGAGAGGACACTAATAGAGAATTAGGAAAGGCCTCCTGTAGGAGGCCACATGGGATTTTACTGAAGGTCTTAATGGATCTAAAGATAAAAGGGACTTTAGAAGTTATCTGGTCCAATTCATTCATTTGATAGATCAGAAAACTGGGCCTTAGGTCACATGACTTTCCCAAGATTACACAAGAAGGAAATAGCAGAGATAGAAATCAAACTATGGTTCCCAATTCAGTCCTCTTTGTACTGCACAGTCTATTTGAAGGGAAGCAAAGGATTTTCAGAGATGAAGGTGAACAGAGAGTGCTTCCAGACATGGTCTTAGACATGGCAGCAAAAAGACAAAGGCTAGCATCATGAAATGGAATATCAGGTATAGGTACAACTAGCTAGCAATCCAGTTTTGTAGGAATAAAAAGTCTGTGCTAGAGGTTGAAGGTACTAGGGACATTTAGGCCCGGAAAGGAAACAAAAACTTAGTGGAACCTGAATGTAATATTTATAGTATTTGTAATCTTGCAATTACATTTGTAATTTTATAATATTTGAAAGGCTTATGGAAAAGAAACTTGATTTATTCTATTTGGTCTCAGAAATTAGAATTAGGATCAATAGGTAGAAATTTTGAGTGACAGACTTGGGCTCATTAAAATGCTATTCTAGAATGCTACAGAGACCTCTAGGTAGACATGGGTTCTTGAAAGCTATCCTGCCAGATAGATAATGGGCCCTGGTGGGCACTGTCTGAATAGACTTCAAGAATGGACCCAGCAATGAATCATTTGTATGTATTCTGAGGACTGACATTTTGAAAGAGCCAAGCTTGGAGAGACTCTTAACCAGCTTGGTTGTAGGGTGATGAATTTTTTAGCCATTTCAGGTCTTGAAGGGCATCTAAGACGATTATAAATTCATAGGTTTAGAGCAAAATATTAGGGAAAAAACCAAGCTCATAAATCCCTAGAACTTGGGGATGTGGATATGAATGTGACTATAGGCAAGACAGATTATGAAGGACAAGTCAAGATGCTGTTAGAATTAATGGAAAACTGGAAATGTAAAAATGGAAATCCCCAGAATATGGGGATTTATGAACTTTTCTCCCTAATATTTTGATAACTTCATTTCAGTATAATTGAATTTCTTGGCAATCCTTTGTATTTTGTTTATACATTTCAAAGCATTATTCTGAGAAGGGGACAATAGGTTTTCCTAGTCTACCAAAGGGGTCCAAGACACAAAGAAGTTAAGAACATTCGATCTATGCTAACCTCTTAATTTCATAGTTGAGAAAACTAAGCTTGAGAGAAGTAAGTTTAACAACTTGTTCTTGTTGGGGCAGAGCAATCCATCTCTGGTGAGTCACTTTTCTTTGGTAGCTCGTTTCTCTGTGTCTCTGTGTCACCTTGTTTTGTGTCGTTGGGGAAAGCCTCATACTTACCAGCTGTAAATTGCCTGAGGACTTAGGTACAGAGCACCTCAAAAAGCTTGACAGTGTTTATTGTGGGTCACAAGTCCAGTCATAACTGTGTCCTTAATAATGCCTTCTGAGGTCTCTTTTCTCTTGGGAGTGCCTATGTCAGAGATCGCAGGACTCATGCAGTTTACGATTATGGAACCTTGCCAGATAGGAACAGTTACTAGTTGAACCTTGAAAATGAATAATCATACTTGAGTGAGATTAAACACAAAGTGACTGCATGTGACTGTAGCCCAATTATTTTCAAGAATACTTGGGATATTTCCAGGGTAAAAACATCAGATGTTGTGTTTGTTTTTCTATTTTCCCTCTCACTATTCTCTGGGATAGAGATAGGATAAAGACTGCTATAGGTTGAAACAGAGTCTCTAGGGTGTGTCTGGGGGGCAGAGAGCAGTTTGGCTGGAGTGCATGGTGCGTGGAGAATAGCAACAGGAGAAAAGGTTGGAAAGGTGCCACAATGTGGAGGATCTTGAATGTGAGGCAGATGAATATTGCTAGGAAATATGGAGCTGTTCAAGTGATTATTGAGCACTTCGTGTTTCATTGATGAAGTAACATGGCTCCATCTTGGGAATCTCCTAACCTAAATTATAAATGATATAAAAACTCAAGAAAGACAAATATAGCCTTGGCATTTTTTTCATGGATGAGACTATTGTTAGAAAGGGAGGGAAAAGTATAGTTGGACAATCCCTGGATTTGGATAAGCCAGAAGACTTTGGTTCAAATCCTGATGCTACAGTCTACTAACGGTGTGTCCTTGGGCCACTTCCCCTCCTTTTGCCTTAGTTTCCTGACCTGTAAAAGGCAGGGCCAGGACTAGAAGAGATCCTCCAAGTTGACCTTTCCTGCTCAGTCCTTAGTCTTTATTCCTCAAATTACTTCCTATTTTTCTTCTTTGTGTTCATATTGTGTCCCTCCCCACCCCCAGTAGAACACGTTTCTTTGCCTTTATGTTTTAGTTGATACTAAAAACCATCAAACTATGTTTTCTTTTCCTTCCTTTCTCCTTGTTCAAACTCTCAAGGTAATAACACTTTATTGTGGGTTAGTGGTTTGTAGCTTGCAAAACACTTTCATATCCTTTGCTTCATTTCATGCTTACATCAACCCTGTGCAAGAATCATACTTAAACATGACTCCATGGTATCATGGGATAGCCCCTAGGATAAAATGTAAAATCCTTAGTGGGGCATTTGAAGCCTTCTGCAATATAACATTTATCTACTTTTCCATTCTTTTTTTTTTCCTATGACTCTCCTTCATGCGCACTTTCAGCTCCAGTTGAATTGACCCACTCACCATTTCTTGTCTATGACATTCCATCTCCTGCCTTTGCACAGATCATCCCCCATGTATAGAATGGGCCATCTCCTAGCTTCCTTTGGGGTAGAGCTCAGGTGCCACCTCCTACATAAGGCCTTTCTGGAAGCCCCAGTTTTTTGTCTTCTCATCCATTTTAATTTTTTTGTGAAATTTTTCATATGCTTTGATGTAATTTAACTGTGTGCATGTTGTAACCTCCAGTAGGATGTAGGCTTCTTGAAGGCAAGGATTGTTGATATTTTTTGGTCTTTCTATATCTAGCATCTAATACAATGCCTTGCCCATGGTAGGTGCTTAATAATTGTTTGTTGGAATTAATTGAATTAATGTGGGAATTCAATACAACTGTACAAACAGATGGCAAAGTCATCTTCTACTTCAAATCCTTTGCAATTCTTATCCTGTGTGGCCTTTCTCCAAGCCCTTGTCTAGACCTGCAAGTGTTATCATCTCCATTTTATAGATGAGGAAAACTGATATGGGAGGAGGGGGATTGCTTGTATACCATCACACAGCTAAGGAAGTGTTATAAGTTGGACCCAAAACCATGTGCTCTGACTCCCAGTCCTTATTTCCACTACTCTGTACAGAAACTGAGCTTTAGATAGGTTAAATAACTTCTGAGATTGAACGATTAGTAACTGGAAGTTGGGTGATGATGGAGCCAGCTTGAACCAATTGTTATATTTTCATTGTGAGCATTTACATCTTGGGAACTGGCAGATGTTGCAAATTAGGGCTTATTGTGTTGATTGTCTAGGCTTAAGAAAGTGGTGAACAAAATGTTAATGACAGATTAAACTTGAAAGGTATTTTGTGATTCAATTATTTTTGGGGAGAGCTGACTGTTAAACATTTACCAACAAACCTCTGGTTGTAGGACTAGGATATGTTTCCTTTTTATGCTGAGTCTGCCACTCTAAAGGTGTCCAAAAGTGGAGTGAGTGACCCATGGACGTAGTGTATTCTTCCACATGGACATTCTTTGAGCAGAGGCTTGTCTGGTATGGTAAGGAGTAAACTCTTTTTCATTATAGCTTGGGCCAGAGGGTTACTGAAATTCTTTCCAATTCTGACATTCTGTGTTTCCACTCTAACAACAGGATGTTCTAGTGAAGCCTTAACTCTCAAAGCTGTTCAGATTATAACACACACTGACATAGATACACATACATATATAATGCTTATGTTATTTATTATGATGCATATATGTTATAATACACATATTTATGATATGTACATTGATACAGGTGCCTATATTGTGATATATTTTATGTATATATACAATATGTCACATATTATATAATCAGTATGTAATCATGTATAAAATATGTTATATAACCCATTATATAATATAAAACATAATAAATTATATTTAATTATATTGTTTAGCATGAATGTGTTATATTAATATTATTTATAAATTATTGTATTATATATAATATAGAACACACATACAATATATAGCCTATGTAATATTATAAATAATACATAAATTCTATATTAATAATTTATAAATATAGGAATACTAGTAGTAATAACATTTATATAGTTTCTACTATGTGTCAGGCACTGTGCTAAGCACTTTACAAATATCTCCTTTGATCCTCACAACAATCTAGAAAAGTAGGTACTATTATTATCTGCATTTTACAGTTGAGGAAACTGAGTCAGATAGAAGTTAAGTGGCTTGCCCAATGTCACATGGCTAGTAATATAATTATATATATATAATATATAGCAAATAATGTATTAATATAGAATTATATATAATATCAACTATACACAGTAACATTATACATGTATATACATATACACTCAGACATATATACGTTTCCCTCTTCATTGATCCCAAATGGGCAGGAAGTTAATTGATCATTCTAGTTAAATTGAATTTTTTGATTTAGGAAAAATTACTATCTGTTCCACATTTGAGAGGAAGCATGACATAGTGAAGAAAGAGATGATCTGAGACTAAAGATGATCTGAATTCAATTCCTACCTTTAATACATATTAGCTATGAGCTAATAGCTAGGTGGATAGGTGGCTTAGTGGATAGAGCACTAGGCCTGGAGTTAGAAAGATTTGAGTTCAAATCTAGTCTTAGACACTTACTAGCCATGTGACATTGGGCAAGCCACTTAACTTCTATCTGCCTCAGTTTCCTCAACTGTAAAATGCAGATAATAATAGCACCTACCTTTCTAGATTGTTGTGAGGATCAAAGGAGATATTTGTAAAGTGCTTAGTACAGTGTCTGACACACAGTAGAAACTACATAAATGCTATTACTACTAGTATTCCTACTAGTACTATTACTATTACTACTACTACCACCACCACCACTTCTACTATTATTGCTATTACTATTCCTACTACTACTACTACTACTACTACTACTATTCCTGTGATTACTACTATTAAGTACTATTACTATTAGTAGTACTGTTCCTACCACTACTATTCCTATTGCTGCTACTACAACTATTATTATGACTGTTATTGTTATTATGACTACTATTATTCCTACTACTTCTACTATTACTGTTACTACTATGTAACCATGGACAAACCACTTAACCTCTCTGTTCCCCCAGGCAATGCTCCAAGATTGTAAATTACTTATGAGTTGCTGATCTTCCTCAGTGGAAGGATTTTCAACATGAGGAAGTTCCCTACAACTGTGAAATAAGAGATCTGGACAAAAGAACAACAATTCCCATAGTCATACTTGAACTACTAATTTTCTAATATCAAAACAGAATCAGATACACATAATGCTAAAACTTTTTTTGATGATTCAGAAGGAACTATAGGACATTGGAGTGCATTAAAATCACCATTCTGAAAATCAGTCATGAGATTCAGAGTTCAAAAGAACATTAGAGACACATAATTTCCTTCATATTATCGATGAAGAAATCAGCCCAGCAAAGTAAAACCACTTTCCCAAGGTTTCATAGGTGATAAAAAGTAGACCTGAAATTCAAACTGAAGACTTGGATAACTTTAGGATTACAAGAGGAATCATGATTTATGTTACCTGTTCATCTGGCTTCTGGGCCAATGGGAATTTGCCTACTAACATAGTTTGCATCTTTTACTTTCTCCATCATAAAATCACTTCGGGGCACAAGTAATTACAATACTTAAAACAACAGAGCATCTCTATTTCTAAATGGATGAACATCAGTAGGGCAATGAGACATATAAAGATGCCTCAATCACTGGATGGCTGGAGACACTTTAATCAGTATCCGATGCCCCCAAGCCTAGGGGACCAGGCTTACAGTAGTGTGGGCAATGAGCTCTTTGATTCCATCCATCATGACAACCCTAACTTTGTATATGTCTCCCAAAATATCATTAGATTCAGAGGGCATCTAGGCCAGCCCTTTCATTTTACAGATAAGGAAACTGAGCTCTGGCGAGTGTGAGTCATTTGACCAAGGTCACATGATGACCTTGTGGTAGAGCTAGGATTTAAACCCCATGGCATATGATTTATGTTAGGGCATTTCCAGGAAGAAATTATGTTACTACCTTTAATAATAGTTTACATGTATATAACATTTTATGGACACCCATTTCTTCAAATAAGGCAACTGAAACTTAGAGAGACAAACTTATTTTGGCCATGATTCTAAAACTATTTAGTTTCAGAGCCAGAATTTAAGCCCTTGGTTGGATGATCTTGCCACTGATAGTTTAATGTTTGCCAAAGTGATGTGAACTCCTAATGGAGGTTAGTCTGGATCCTTAAATAATTAATCCCAGGAGTTAGGATTAGATCCCTGCAAACCCTCAAAGTTTGCATGAAACCATTCAGTAAATGAAACAAGTGAAAAATAATTGCATGTCAAAAATCATTTCATCTTGAGAAAACAGGCCAAACACATTTGTACTAAGCAGGTACACATGTTACCTGTGATAGTTTAGATGTTTAATGCTTCTGCATGACAAATCAAAAGTGTGAACACTCCTGAAATGTTTCCTAGAGAAAAGCAAACAAGAAGTGTTCATAGCTCCCATTTTGAGGGAGTGATTGCTGTGATTTTGTGTGTCAAGCATGCTAGGTACACTCTTTTTAATTTCTTTCCTTTTGTTTTCAATGAATAAGCAGTTATTTTCTTTCCCTCCTCTAGAACATTTTAAAAGAAAGACAAAATCCTTATAAAAATATGCACAGTCAGGTAAAAAAAACAAACAAACAGCTCCAAGTTGTCCATGTCCAGAAATGTATGCTTCATTCTGCATCTTAAATCTCTTGCCACTGTCTGGAGGTGGGTGGCTGAGTTCACCAGGAAAAATCATCTGGAATCAGATTGGCCACTGCATTTATCTGAGTTCTTAAGTCTTTCAAGTACTTTTTAGGAAGTCTAAGGGGATAAGATGAGATGATCTTTCAGGTACCTTCTATCTCTAAAATTGTAGGTTCTCATGGGACAGCCTCCTACTTCATCTTCTTTTCTTTAGCCTACTCTTGTTTCAAACATCTTCCAAATGGCTGCCTGAGTAATCTGTAAATCAGCAAAACACCAATCTGTTTGTGGCATATCTGTGCTCCAGAACCTTCATTGCCTCCCTATTGCCTTCTGGGTGGGATGGTACTGGATCTGTGATTTCTTTGGTATAGGAAACTTTTGATGAAGAAGCTTCCTCTGTTGAGGAAGACTGGTATGTTCTCTGTATTTCATACTAAGTGAAGTGACCTAAGGTCAAACACAGCTGGTATGCGTCAGATGTAGAACTTTGACCCAGCTCTGAGGCCTACTCTATATTGATTGCTTCAATCTACCTGCTGAATAAAGCATACGTTTCTGACCCTGCCATTCAATACCCTTTGTAATGTGATTTCCGTCTACCTCTCAAATCCAGGCAGCTGGTGGCACAGTGAGTCTGGAAGTAAGGAAAATTGAGTTCACATTCTGCCTCAGATACTAGCTATGTGACTCTGGACAAGTCATTTAACCTCAGTTTACCTTAGTTTCCTCAACTGTAAAATGGGGGTGATAACAGAACCTACCTCCCAGGATTGTTGTGAGGATCAAGTGAGATAATATTTTAAAACAAACTCTTATTACACTGCCTGACACACAGTAGACACTATATAAATATTTATTCCCTTCCCTCCCCCTTATCTCTTTCTAGTTGTCTTCATGTATTTTGTATTCTGGTCAAATTGGACTTCTTTCTGTTCCTTATTCTATTTTGGTCTTGGCCCGTCCCTGAGCTTTAGGTCACACCGTTCCCCAGGCCTGGAATGGATTCTTTCTCTCGTCTCAGGCTGTTCGGTAGCAATCTCTCCCATCCTCGAAGTCCCACCTCCTCTATAAAACTTTCTAAAGCAGACCTGAATGTGATTGTTTTCTTCTCACATTTCTCCTAGGATGCTATCTGAACCATTCCATCATTTTCATCTCATTTTCCCATGTATCACAAGTTGTGTCCTTGCTTTTTCTAGTAGATTACAAGATCCTTAAAAGCAGTGCCTCTGTTAGATCTATTTTTGACTTCCCCCTATCACTATGTATTACACATAGTAGGTGTTTCCTAACAGTTATATGAATGGCTGAATGAATAAACACATCCACAATTCATATAAAATCTGCAACAAATGCTTCTTGGCTTCACTTGTCTGGCAGGAATATATGTTATCTCATTTGAACCTAACAATGGCCCTGTGACATAGGTGCTATTAACCTCATCTTACATCTGAGGAAACTGAGGCTTAGCAAAGTGATTAATCCAGGACTATAGATTAGAAGATCATAAATTTGGAACTGGAAAGGACCTAAGAGATCATCAAGTCCAACCTCCTCATTTTACAGATGGAGAAATTGAGGCCAAGGGAGATTACGTAACTTGTCTACCGATGAGCAGATAACATTGGGCATATGTTACAATATTAAATTACAGAACTGGTGAGTTTTAAGGTAAGATTCAAACTCAGGCCTTCCCAATCTAGGGCCTGTGCTTTATCTACTGTGTCATACTGTTTAAAGATTGGTTCAATAGGACCTTAGGTGCAGGCAGAAATCTCTTTTACCACTCCAAAGGCCTCCTAAGTTATTTGAAGAAAGAAATGGCACTAGGCTTATGGCCATTGGCCTGTCATTTTGATTCCCCCCCACCTCATTTAATTTATCTGATGAGCAGATAAAACTTGACATGTGTACAACTACCATATATGCTTGATTTTACCTATTACCCATTAACAAACTTCATATAAATATTACAGCATTTTAAAATGCATAGTAGACAATGAAATGTAAACAATGTTGTTGTTAATGATAACAACAACAGCAAGGGCACAGATTTGTAGGAGGAGGAGGAGGATAAGGATATGCAAAAAGAGACATGAGTCACCATAGTGGAATGGATAGTATGCATGAATTTGAGCCAAGAAGATGAGGGTTCAAATCGGACCTCTGACACTTATCTAGGTAGCCGTTAGCAGAGATTACCTGAGCCTTAACTCCCTCATCTACTGAATGGGGGTAATAATACTCATGTTACCTTCCTCCTGGACTTGTTTTTAGGTGCAAAGAAAAGAATACATGCAAATTGCTCTGCAAACTATTAAATGCTGCATAAACATCAGTATTATGACAAGTTGATATGTCCCACTAAGCAGAGAATCACCAATAATGTGATGATAATGGGCACTAGAAGAGCAGAGGCAGACATCCAATGGGGGCTTTCTTTCAGCAAGAAGGTTAGGATGAAAGAATCAAGCTAATTAAGAAGGTTACGATTGGCCTCGGAAAACTAGCTGTTTACAGCCTTCTGCCTATACTATCTGGCAGAGAGATATCCATAAGATCAAGGCCAGACAGCTGGAAGAATAAACAGAGACGCAGAACTCATTTCACCCACATATGTACTGTCAGACTTTAGGCTTGGCTAATCCCTGCAATGGTTTATTTACACGTCTGGGGGATTAGAGCTGTCAGAGGAGCAAAGACACAGATGAGGCCGTTTCCCAGCTGGCAATATTCCCCAGAGGTTAGATGTGGCTCTGTGTGTGTGTGTGTGTGTGTGTGTGTATGTGTTTGTATGTAGCTTATCCCACACCTATATTTTTATTGGGTTGAAAATTTTGGAAGGGGAGAAGAGGAAGAAGTTAATTGAGGTTCCAGTGGAAACTCCCAAAGCGAGAGGAAGAGAATAAGACCCTCTTTGCTCCCTACTAAGGAGTCTGATTAGCCAAGGAATTGAGTGATATAATGGAAGGGGTACTAGTGTTAGGGTCCTTAGACCTAAGACCCAATTACAGCTCTGTATGTTCTTTCCTGTGAAATACACACACACACACACACACACGCACACTCACACACACGTGTGCACATCTATTACCAACACAAAACATCACTTAAGGTTATTTCAAATGTAACAGCAAGGTCATGTTAAAATTTAAACTTCTTTTGGAATATTAGGAAAAAAACAGTTTTTCTTTCTGGGCCTCAGTTTCTTTATCTGTAAAATGAGAGAGTTAGGGTTGGATCAGGGTTTCTTAACTTTGTGTGTATGTGTATGTGTGTGTGTGTGTGTGTGTGTGTGTTATGCCTATGTATCCCCTTTCATAAAAATTTTAAATGCATAAGATTTCAAAGGAAACCAGTTTTATTGAAATAAAGCTTTATTTTTTCTCATCCAAGTCCATGGAGCTTAAGAACTCCTGAATTAAATGGTGTCTAAGACCTATTACAGTTCTGTATCCTGTAATCTCCTGAGGGTCTCAAGAGCAGCAAATCCTAATCCTTCAAGTCTAGAAGTTCTGAAATTGGAGCAGGAGACTCCACTGTCTGAGGAAAGCCCTCAGCTTTTTTGTTTGTTTGTTTGTTTGTTTTGTCCTCAGCTAAAAAGAAGTGACCATAGTGAATGGGTGGAGAACTGGGAGGGAAGGACTCCAGGCAGAAGACTCCATCACTCAGGAGTCAAGACCGATTGGTCAGAAAAAAGAGGTACAACAAGGTCATCAGACAAGATAGATCTGGGCTTTCAGCATCAGGGAGAGTTCCCATGTAGCCATTGACTCTATCAAAAGGTTCTGGGCAACTACTGATTTTATCATAGCTCAAAATTTCTTGTGGCTAAATCTGTCCCCTAAAAGGGTTAATGACCTGATGGAGGACTTTGAGTCCTTGGGGGGAGAAAGCAGGTCTTTAATCTACCTTAAGAGTCCTTGGTACCCGTGTCTGACAATGGAGCCTAAAATTTCAGCTAAAATCCCACCTGCATGAAGCCTTTCCTGACACTGTCCTCCCCCTTATGCTAGTGCCTTTCACATGAGATCATCTCCAATTTATTCTGTATAAATATATTTTTGTTTATAGTTGTTTACATGCTGTCTTCCTCATTAGACTATGAGCTTCTTGAGGACAGCAGCTATTTTTGCCATTCTTTGTATCCTCAACACTTAACAGAGTAACTGACATTAAACAAATGCTTATTAACTTGAATTTAATAGGGCCACATCTTCCAGGACAGTTTGGGGCCTTAAGGGGAGGATTAAGGGTTCCTCTGAGTTCTATGAGGCCTGGTCCCTTGGGGGAAGCCTGTAGCCCCTCATCCTCAGTGACTTCTGTCACAAAAAAGCCCCTTTCTGGAGCATAATGCAATGTCCATTCCCTGCAGGGAAGTTCAGACCTAGCCTCCCAGGTCATTGTCCAGATAGACTCATTTTTCTATCATAGTAGCCTTGGTCCTGGACCAATATTTGCAATGATCTCACCTGTTGTTATATAATAGCTAAACTCAGAAACCAAGGAAATTTATTTTAACTACACAGATCTATGACGCACCATTTTAAAGCACATTGGCAACAATATACCAAACAAAGACACTTTAACTCCAGATGGACAACATTTTTGGATGGTAGAAGTTCAATGGGTCCCTTTTATAATCCATGAAGTCATTTGTGATTCCAGGCTACGGATTTTCCTCATTCTGTGATCTGCTGATTGCAGCAGAGGTTACTGCTGGTGTTTCTTACTTCCATGTTGTCTGGTCTGCTAAGTACTGTTAGCTTCCCAGTACTCTTTAATTGTCAAGCTCTCAAAAATTATCGGATTCTATTATCTAGTTGGCTGGATTAGACTTTTTTTTTGTTGTTGATAGGGACACATGTCTTTTGGACTATTGATTTGTCCACATCTTATAAATAGGCTACAGTGTCTCCCTCCAGATACTCTAGACATAACTGGAAGGGGAATTTCTCTGTATGGTTTAGCCAATGTAAGGTCAGTCTAGAAAAAAACCAACAAACTGAACCAGATTATTGAAGGCTTTTAGTGCCAAACAGGTATTTATATTTTATGTTAGAAGCAGCAGAATGTCACTGAAACTCCCTGAGCAGGGGAGTGCCATAGTTTAATCTGTGTTTTAGAAATATTATTTTGGCTATTGTGTGGTTGATGGGTTGTACAGAGTAGCTATTGGAAGCAGGGAGGCTATTACAATAGTACAGGCTAGAGGTGATGAAGGTCTGAACTTGGGTGGTTATGATGTAAGTAGAGACAAGACATATGTGAGATTTTGTGGAAGTAGAATTGACAGGATATGGTTGGATATGGGTGATGAAGAAGAATCAATATAGATATCATTGGTAATGCTTTGTAATGTTCATGTGTTTAATGCAATTAGGCTGATGTCCTCTGTGTGTAAGAGCATTTGAAGAGCCTTGCCTTGGGTATCACAGAACATCCTTCATGCCACTAAAGTGCACCTTGGGTGAGCAGATAGTTTCCTGTTTTCTGCCTTACTTTATTTGTTTCTCAGCAGAGCATTAAAAAAAGTCATTTCCATGGTCACATCCATCCTAGCATCTTGTACCATTTTAATGCCTTGTTGGAGGAGATCTTTGAAAGCTTCAGACTATTTGAAGTTCAAGAAATGAAAACTGAACATCTCCTTTGAAATTGTCACTCTGTTAGGTAATGTCAGGGATATAAATACAGACCTTTTAACACACATGGAAAGTTAAGTAGGTTTCATATTGGCATGTTTTAAAGGCAAGAATGCTAGATTTGGAACCAGAGAACCTGAGTTCAATTCCTGACTTAGCCATGGACAAGTTACTTGGCCTTTCTAGGCTCCAGTTCCCTTATCTCTGAAATAAATGGAGAGAGGGCAGCTGACCTGGAGGGATAAAGGAAGGGATGGCATCTGAGCTAGCTTTGAAAGGGGTAGAAAGAGCAGTATAGTATAGTGGGGAAAGTATTGAGTGAATTCAGAGAACCCAGCTTAAAATCCTGCCTTTGATGCTTACCACTTATGTGATCCTGAGTCAGTCACTTAGTTTTTAGTTCCCTCACCTGCAAAATAATGGAATTGGACCACATGGCCTCTCAGACACTTTTGACTCTATATCTGTGAGCCTCTGAGTCACATTTTAGAGAGGAATATGGTCCAAACATATAGTCAGATGTGGGAGAGAGCTGCCAATTGATGGTCTGTATAGATTAGATGTTTTGTGTCAGGGAATAATGAAAGAAAAAGTTGGGAAAATGTAGTTGGGGGGAAGATTATGCAGATCTCTGAATATCAGTCTAAGAAAAAGGTCTTGACCTTTTCTGTGTCATGGGACAGCCTAGGGAAGCTTATGGATTCCTTCTCAGAATAGTATCTTAAGTGCATAAAATAAAATACATACAATACAGAGTGCAAAGGAAAACAATTATATTAAAATGGAATCATCAAGATTTTCAAAAAAGCAAGTTCATGGACTTCAGATTAGGAATTCCTTGTGTTAAAAAACCACTTCTGTTTCTTCTTCACTGTCCCTGGCCAATAAAAGTTACTCCTTCCTTTGGGTTCAGTGACTAGTCAGACTCAGAGCTTTTTAAAAAATACTTCTGAAGTATTATTCCAATACATCCAAGACCAATCTAATCCAATGAGAATTTATTAAGCATATTACATGTTAGACACTTTGCTAGGTACTGGGCTTGCAAAGATGAAGACTAAATGATTCCTGCCCTCATAGAGCTTACATTCTACTTGGGGATACAACATGTTCTTGATGGTCCTTCAGTTTTAGTTGAAGAACTTGGCATATTTAGTTTGGAAAAGAAAAGACTTGGTTGGGGGATATGATAACAGTGTTCAAGTGTTCAAAAAGATGTTATATGGAGAAGGGATTTGAATTAGTCTCTTTGGCTTTAGAAGGCAGAACTAGGAGCAATGATATAGTGAGGATTCCTTTCCTGTTTAGGTTGAACTAGATGACCTCTAAGTTATTTTCTTATTCTCAAATTCTGCCATTCTCTGTAATATTATCGATGGGAAAATAATAATTTGCTAGGGCCTTTTACCCAAAGAGGAAAACAATTCAGCAAACTAGTGGTGCAGCTAAATATCATTTCAGCAAGCTTACTGAGTCATTTAAAAATGAGCTTTTATAACACTATGACCTTGCAAACCACCTCAGAAGTGAGATTTCAATTTACTTTTTAAAAGAAAACTTGAGTTTGCTTTAGCAATGAGTGACATGAACTGCCCCCAAAAGGTCTTTCTGAGATGAAGTACATTGTGTTAACATCTTCACAAACTTGTCTCTCTGGGGGAACTGAAGAGTGTCAAATAGGCCTGCAACTTGCAACATGTTGTCAGGCTTGGATGGCTCTGCAAGAGATGGTCATGTCTTCAGGCAATCGTGATTCATATTCAACAGGATGCAGTTTGAAAATAAAAAAGAACAACTCATCCCATGCAGTAAATAGGCTGAATTGATTTCACATATTCTCAATTCCACCATAAATAATATTTATGTGGGAAGAATGATATGGCAGGGTTCCCTCCTAACCCTAGGATATATACAAAACAGACATGAGAATCTTGATTGTTGAATAGAGTGGGCTTTGTAAGGGAAATTAGTTTTTCAGGTGCCATGATTAATTGCACCACAAGCTTCTTTGAGAAGGATGTTGTTATTTTTCCTCTCCACTTCTTTAAATCATCGTTGTGTGCCAACTGTGAGCCCGTATTTATGGGACATTCCAAAGAATATGAGGTCTTTTGCTCTGACCAAAGTGGGAAAAATACCCTAAATACATGAAACAACAGAGGTATAAGACATATGCATACTCCTGTATGTAACAAGGCATGGTTTGGAACTGGCCTTTGTGCTGAAAGTATGTGCTCAGTCTTGAGATTGAGTTGATTTTATGAAAATGTAAGGAAGAAGAGATTTCTTCAAGTTAGCCATCAAAGAAAAGCTCACAGAAGAGGTGGTAACTGAATTGGGAGTTGCATTAAGAGAGGAATTTCAGCTGGCAGAGGTGCCGGGTGCCACCCCTCCCCCTGAACTTTGTGGAAATGGGAACCAAAAGGAAGCTTGGCTTTACCCATAATTCAGGTTCACTCTACTAGACAGAATATGATCTTCCCATGCCTCAGCCTTGCTTGCTATGTACTTACATATACTGTGCCCAGGGAGGTACTAGTTACATTTACATATGTCCTGTCTGAGAAAAATGTCCATATGCACCAGAATGACAATATAAGGAAAAGAGATTAAAGGCAAGAGCTATGGATTTGCAGGCTTCTCCTATCAGGGGTGGGGAACCTGCAGCCTTGAGGTAATATATGGCCCTCTAGGTCCTCAAATGCAGCCGTTTGACTGAATCCAAATTTCACAGAATAAATCCCCTTAATAAAAGGCTTTGTTCTGTCAAACTTGGACTCAGTCAAAAGGCTGCACTGACCCTAGAAGGCCATATGTGGCCTCGAGCCTGCAGGTTCCCCACCCCAGTAGCATTTTTGCACACATTGTCTCTTCATACACAATCTAATCCAGCAAGCATTTATTACATGCCTACTATATAAAAGGCAGAATGGCATAGTGGATAGAGAGCTGGTCTCAAAGCCAGGAAAACCTGGGTTCAAGTCCCACCTCTGACACATACTGCATGGGTAACTCTGAAATAGTCACTTAGTAGCTAATGTAGTAGGCAACTCCATAAGACAATAGTTTTCAGAGAAGGCATGCTCACTTGCATTGGTAGAAAAAGTTCCTTAGTGGTAACCAGTCAGTACTTACTAAGCACATACCTTATGTCTGGCACTGTACTAAGACTGGTAATACAAAGAAAGGCAAAAACAGTCCCTGGCCTCAAGAAGCTCATATTCTAAGGAGGGGAAAACATTTAAATAATTAAATATATACCAGTTACATTCAGAGAAGACAGAAGGTAATCTAAGAGTAGAAGGCACTAGCAGTGTGGGAGAACAGAAAAACCCTCCTATAGAAGGTGGGGTTCAAATTGAAGATGGTATTTGAGTTTAGTCTTTTTTTTAATTGATTTATTTGGATTTATTAACAATCACTTCCATATGCTTTTGAGTTTAAAATTTTTTCTCCCCCTTCCCGTCACCCTCTCCAAGATAGCGCACAATCTGATACAGGCTACACATATACATTCATATTGAACATATTTTCACATTAGTGATGTTGTAAGTAAGAATTAGAACCAATGGGAGGAACCCCCAGAAAGAGGAAACAGAACTCAACAGAAGAAAAAAAATAGCAAATAGTGTGCTTTGATCTGCATTCAAACTCCATAGTTCTTTCTTCCTATATATGGATAGTATTTTCCATCATGAAGCCTTTGGAGATGTCTTAGATCCTTGTATTGCTGGGAAAGGTTAAGTTTATCAATATTAGTCATCCCACAATGTGGCTGTTATTGTGTACAATGTTTTCTTGGTTCTGCTCACTTCACTCAGCATCAGACTATACAAGTCTTTTCAGGTTTTTCTGAAGTCAGCCTGTTCATCATTTCTTATAGCACAATAGTATTCCATTACATTCATATACCACAACTTGTTCAGCCATTCCCCAGTTGATGGGCATCCTCTCAATTTGCAATTCTTTGCCACCACAAAAAGAGCTGCTATAAATATTTTGGTACATGTGGGTCCTTTTCCCATTTGTATGATCTCTTTGGGATATAGCCCTAAAAGTGCTATTGCTGGGTCAAAGGGTATGCACATTCTTATCTTTGGGCATAATTCCAAACTGCTTTCCAAAATGGTGGGATCATTTCATAACTCCACCAACAATACATTAGTGTTCCAATTTTCCTATATCTTCTCCAACATTTATCATTTTCTTGTTTTGTCATCTTGGCCAGTCTGATATGTGTGATGCGGTACCTCAGAGTTGTTTTGATTTGCATTTCTCTAATCAATAGTGATTTAGAGTATTTTTTCATATGGCTATAGATGGCTTTAATTTCTTCATTTGAGAACTGCCTGTTCACATCCTTTGACCATTTATCAACTGGGGTTGAGTTTAGTCTTGAAGGAATCTAGAGAAACTAGGAGGTAGAGATGAGGATGGAGAGCATTCCAGGCATGGGGACAGTCAGTGGAAAAAGCTTGGAGATAGACAATAGGGTGTCATGAGGTAGAGGCAGCAGTTAGGCCATTGTGGCTGAACTGAAGAGCTTGTGGAGGGAAGTAATGTGTGACAAGATTGGGAAGGTAGGAAAGCATTAGATTGTGAAGAGATTCCAATGCCAGACAGAGAACTTTATTTTTTATCTTGGAGGTAATAAGGACCTACTAGAGTTAATGGAGTAGGGGACTTGGGGGATCAGAACTGAGCTTTAGGAAAATCATTTTGGCAGCTGAATGGAGGATGATGGACTGGACTCAGGAAGAACTGGAGGCAGGGAAACCAATTAAAGGCTTTTGAGGGGCACTGAAAACTTGACAACTAAATGAAGAATGAGGAAAGGCTTTATATAGGTGATAGCACCTAGTGTTTCAGATATCTCTGATTAAAAGTCACTGAAGTTTAGATGCAAAATATCAGGGCATTTTAATTGACCAGAATTTTATTGTGACTCAGGTGCTATTACATTTCCTAAGAGTATATATACTTTTTCTGGGGCTTAATTGTTGCATTGTATTCTATGCTGGTCAAATCACTTGTGTGGATATGCAATTCACATTTGGGTATTACATTTTAAGGAGTGGAGAGGACACTGATAAACTAAAGCAAATTCAGAAGAAAGACCTTACGATGGTGAGAGATCTGAAATCTATGTTATATGAGGAAGCAGTTAAAGGACTGGGGATATTTAGCCTGACAGAGAGAAGAGTAAGGGCAGAGGAAGAGAGGATATAGTATAGTAGCTGTTTTTGGATATTTGAAAAGACTATTATGTGGAGGCAAGACTAGATTTAGTTTCAATACTTGCTTAAGGGATCTTCCATGAGTGGAAGCCAGTTTTATATACACATAAGATAGAACCTCCTGGCAATTGGACTGGAACTATCCAACACTTGAACACTGTCTCACAAGGTAGTGAGTCCGTTGTCACTAGTTAGGTTCAAACAGAGACTATCTTTAAGGGATAGTCGACTCTAGATGGTATTCAGGCATTCAGAGCAAGACTTCTGAATTGTTTTTTAAACTCTTGTTTTCTATAATTTTAATTTGTGGAGGGATCAGTATAATTTAATGAAAAGTCCCAGTGATAGAATTAAAATTAAATTAATCTTCTCAAGTACATACTTTGAATTATACTAACAAGGATTTTTTTTTAATAGTAGAAGTGGCTTATGGGTGGCTTTAATGAACAAATAGCTATGGTTTGTAATTAACACATCAATGTATAGGCAAATAGGAGCTTGCAAAATTTTCAAAGTCAGTATGTTTCCTTAAGTAAGGTAAACATTGACCCTTACAATTTACTTTTATTTTTCCTGAGTAAACCTTTGCCTCTTCACTGATCTCCCATAGATTGTACAGAGGCAAACTGTAGCCTAGTTCCTATCTGTACTATGATAAATTCTGACTTAGTAGGTTTGGAATTAGTAAGATCTTGAGTACATCTTTTTACACCTCATATATATTGTGTTAAGAGTGGGGAATATTTTCATTTTGACCAATAAATTCAAAATGTGAAAGATGGAAAATGCCATTTTAATGTAGCTTTCTCTTTCTAGATTTTTTTTATTTTTGACACACCTAACTGAAATGTTCTTGAAAAGTCTGAGTTTTGACACTTCATAAAGATAGTACAGAATACAAGTGTATTCTACACATCATCAAGCCTGACTAAAAATAAAGTTGAAGCAGCCATATTTGGTCTATAAAGTCTCAAAATATTTTTGTGTCGGCTTTTCATTTGCAGAAATGAAGATCTGAAGGAGTAATAGGTGGTAGGGCAGGAAGGTGCAGTGGAAAGTGTCAGGAGATATTAGATTTGGTCCCACCTGTACCATTAAGTTTGGTCTGGATTCCAGAATGAGTCACTGTATCTCTTTAGGCTCCAATTCCTTGATTTGTACAATAAGAGTAGTGGACTGGATGATCTCCAAGATTCATTCTAACTCAAATAGTTGTGATCATAATTTGAGAAAGCAGTTCAGTTACTAACGTGTTTTCATGCTGATGTGGCACAGTGGGACCAGTACTGGCCTAGCAAGCTATTTGGGTTCTAATCCTACTTGTACTAGTAAATAATGCATTTTTAGCCTTGGATAAGTCATTTCATGTCTGTGTTTCAGATTCCTCATCTGTAAAATGAAGGCTGGACTAAAGGATGTCTAAAAGCTCTTGGGGCTTTGTGAATCTATTCTATGCTGCTTTGAATAGTACATATTTGGAAGTCTGGGTAATTTTTGTTCTTGAGGGAAAGGGAAAACAGTTATTCAGAGAGGTCATGAAACATAATGTAATTAATTTAATATCTACTCAATTTGTGGATCTTGGGTTATGTAAAATTTGAAGCTCTTCTCAAATGTTAAGATCAAAGGCCATTCAGTCATGGAATATAGACTTGCTTTCATCTGATTAGTCCAGAGAACCATGGTCCCCTGAAAGCAACTTGCGTGAACAGTGAAATGAACACTCACTGGATTTGGAGACAGACAACATGGATATGAATACTAGCTCTTCCAATTCCTAGCTGTAGGATTTTAGGCAACTCACTTCATGCTGTGGACCTCAGTTTTCTCATCTGCAAAATGGGAATAATAGTTATATAACCAACCTCACAGGATTGGTGTGAACATCAAATGTTATTGCACATTATATGTATATATGTGATATATTTAACCATTATTTATATACATTTATATTCTATTTACATAATATAAATAGTATTGAAATACTATTTATAGTTTAAATATTCAGTAAATAGTATGTAAATGTATGTAAATAATGGAATACTTTCTAAACCTTAAAGTTGTATATAAATGTCCATTATTATTATTATTAACATTCTTAATTTTATTAACATAACTAACATCATGCATGGAAAGTGAAAGAAGTTACTCTAGTCACTCTATTCTACTTCTCTTTGCAGGAAATTTTAAGGACAGCTGGCCTTTAGTCCTTAGCTGCAAGAATAGTTGACATTTATATAGTGCTTTAGGGTTTATAAAACTCCAACATTATCTCACTTGAGTTTCATGACAACCCCGTGAGGTAGGCATGATTATCATACCCATTTTTACAGGAAACAAAGACTCTGCTAGTAAGTGTCAGAGACAAAATTCACACTCGAGGTTTCAAATGCAGCACCGTATCCATCAGGATGCATTTTCTGTAAGTAAACAATTAATAGTGAATGCAATACAGTAGAATTTAAGCATTTTGAAATCAGGGGCTATGTAATTATTCATTTTTTTTGGCCTTTGTACCCCCATCTAGCACAAAGTCTTAGTACTTATTATATGAACAAATGAAAGGCCACTCACACACATGTTCTGCCTCAATCGATGGATTATAAGCCATGAGAAATGGAAACAACTTCGAGAGTAATTGAATGGGAAGAACACAGCTGAACAGAGAGCAGTAACGAGTAAGGATAGATCCTTAGAAGTGTTATTTTTCAAGGCAAAGCCCATAAGGGAAGACTGAAACCACACAAATGTTGCAGAATTCTTTTTTAATATTTCCTCAGGGCTTGGTAAGCACAGGCAATATTTACGGAAGCATTCGGCATGACGTTGGTAGCTATGCTCCTACTCGCAGCAGGAAATGATTCTTTGGAATGTATCATCTGGATGGAGCTCCAGTGAATGGAAAAATCCAAAGAAGCGCATCAGATAGACAATTACCATTTCAGTTTAAAATAAAGAAGTCAAGCTAATGTAAACGTCCCAATGAACCAACTTAAGTTGAATGATAAAAGATGAAGAAGTCATTGTACCATGAAATAGTTTGCATGCGAATGTTTTTTCAGAGTCACAGTTAGGGGAATGCTTATATAAGTGAGGAGGCGATTCTAGTAAAAAGCCCAGAAAACCAGAAGTAATTCTCTTCATTGTCCCCTCTTTCTAAAACGCTCCCTTTCCTGAGGAGATTAATTTAAATTAACCTGGCAAATTACTGGAAGCTGCCTTCAAAGCTTCCTTTCAAATGACATTCTTCCCAACAAAAAGAGTCTGATAGCTGTTGAGAAGTCTTACAAGAAAATAGGGCAATCTATAGGTACATGACAGCTCTTGTTCAATTTGATTAGAATGGATATTTCCCAAAGGAATTCAGCTATGAAACCTGGAGGTGGAAATGTATTGATGGAATCCCCAGAGGTTGGTCCATTTTAAATTTGGAGAAAGTGACAGCCAAGTTGATACATTAAATATCTGAGAGCCTATATATATCTGAGTGGATGCAGCATAATTCTTTGGAAAGAAACTTGGCTTTGGAATCAGAAAATCTGGGTTCAATTTCTGGCCTTGTTTCTTAATGCCTATGTGACCTTGGGTAGGTTACATAACTTCTCTGCACCTCAATTTCCTCATCTATAAAATGGCTAGACCTTAAAGGCCTCTTTCAGTTCTTATCCATGACTTTATGGGTCTGCAATACAGGAATACAGGGGCAATTTTGACAGAAAGCTATTAAGACTCTTTTCATATTAAAAATGGCACATAATAAGAATTTTGGACCTATATATAACTTTGTGTTTTATGCTTTAGAAGTAAGAATATAATAGGATCATAGAGTCAGGGTTGGAAGGGATCATAGAGCCCGTTTAGGTCAGCCTTCTCATTTTATCGATAAGGCAACCAAGGCCCAGGTAGGTTTAGTGACTTGCCCATGACCACCAAGATGGCAATTGCAGTCCATGTTCTGTGACTCCAAATGCAATTCTCATTCTATACAGCCTCCGCATACTATTCACAATCTTCTACTCAAGTCATGTGACTGGCAAGGGATGGTTCCACAGAACACTGTTTGAGACCCACTGAACAAGATGTTGAGTAGGGCAAAGAAAACTCAAATGAGAATAGGTATTTGGTCTTTGTTGTATTTCCATGAGCTCAAATTTCCACGTTCCTTCCTGTGTCACTAATTCGGGCTACCAATTTTGGCCTCTGCCATGCCTTTCATGAAGTTGGGAAAGGGAATTTATTAGCTATTCTCTTCCTTTCTACCAGAGAACCCACAGAATAGGGAATGGCATAGACTCAGGCCACCTCCAAGGATGCTCAGCTTGATTGGAAGCTCTATTCCCTAATTTCCTGTTCCAATGGCTTCAGAATATGACCCCAAATGAGTCTATATTTAACAAAGGCCTGGAGAGCCCAGGAATGGGAATTAGATGGGAATGTGATGTTTTCAAGATGCTACTGGACCCAAAGCTTTTTGTGCCTGAAGCTCCCGTTGATGTCAATAGAGCAGATATCGGTGGGAGATCAAGAGCAGGGAGCATCTGAGAACTCCCCACGGCGCAGTGTTTAGAGGCTGCAGATGTTGTGGGTTCAGAGCTTCCTATGTGTTAAAAATTCCTCCCCTTCTTACTTTACAGTTACTTGGAATCTGTATTTTAAATAAAACATGTGGAACCTAGGGACGCCTGCTGCCTGGAAGTGGGATGGTGCTTTATTCTTTCCTTTCATTAAAAGAGCAGTAGCGCGGTCCTAGTCCTCGAACAGTGCAGTCTGTGCTGTCGGTATCACATGGCCCGCAGTGACAAGCAGTTGCCACGGGGTAAGAGTACAGGGAGTCAGCCTGCGTGGCACAGCCTGGCAGGTTCACGGTTTCATAGACGAACTCCTTGAAGGTGCATGCTTTCTGAATGTTGGGTCTGATTGGGTCCTTATATACCAGGTCCTGGAAAAGAAAGGAAGGCAGTAAGAGGCTTAAGTGATGCTGTCGGCTCCTATTTGGATTTTGCTTTATAGATTAGGCGAAATGAAACTGAAATTGAATATCCTGCCCTATAACATTTACCTACTGAAAACCAATGTGATATATCCTGGAGAATCTTCTGCTCTGGGGCACATTGAAGAAGGCTCATTCTGAGCCACTTCTGAAGGTCTTGGGAATTTGACAGAAAATGTAAACTGGTACTGTGGCCATTCCCACCTCATACCCTGAAACTACAATCACAGGGCTCTTGCACTATTTAGGATATTTTTCAAGTTCTAAAGCAACTTTTCAACTTGTGAGAATGTAATAGGGATCATCTGGGTGGAGCAGCGGATAGAGCACCAGACTTGGAACCAGGAAGACTCATCTTCCTGAGTTCAAATTTGGCCTCAGACACTTACTAGCTGAGTGACCCTGGGCAAGTCACTTAACCCTGTTTGTCTCAGATTCCTCATCTGTAAAATGAGCTGGAGAAGGAAATGGCAGACCACTTTGGTATCTTTGCCAGGAAAACCCCAAATGGTGCCACAGAGAGTTGGACACAACTAAAACAACTGAACAATAATAACAACAGGGATCATAGGGGCAATGACTTAGATCTGTAAGGGACTTTAGATGCCCATTAGTCTGAGTTCTTCATTATAAAGATGAGGGAGTTGAGGCTCAGAAAAGCTATTGGCTAGCTCAAGGCCAAAGAACAGTCAATCCAACATGCATATTAAGCACTTGCTATGTGCCAAGCTAATAATTAGCAGAGTTGCAATTTGAAGAAGTAGCTAGGTGGCACCCAATGTTGGACTTGGAATCAAGAAGACCGGAGTTCAAATCTAGCCCCAGGCTATTACTAGTTGGCATTTTCATTGACTTCTCCTGTGCCTAGAATACTCTCCCTCTTCATCTCTGCCTCTTGGCTTCTTTAAGTCCCAGCTAAAACCTCATCATCTACAGGAAACCTTTCATGATTCCTCTTCATTCTAATGCTTTCCTCTATGTTGATTATTTCCAATTTATCCTGTTTATGTCACGTTTGAACTTAGTTGGTGCATATTTTCTCCCCCATTAGACTGTGAGGGCCTTGAGGGCAGAGACTGCCTTCTATATTTCCTTGTATCCCTGGTGCTTAACACAGTGCCTGGCACATAGCAGATACTTAATAAATGTTTATTGACTAACTAACTCTGGGCAAGTCTGCCTCTGTTTTCTCATCTCTAAAAAGAAGATAATAATAGTAATATCAGTAGAAGAGTAACATTAATAAGAGATAATGATAATAATAACACCTACCTCCCAGGGTTGTTGTGAGGATAAAATTAGATAATAACTGTAAAAGACTTTGCAAATGTTAAAATGCTATGTAAATAGTAGCTATTATTATTATTATCATCTAGGTTTTCTTAGAATGTATGTGACAAAGCAAATTCCTTGTAGGGTAGTAAGTTTTTTTTCACATTATTAACTCAAAGGCATATTTCTGACAGGTAAAAACATATAGTACCTTGGTTTAATTGCACTTGAAAATATTTCCAAGGACAGTGTTTCATCATGTCACCATGTATTTAGAAAAAAAGGTCATATTCTGAGTATTTGCTTATATCAAAATCCAAGGTACTTCTCTGCCCTTTGGATATATTTTTCCCCTTCAATGTTGCATCTTTGCAGTGTTTCTGTTTTCCAAAGGATACAGAAACATCTTATAGTAGAGTTTCTATTTATATGAACAGATTGTTAAGGGATTGTAGAGACGATCTTTTCTAACTCTTCTCTTTTAATAGTTGAAGACCCTGAGATTCAGAGACTTGAAGTGATGTGTCTAACTAAGGTCACCTAGCTAATTAATGGCAGAATTGGAACTTGAATCCAGTATCTTTGGGTCTTACCTAGTCCAGGTTCTTTCCATTTTATCATACTGTTTGATGCAGACCAGGACATAACTATGACTCTCTTACTTGGACAATTGACTCCCAGGCATAGAAGAGACTGTTGTAGTCATTTTTTTCCATAGATGGTACATACTTTGTGGATTATGGGCTGTATGAACTAAGAACTGGTTTGGATTTCTTTATAATAATACCTAAATGTGCACCTTTTCAAAATCAAGCCCCTTAAAAGCTAAGAAAATAAATGCTATTAACAAAAAAGAAATGGTCCTCAATGAACATCAGTCAACAAAACACAGAAGACACTCTTGCATGTGCCATCAGAAGGATGTGAGATCCTTGCTGGCAGAGGCTAACTGTTTTCTTTGAATGCCTTTCATATAGACCTTACTTAGCAAATGCTTGCTAAAATGAATTAGCTAGATTCTATTTATTTTCAACCGAAAACAGAGACCCCCAATCTCAGAATTTCTCCCCATTCTTTTGCGAGTACTTTCTCATTTGGGGGAATGGGAAGGGAGGATGTGAGGCTGAGAATGGGGGAAGACATGATTGGTAGTTGATTATAGGTTCAGTAGAATTTAAATTCCCTGAGGTCAGAGACTATCCTTCTATTTTTTTTTTTTGCATTCACAGAGCCTAGCACAGTGTCTTGCACTTAGTAGGTGATGTTGAATTTAATTGAATTGGACCAAGCCTTCAGAACTCCAGTGAAGAAGGCTGATCATATTCATAGCTGAGGAGAAATTACAGGACATTTATTAGCTTTGATATTGGAGAGCAAACATGGAATTGTTTTATGATTCTGTAGACTGAGATTTGATTTTGTTTGCAGAAATGTTTTGGGCTGTCATATTGTCAAGCATAATTCTGATGCCTACACTTTAATTTTTATAGTGATTGACCTTCTGCATCAACCTGGGGCTTGTCACTAAAGTTATCTATTAATTGTTTGATCCTGGTCAAGTCATGTTCCTTCTCTGAGCCTTAGTATTCTCTTCTGTAAAGTGAATGGGCTTGGGCTACATGCCCTTTAAGAGGGTAAATGAAAAGAGTGCTGGATTTGGAGTCATACTACTTGGTTTCAAATCCACTCTTCTACTTACTAACTAACCTTATTTTGAAAGCCATTCAAGTTCTTTGTGCCTCAATTTCCTCATCTGCAAAATGGGTGGGTTGGACTTAATGTCTTCTGAGGTCTCTCCCACCATTAAATCTATAATCCCTTGATTTCTTGTAGTTAATAGAGTTTCTGATTTGATTTATTCAAATAGAAGCAAGGAGGTTTATGGTACAATGGAAAGAACACAGGATTTAAAATCAGGAAACTGGATTTGGAATCCTAGGACTATTACTTATGAATCCTGTGACCTTGGGCAACATGTATTTTAGCCTCCTCTTATGTAAAATGAGATAGTTGGGCTAGATTAGATCCTGAAACCATGACCCTAATTAGTAATTACTAATTAGTAATTAGTAATTACTAATAGGAATGAATGTGATATAGTAGATAGAGCACTGGACTTGAAGCCAGAAGGACTTGGATTCAAATCCTACCTCAGACACTTAACAGCTGTGCAACCCTGGGCAAGTCAACTAACTTTTCTGGAGCTCTGTTTTATCATCGAGAATATTGGCCTAATAGTTGACATTTACATAGTACTTTAGGATTTGCAAAATGATTCACATGCATGACCTTATTTTAATCAGTTAATAAGCATTTATTAAGCACTTAATATGTGTCAAGTATTGGGCTGAATACTGGGGATGCAAAGAAAGGCAAAATCTTTGCCCTCAAGGAGGTCATAGAGAGCAATTGGAGAGACAACATGTAAATAATCAGGTACATATAAGATATACACATGTGTGTATTTCTGAGAGAGAGAGACAGAGAGACAGAGAGAGACAGAGAGAGACTAAATGGGAGGTAATATCAGAGAAGGCAATAACAGCTGGGGTACTAGGAAAGGTCTCATGAAGAAGATAGGATTTGAACTGAATTGTGAGCAGGGAGAGCGTCCAGCCATGGGAGACAGCTGGTATAAAAGCAGGTAGAAAGGAATCGAAGTGTTCTGTTCATGGAAAAGCAAACAAGTCAATATTACTGGATAATAGAATATGTGGAAGAGAAGGTAATGTGTCAGAAAGCTGAAAAGGTAGGAAGGGGCCAGGATATGAAGAGCTTTAAATACCAAGCAAATGACTTTATATTTAATCTTGAGGGTAATAGATCCTGAAAACAACCCTGGGAGGTAACTTTATATTATCCCCATTTTGCAGATGAGAAAACCTAGTCTCAGTGAGATTCAGAGACCTACCAGGATCACATAGCTGGTAAATGTCTGAGGCAAGATTTGAAGGCAGGTATTCCTGACTTGTCCAAGTTTAGCACAGTCTATCACACTATAAAATTACCGTAAGGAGCAAATGAAACAATATATGTAAAGAACATTTTGTATATACTTATTTCTATATGTATTATTTCCCCCGACAGAATATAAGCTCCTTGAGGGCAAGTTTTGTTTCATGTTTGTTTTTGTGTTTTCTAGCTACTGGCAGTGCCTGGCACATGGACAGTGTTTAATAAATGACTGATTCTTGGTGGTATTTTTCAAACCTTAAAGCACTGCATAAAAAAACAAACAAACAAACAAACAGCTGTTACTAGTAGATATCTCATTAATAAAATGTGGGTTTTTTTTGGAGGAAAAACAATGGAATTTCAGCATGAGAAATGATGAAAGGAGGTGTGCACTACCTCCTTCTCAGGATACCTGCACCCCTTACCCGTGTATGGCAGTAACCGGAGCACCAAGTGGTGTTGATATTGATGCAGAATTCACACTCTTCTCTCTCCACTGAAATGGTGATGTTGGTCAGCATGCAGCCATTGCACCAAATTGCTTTCCAACAAAAGAAGAGGACATAAAACCGAGCTGTCTTCATCCTACTGTGGGAAATAACCCAGAGAAATTGGACTAAATCATCTCTCAGATTCCTTCCATCTCAATCTATGATCTGTATTCAGACTATCCAAAAGGCAAGGCTGAGCTTATTCCTGGAGAGCAGCTGAAATCCATTAATCCCTTAGCGAAATATCTCAATAAATTTAGTTTGGTTTTTAGAAGCTTGAAAATCCATGAATTTTGAAAATGACCCTCTCTCAAAAAGATACAATAAAAATGTAGCTTTTGAGACTTACCTGTATTTCTTGGTCTGTCTGGATGATTAGGAAGGAAAAACAAAGTTGTAGACAGAGTAAAGTCACAAGCTCACCTTTTATACAAAATCAGGCGTAACTTATACCTTGGGGATTTACAGGGTATTAATGTGACCAGCGCTAGCTCAGTGCTTGCCAAAAGAGGATAAATGTTTAGATAGACAGTGAGATCAAATCGAGTTAAAACTGTCTAAGACTAGAAATCATCATGTTACCAGAGATGTTCATTTTGCAAAATCTAGGCATCCTCTCCCAATCCTTGCTTCCCAAACCCCTTTACCTTGTCAGTTTACTCATTTGATACAATTTCTTTAATCTGAGTAATTAAAAAATAACAGCTGACATTTCTAGAACTTTAAAGTTTGCAAAACATTTGATTTTCGCAACAGCTCTGTGAGGTGGGCACTGCATGTATTTTAAGCCTTATTTTTATGGATAGGGAAACTGAGACTCAGAGAAGTTAAGCAGTTACTAGACAGTGGTGGGGAGTTGTAGGGGGTCACCTAACTAGTAATTGACATAGGTGGTTCTTTATAGCAATCTTATATTTTAGGTAGTCAAACTCATGTGTCTTCTGACCCTAAGTTCAGTGCTCTTACCATACAGCACCAATACTCTTCCTCCCCTTCCCTCCCCTACCTCCCTCTTCTTTCTTTCTTTCTTTCTTTCTTTCTTTCTTTCTTTCTTTCTTTC
>NW_020954600.1:17429822-17431692 GCF_900497805.2 Vombatus ursinus
TCTTTCTTTCTTTCTTTCTTTCTTTCTTTCTTTCTTTCTTTCTTTCTCTCTCTCTCTCTTTCCTTCTTTCTTTCTTTCTCTCTCTCTTTCCTTCCTTCCTTCTTTTTTTCTTTTTTCTTTCCTTCTTCCTTCTTTCCTTCTTTCCTTGCTTCCTTCTTTCCTTCATTCCTTCCTTCCTTCCCTTCTTAGCACCTACTATTTGCCAGACACTGTGCTGGGACCTGAGGATACAAAAACAAAAATGAATTGTCTCTGCTCTCAAGGAACTTCCGATCTATTGAGAGAAATAACACACACACACACACACACACACACACACACACACACATACAAGAAAATCCAAAATAAATACTTTTATTTTATATGTTGTATTATTATTGAAAAATAAATTTCAGAGGGAAAAACTAGCCAATGGGATATCAGAAAAGGGATAATATAAGAGGTAGCAAACGCACTGAGCTCTGAAGGAGGCAAGGCATTCTATGTGGCAGAGATGAGGAAGGCCAACATTCCAGACATGGAGGATAAAGATGTATGATGGTAGATTTGAAAAGACCTGGCAACTGCTTGGATGCAGGGAGTGAGTGAGAGGGAAATTTTGATGTACAGCTACTCTATTTATTGAAGAGGTAGGTCAGCTGTGTGTGGATAATAAGCTATCCCCTGAGCACATTGAAATGCCATTGTGGTATCAAAATGACATTTTGAATGTCATAAAATTTTGGAGTTCTCAGAAATTAGCAAACCTCTATGTTGGTGCTTTTATTTTTAAAGTAAGGGATGCACAATGAAATAAAATCTTTTTATCCAGCACATGAAAACCAAACAGAGCCAGGAGTTTCTAGTCTCCAGTTGCTTTGAGCTGACCCAAGAGAGAAAGCCCTGTATTCTTAACTTTTGTTTTCTTTTTTAAATGATTTTAGTTTTTGAAGTTTATCTTATTTTTTTTAATTTATGGAATAAAACAAGCATTTCCATAACATAGTACAATTAAAAAAATGATTGCACATGAAACTGCAGATCTATGTACAACTTGTTATTCCTTTCAAATATACAACAAAATTATCATGTAAATTTCTTTTTTCCCTTTTTTCCTTCCCTCCCCCCTTGCCCTAGAGATGGCTACCATTAGACACAAATAGGTACACACACATGTATATGTATACATGTAAAAATACTCTACACATGCTTCTATTTATCAGTTCTTTCTCTGGACGCAGATAGTGTCTTGTTTCTTGAATGTGAATTGCAACATCAGGGTAATAGGACCATAGACTGAAAACTAGAAGGAAACTTTACAGGTCATCCAGTCCAACCTACTCATGTAACAAATAAGAGAGTTAAAACCCAGAGCCATTGAATGATGTGTTGAAAGAGATTCGTAATCACGTAAAAAGTCTCTGTTTCCATTCACACAGGAAAGAACAAGTGGATCAAGTACATCTCCTGTTCAGATTTGAACATTCAGCGGGATTAACATAGCATAGATCTTATCTATCAGACTCCGTATATCTGGGACAAACAGTACAAATGGACAACGAGTTACACTCAGGATTAAGCAAGGAAGAAAACGGGGCGGACTGCCTTAAAAACGGCGGAGCTCCTTGAAAGACTCTAAGCTTCTTCTCAGAATCAAGGGCACATCTTTTTCATACCAGTAGTCCAGTGTTTGCTGTGAGCCCCAGAATGCAATGTTCTCTGAAGAACTGAAAATAAATAAATATAGCACAGGGGGCAATAGAGAGGTGCATAGTGGGTATAAGTGGGCTGCAACAGGGAGTTCCCTATACTGATGAAATCACAGGTCAGGACCTCATTCCCTTCACACACACACACACACACACACACACACACACACACACACACACAC
>NW_020954600.1:17431702-17441856 GCF_900497805.2 Vombatus ursinus
CACACACACACACACACACACACACACACACACACACACACACACACCATTGAATAAAGGCTGGATCTATGATTCCTGCAATTTTATTGGTATAAGGAACCCCCAGGTGATGAAATTTCCTCCATAAAAGTAGGTCAGCACCTTCTCTGCAATTTATGAACTTCAAGATGCCCAGAGTACTGAGAAGTTCAGTTACTTACTCAGCCAGCAAGTCCCTCCCTCCCCTCCTTTCCTTTCTCCTCCCCTTCCCTCCCCGCTCCTCTCCTCTCCCCTCTTTTCCTCTGTCCTTCTCTCCTATACACACACATCCTGACATTTACCTAGAACTTTATGGTTTGCAAAACATTGAACATATTTGATTCTCACAATAATCTTATGAGTTATAACAGCAATCTTATTATTTCCATTTTAAAAACGACACTATGGACGCTCAGAGAGGTTAAGGCATTTCATCAGAGTCACATAACTTAGTAATTGTCAGTCAATATTCAGACTCAGCTCTCCCAGACACCAAGTCCAGTGCTTCATCCATTAGGCAAAACTGCGTCTTGACTGAAGTCACCTGCAGATAGCATCTAAAAAAGGAATGATAATAAGAGTATTAAATAATAATAATATTCCTAATGATATAAAATGATCTTAGATATCATTCATTCAGTTTACAAGTGAAACTATGGCCTATAGGAATGAAAGGACTTGGATAGGGTCACACAGGACTTGTATAAGGTCACATAGAAAAGGTAGGGATGGATCTGGGACTGAAAGCCAGATCTCCTGACTCCAAGTCAAGCGCTTTTTAATTTTTCCTTTTATATCAGGCTACCTATCTTTTCAACATTATAGTGCTCATTTGAATAATGATAAGAAAGTAGGGCCCATGATAGCATAATGGAAATTATATAGTCTATTGGTATGAAATACATTTTCATCCCTACATCTGATCTCCTGTTTTTCTTTGGTGTCCTTCAGAAAAAAAAACAGTGGTTTAAATGTTCTTGAAAGGGAAGGACAGAGTGGGCTTTTGCGCACGTGCCTTTGTGTACCTTCATAAATGAGTGAATGGCTTACAAGAAAGGCCCAATGTCAGCTCTTATTGGCCATGTCAGTTAAGCATCTATCTGATCCATCTAATGCCAGAGCAAGGGCACTGTGGGTGACAGCTGTGATTTTGACATTTCCCGTTATCTTTCCCTGTGTGCACGTTGTGTTCCAGCCAATCTGTACCTCTTGGTGTTACCCATAGGATATCCTGTCTCCTCCTCCAGCCTGGGCACAGGTTGTTCCCTGGGCCTCGAATTCTCTCTCTCACCTCGATCTCTTACATTCAGGCTCAGCCCAAGTGGCACCTCCTACACGAAGCCTTTCTGATCCATCCCAGTCGTTAATGACAACCCATCCAAAATGCCAGTGTATTTCCTCTTTATGTGTTTTGTGATTGATTATCTGTGGACACATTATTTCTTCCAGTAGAGCATATGACGGTATTTGTTTTATTTTTTGTCTTTTTATTTCCATTGTCTAGCACAGTGCGTGGCACACGGTAAATGCTAAATAAATGCTTGTTGAATTGAATTCAATGGTGTGTCAATCATCAGTTCAGCTTACAGATAATGTGGATCAAGGGCTAGGAGGGACATTAATGACCAGTTAGTCCAACCTCCTCTATTTTATAAATGAGGAAACTGAGGCCCAGAGAGTTGAAGTGACTTGCCTAAGGTAGTAAGTGTCAGAGGCAAGATTTGGTCCTGTTCCTTCTGACTCCAAAGCCAGTGTCTTTGGCATGGCACCATTCTGCTTCAACTGGGTCCTGGTTGCCATATTGTGATCTTCACAATTGGTTTCCAGCACCATCTGGTGCTAGTCATTACCCTTGGTTTATAGAATTTGCAATAGCCCCATCTAATAACATATGCTGAGGCCAACCAGTCCCTTGTTTCCCCTGCTAGTCATCCCCAATTTCTTTTCTTTTTTTTTCTTTTCTTTTTTTTTGTTTTGTTTTTCTTTTTGTTAGGCAATGGGGTTAAGTGACTTGCCCCGGGTCACACAGCTAGTAAATGTTATGGGTCTGAGCCTGGATTTGAACTCAGGTCCTCCTGACTCCAAGGCCAGTGCTCTATCCACTGTACCACCAGCTGCCCCCCCCCCCCCCCCGATTTCTTTATTAACACCTCAGGACACTAGCTCAAGGCAACAATAGCTTAACCTGCCTGGATTCCCAACCTGCCATGCTGTCTCTCTTTCTAGATCCGCTCCAGAGATGAACCAAAATTAAAGGCTGTTAGAGAGGCAGTTTCACCTCCATCCAGTCTAAGTCCATCTAGACTATCCAAGAGGCTGACCTTATGAAATTATTAATAGCTATGTGCCTGGACAGCTTGGTTTACATGTTTATTCTCTCGTGTGATTGTTTAAACCAATATTTCAAGGAGAAGACCGTGAATATCATTAAACCCATTTTACAAACATAGAAACTGAGGTGAAATGACATTCCCATTATTCACACAATGGCTACATGACAGAATCAGGACTCAAACCCAGGTCTTTTGTCACCAAGCATTCTGTTTTTTTTTTCCATTGCACTAAAGCAAACTCTCAGTTATCCAATTTTCTATTAAGCAGACCTCCCTTTAAATTTATACTTCTATATAGATCTACAACACAAACATATTTGACATTCATGATGATGAGTCTCAGGTATTCTAAGATCTCAAATTATTTATTACAAATGAGTTCATTGTATAGTTCAGTTTGGGTTTAAAATGCATTTTGTTGTTTTCTAATTGTCTGAATATGGGTAGTCTTCATAGTATTTCCAGCTGTCAAGTAAGGGGATTGGACTCAGTGATAACTAGATATCTTTCAAGTTAGAGCATAGCCTCTATGTATAGTGTATCATTTAATTTGCTGACAACTAGATTATTAGAGATTATTATAACTGGGGAGACGCAGTGTAGCATATTGGCTTGGAGTAAGACTCAGGTTATCCTTGGAGTGAAGAAGATCTAAATTTAAGACCCACAAACACACACACACACACACACACACACACACACACACACACGTACATACTGGGGCAGGTAGGTGGTGCAGTGGATAGAGTGCAGTGCCTGGAGTCAGGAAGACTCATCTTCTTGAGTTCAAATCTAGCCTTAGACACTTATTAGCTGTGTGACCCTGGGTAAGTCACTTCACCCTGTTTGCCTCAGGTTCCTCCTCTGTCAAATGAGCTGGAGAAGGAAATGGCAAACCACTCCAGTGTCTTTGCCAAGAAAACCCCAAATTGGGTCATGAAGAGTCAGACATGACTGAACAACAAAAAATGCATATAATCCCTGCTATGGGGTCTGATGAACTCTGGAGTTTTGAGCTATAGTAAGGCTAAAAATGACCAGGCATCCTCACTAAGTCTGGCACTGATATGGCAAGCCCCGGGTTAGGGAGGTCACCACGCTGCCCAAGGAAGGCCAAACTGACCCAGCCTGGAAATGCACCAGGTCAAAGCTCCTATGCTGATCAATATTTAGGTCAGGTTGTGAGTGGCTACTAGACTAGCCTTGGCTATACAGGAAGACCCAGTCTTCAGAAAAAAATAATCTCAAGAATTGTATTCAATTCGATTCTATTCAACAAACCTTTATCGAATACTTGCAATGCACTGGGCACTGCTGAGTGTAAGGGATACCGATAAAAACAGTACAGCCTCTGCCTCCAGGTGCTTCTGCTCTACTGGAGGCATGCAACCTATAGACAAGTAAGTGAAAGTAATACAAAATAATTGCAAGTGGGTAAGAGCTAAAACAATGGGGCAAGGCAGGAAAGCTCTTGTGTGGGAGGTGGGATCTGATCTGGGTTTAGAATTCTGTGAAGCAGCACTGTCATTGCATATGTGAGTTGAAATTCTAGATATTCAGAATTGAAAGAACAAAGCTAAACATGTTTTAATATAATGTTTTCCTAAGGGATAAATGAATTTCTACTAATCGTATGTCTAGGTATGCCTTTGGGGATTTGCCAAATATAAATAATTCATGGGATCTTACTTTTAAGGTTGGACAGTATCTTCAAAATCATCTAGTACATCCCCTTGTTTTAAAGAAATCGAACCTCAGAGAATTGAGGGAAAATAATTTGCACAATATCAGCAGAGGAACAAGGGACAGCTCTGGGATCTGGACTCAAGGTCCTGTCTCTGCTAATCCAGTGCCCTTTCCACTATACACAGTGACATGCTGTTAAATGTTGGAAAAAAATGGATGCATGACACTTTTAAACTTAACCTGCACCATTAGCATTTTTCTATTACTTTCTTAAAGTTAGACAATCAGCAAAACAACAAAGCCAGCCCTCATTTGTAGTGTTTGCTTAGAATTGTACAACCACTTCCTTTGAACCAGTATGAGCTTGCTCCAGCTCACCCCTGATAACATGGCACTTGGTGCCTTTGGGACACACCTACTACGTGCAGATTTAAGTATTCAAAGGAGCTAAAGCATCCAGAGCCGTCAGCCCAGGTACAACCCACAGGAGTGTGATTTCCCTAGTACCCATGTGGCTAAAGGCTTGTTATGCTGCTCTAGTTGGGATACTAATACTTTCTCCCTCAAATGAGTATAAAGTTCAGTATGATTATGCCTAATATGTCTTCCTTAGGCAAAAACATTTATCATAAAAGAAAAAAAATTAATTCTTTGAAATGTCATATCTAAACTTTTTACGCTGGCATTCAAGGTCCTGTAGAGTCTAGCCCTGGCTTCCTTATCCAGTCTCCTTTCCCATAATTTGCTTACATGAACCCTCACACTTCAGTATTCTTCCCCCCACCTCACTCCTGCCAGATTCTTATGCTTGTACGTGTCTTTCCTCTTTGCCTATCCAAAAAGAGAAAGGCTAAGCTGAAGCCGTCCCTATCCTGGGAAGCTGAATATCTCCACCAGAGAGCAATCTCTTCTTTCTTTGGCCTCCTGGACCATACTGTTAGCTTTCTGACATAGCAGACTGTGCTGGTGACCACATCAGGGATCAGAGATATCTAGGCATCAATAAGCACATTAGGTTCTTTCCACTGAAGCTCTGTATTCTCTCTCTCTCCCTTCTTCACCCTCTCCCTCTTTAATATCCTATCTCTGTAATTAGACTGAAATCTCCTAGGGGACAGGAGTGTTATGTATTCTCCTTTGCACCCCGCCCCCAGCTCCTACCAAGTGCCTTGTACTTAATAGACTTTCAAGAAAGATTTCTTAATGATTAGTAAAATGTGTGATTTACCTCCATAGGTGTACATAGATTATTTGGGTGTGCTTGTGTGTGTTGGCATACCTTCAGGGCATTACCATTGGTGCTTGAGCAGAAGGGATATCCTGAGTTTCCATGATCTTCACTCAACCTCAGTTACACTCGAAGATGGTTCTACTCATGATCTCACCATCACCTATTACTGCTTGATCCAGAGCTTTGGAATGCATCTCTCAGACCATAATTTTTTTTTTTTTGGACAGGCAATGGGGTTAAGTGACTTGCCCAGGGTCACACAGCTAATAAGTGTTATGTGTCTGAGGCCGGATTTGAACTCAGGTCCTCCTGAATCCAGGGCCCATGCTCTATCCAATGCACCAACTAGCTTCCCCACACACCATAACTTTTGCCTCACCAGTCCAAACCTATTTTTCATCCTCATGATGACCGTGATTTATCCCTAACCTAGTCTATCCCTCCAATTCGATCTTCCCTTCAACTTCTGGATTCTATTTCCTTGAATAGAAGGAAGGTCAGTGATAATGGCCCTTGTTTCCCATAGAGTTCAGACACATCCAGCCCATGCCCAATGCCTGTGTCCATTTTTAGTATATCATACCTTTTCTTATTTTCACCCATCACCTTCTTGGAATCGGTAGGATTCCCTTGAAATGGATGGGCTCTTTACTCTGAGACTCTGGCTCTCTAGAGGCAGGAGGAAGGTACTTAATAAACCCCGAGTATCTAAGCCATCACAACAGATGAAGAGTAAATTGATGATAAATATTTTGCGTGTCTAGCAATATCTCCAAGATATTTAACCCTGTAGTCATTATCAGTTTAATTGAGACTCAATCAACAAACAACTTGAAAATACCGTTGGAAGCACATCTCAAGAGAACCCAGTAATTAGCAGCTGTCTTCCTTCTGAGCTTTCCAGCTGACAGCTGCTTTTCCTTTGGCCAAATTATTTTTCAGCTGAGTGATCATCTCAGAGGGCATAGTCTTCTTTGCTGTGACACCCGTGGTTTTGCCTGCCGTAGCAAGACCACCCTAGCTTTTGCTCTTTCAGAAAGGTTACCACATTAATATGAGAGTTGTTTCCATCCCATGCATTGAGTAGGCATTCAGAAAACCTGAGAATTTGTCTGGAAAAGAATCGTTATTTCTCTGTCCTCTGTGTGGCTAGCCAATATGTAAGCACTTCCACTGGCATAGCATTTTTCTTTCTTTTTTCTGAAATTCATACTGTGATTTTTGTAAAGTGGCGAGATAGATCATGGGTCAAAAGGTGATTCATCACTCAGAGATTTAGAACTGGAAGGAACCTCAGGGGTCATCTAATACTTTTATCATAGAATTGTAACCTCAGAGGTCAATTAGTCACACTACCATAAGATTATAGCTCTAGAGCTGTCAGTGCACAAGTATTTATTATATGCCTAGTTTGTGCCAAGCACTGTTCTAGATGATAGGAATACAGAGAAAGGCAAAAAAAAAGATAGTCCCTAACCAGAAGGTGCTGACATTCTAATAGAGGAGATACTTTGGAATTCCTAGGTACATTAAGATATATCCATCTAATCCAGGAGTTCTTACCCTAGTGCCCACAGGTCCTCAAGGGGTCAATGGATAGATTTTGGGGTAGGGCAGGTCTTTAAATCTGGATGAGAAAGAATATTTATTTTCACTATTTTGTTAAATTATTCAAGCATATTATTCTGAGAAGGATTCGTAGGGCTTGCCAAAGAGATCGATGACAGAGAGGGAGGGAGAGAGAGAGGGAGAGAGAGAGAGAAGAAGAAGAAGAAGAAGAAAAAGAAGAAGAAGAAGAAGAAGAGGAGGAGGAGAAGAGAAGAGAAGGAAGGAAGGAAGGAAGGAAGGATCTTGCCCAAACCTTTTATTTGACAGTTGAGGAATATGATTCCCTGGAAGGTAAATGACTTGACTAAAATAACACAAACACCAAGAATCATTGGGGGTAGGGATTAGAAATCAGGTGCTCTCATCTCAGATCTACCACTGTACCAAAGGTTAGTTAGATGACTTGTCTAAAGTCACCTAAGTTGTAAGTGGAAGAACCAAGGATTTGAACCCAATTTCTCTGACCCCAGATCAAGCAATCCTTCTTTGCACTGCATTACTGTTTACATTCACCAGTGTTCAGTAGTGTTAAGAAGGGAAAACACTTGTAAGTCATAATTTAATTTTGCACCGTGGTCCAAGTTCACTTGTTTGCTGTGTGTTTTTTCTTCTATTTTGCTGGACAGATCCTTTGTAAGGAAACAGAGGAGTAGAATCTCAAGACATGGCTAGAGATGTTTGATTAGTGTAAAGACTGAGAATATGATGTTTTACTGCATGAACTCCATTATTTTCAGAAAGTTTTGGAAAGGTAATAATAATACTTCTCACTAAACATTCTGTCTTCTGATTAATATCCCTATTTGAGATGACTTTTGTTTCAGAAAAAAATATTCCTTCCTTTTCCATTTGTTGGATCAAGTATTTATTAAGCACCTACTATGTGTAGGGCTTTGTTCAAAATACTGTTGAAAAAGACTGGCTAGTTGTGTAGTGAGAGCAAGGGCTAGCCAGTGGACAGCTCTGCTCCATTGATATCCCCGGGATGTTAAGAGGATAGGAGGTCCCCCACTCATTGGTGGAAATTCTGTGGGATATCCACAGTCCCTAAGGATGGGCAGGCATGGAATGGCTTGTGATCTCCATCACAGAGTGGAATAACTTCATTGATGGCATCATAGGTGCATTGGAATATGTGCCAGGTGTCATACTGTGGTGGCCTTGGGGATTCAGAGACAGAAAATAATTAAAGAGAACCTTCCACGAACTATTTCTAATTAGTTCTTGGTTTAGCTAGTCTTCAAATACTGATGTTAAATAAGAAGAGGCAGGGGGATATAGTGGATAGGGAGATAGCATCTGATCCAAGAAGACCTGAGTTCAAATCCATCTTTGGTCAAATACTGCCACTGTGACTCTGGGCAAGTTCATTTAACTTCTCGGTGCTCTGGGTAACTCTCTAAGATTATGCTTTACAGAGTGGGTGCCAACTTCAATTGAGAGAAAGAATTTCCTTATCTAAAAGTTCTGATGACAATGAAATTTCAAGCTGATATTAAGTAAAGGACTTGGTATAGTGTTGTCTTCAGAATTAAATTGTTTTCTCAGTTCTAATCTTGCTTGATTAGAATACAAGTGGGCTTACAATCATAAATTGAGAGTTGGAAAGGTCTTTAGAAAGCCAACCTGTTTGTGTTACAGATGAGAAAATTGGGGCCCAGAGAAGGCATCATTTATTGTTTAAAACAATACACCCACTCATCAGTGACATATTTCTCAACTCCTTCTACATCTTAGATGATTCTGCCTTCAGGGGAAAAATCACCTTGTAACTGATTTTTGGTGATAAGCCTCTCCAAATTGACTTAGGCAGGTGGGTCGTCCATTCCAACATGTGCGTCCTTAGCTTGGGTTTTGGTGGCAGAACCTTGGAGAATCCAAGGTCTCATCTCCATAAGCTAAGGAAGCATTGGAATAGGGCTTATGTGGAGAACTAAGCTCAAATTCTTAGCCCCAGATCCAAGGTTGGAACAGAAAAATGCAAAGGAAGGTGAATGAGCCCCACTTTCTATTTAAGAAACGTGTTTTATGGTTGCCTTTTTATCTTCATATTACAGTGATTTCCCAACCCTTTCCAGACAGAATTCTTTCTTGTGGCAAAGAAAATTATGTAAGCAAAAATACTTGGTATAAGAACTCCATCTCAAATGTATGTGGAATTCTATCCTAATAGTCCCCCACATTTCTGTTATTATGAGGATCCATGTTTTTATTTCTTCCTAAGACCTTAATTAGATTTTTCATTTAGTTTAGCTCCTTTTCCTGATCTTTTGACTTACGTAGTTCCGGCACATAATATGTACTTAATAAGTGATTTTCCCTCCACCCATTGTGACTCTTCCCAATTTATCCTACCTGTAGCTTGTTTGTATCTATTTCTTTGCTTATTGTCTCACCCATTAGATCGTGAGCTCCTTGCGGGCAGGCACTGTCTTATGCCTCTTCTTTGTATCCCCAGTACTTAACACAGTGCCTACATATAGTAAGAGCTTAATAAATGTTACTGACTGACTATTCATATGATCATGGATTTAGGATTGGAAAAAATGCAAAGGATTTTTACTCTCTTTTACAGATGGGGAGAACAAGGTCCATGAAGATGAAAGTGACTTGTCTAATGCCACATTTAAAAGGTCAGTGGTGGAATTGTTACTCGGTTCCTCTGAATCAAGAATCAGCGCTCTTCTTTATTATGTTCCCTCCTTGGTTCCCTTAGGACTTGGGTTCAGCCCCCAGCAATCACACACACACACACACACACACACACACACACACACACACACACACGTGTATGTAAATAGGTATATTTATTTGCCATTTCTAATTGCACAATAATATTCTATTACATTAAAATATCATGGTTGACTCATCTATTGAGGAAGCTGGGTGGTGCAGTAGATAGAACTCCATACTTGGAGCCAGGAAGACCTAGATTCAAATCTCACCTCAGATACTTAATAGCTATGTGACCTCAACAAGTCATTTAACCTCTATTTCACTTTATTCACCTGTAAAATGGGGATAGTAATAGCACCTACTTCACAGGGTTTTTGCGATGACAAAATGAAATATTTGTAAAGTGATTAGCCCAGTACCTGGTACATGACACTTAATAAATGCTTCCTTCCTCCCTCCCTTCCTCCCTTCCTTCCTCCTTTCCTCCCTTCTTCCCTCCCTCCCTTCTTTCCTTCCTTCCTTCCTTCCCTCTTTCCTTCCTTCCTTCCCTTCCTCCCTTCCTTCCTTCCTTCCTTCCTTCCTTCCTTCCTTCCTTCCTTCCT
>NW_020954600.1:17441866-17466661 GCF_900497805.2 Vombatus ursinus
CCTTCCTTCCTTCCTTCCTTCCTTCCTTCCTTCCTTCCTTCCTTCCTGTTCTTCCTTCCATTCCTCAACTGATAGACACCCACTTTGTTTCAAGTTCTTTGCTGTCACAAAGAATATTGCCATGAACACTTTGGTATACATGGACCTTTGTTTCTTTAATTGACTTCCTTGGGCTATATACCCAGTAGTGAGATTACTCCCCAACCTCTATTTTGAAGCAGGGTTGTATCAAGGTTATGCTAGACTGTGCTGGAAAAAAGAACTGGATGTGTCATCAGAAGACCTTTCAATCCTAACTGTGCTACTTACTGTGAGATTCTTAGCTCCTTAGGCTAGGAAGAATTCCACAGAAGCACTCCAAGGATGTTTATGTGTAACACCTCCTGGTTTGTCAGTGATTCAGCACTTTACCATCTTTATGACTAAGCATTAGCCCTGGCCTGCTTGGCTGTGGGGATTCAGGCATCATGAATCTCTCAGTGCCAGGTACAAATTTTCTTTTTGACAAGATGAATAGGATTTCAGGAAAATTCTATGTTTCCACATCTATCAACCTGACAAGATGTATGATCATAATTGAGAGCCTCACTGCAGGGCCCATTACCTATTTTTGCTGCAAATCAAAGATTCACATTTTTCCTTATTACCTCAATCTATTAGTAACTTAGGATAATTTCCAACTCATATATTGATTTTTTTTGACTATTTTGCCTCTAACATTTTAGGAGGAACTGGAGGTGAGGTAAAGGGCACAGCATTATTGCTTAATCTGCAAAGATGACACCTGGCTTCAGAAGGCCTCTGTTGGATCCTCATTCCTATTCATTCTGTTCAGCTGAAGACTTTTTTTTTCTTAGAAGTTAATTCATTCTTGATATTGAATTAGTTTTTATATGAAACTACCACAACTAATAAAAACTAAGCTCTCTAGTACTGAGTGCCTCAGTTCCTTCATGCCTTCAGACATACTGGACCAGAAGGAAGAGGAGGCATGCTTTTTGCTCCCTACCAACTGCCACTTCTCAACTTTACCTCTCCAGCCATCACCCAACAATATGTCCAATTTTGAAGCTCATTCCATGCATCTCTATCACCCTATCCCAATCTTGGTTGCTGTTATCTGCTAACTCCTTCCCCTCCCATACTCTACCCTCCATCCCCAACCTCCCCTTACTCTCCCTCCTTCCACTGGGAATTTAGCACCTGAAGCACAGACTTCCTCTCCACTTTCATCTCTGCCTTTATGCTTGAGAATTTCAATATGCATATTGATATTCCTATAACTGACCTCCAAGGTCATCAACTTCCTCAACTCCCATGACTTTTATCCTCTCTCTTCAGCCACACACAACCCTTGTTCTCATCATTATTCATAATAACTGTTTGACTTCCATGATGCAGAGCTCTGACATTTCTCCCCTAGAACATGATCTCTGATATGTCTCACAACTCCTCAATCTATTTTTTCACCATTATGATTCCCCATTGATCACACATCCCTACTAACCACACAGTCTATTGCCCTGCTCCTTTCTTACTCTTTCTATTCAATCTTTACCCTATGGTTACTTCACTGTCCACTGCTATCAAATCCCTTGTTCTCTTGACCTGTCACTGACCTGGCCTTACTAAACCCCTTCCTGAGTTACCTCCACCAACTACTTGTTCTGTTTCTACTTATGTGCTTCCAAAGGCACTAGAAGAAATCATATAACTGTACTAACTACATCCACTACAAATTTACATTATGTAATTTCAACTGGTCCCTCACTGCTGCATGGCAATCCTTTTATTCTTCCCTGATTGATTCTCTATCAGTTTTCCCTGGTGTCTCTTCCATAGCTTCTCTTCTCTCATCAAACAATCTATGCTACCTCTCTATCCCTCCTTCTCAAGAGAGTTCCTAGACTCAAACTTGATCTGACATGAGTTCCCCATTCCTTCCCAGTTCTATACTTTAAATTTTCTTAGCATTGTCTCCATTCTCTCTTCCTTTGATCTAGGGTCTGAGGAAGATATGACCCTTCTTTTTGTCAAGGCCAAATCATCTTCTTGTGCCCTTAGTCCTATCTCCTCCTATTCCTCCATGATATTTCCCCTTCAATCATCCATTCTTTCTCTCTAATTTTCAGTTTTTCTTTATCTCTTCATTCCTTCCCCATTTCCTTTTTGACTGTTCCTTCTCAATCTCCTTTGTTTGATTTTGATCCAGGTTATACCCACTAACTGTGAATGTCCCCTGTCACTCTGTCCTGGGTGCCCTTCTCTTTTGCCTTTATGTTCTCTCGCTTAGCAATCTCATCAGCTCCCAAAGGTTCAATTATTTATGATCTGTATGTAAATGATTCCCAGACCTATTTATCTATCACTAATCTCTTCCCTGAGCTCTAGACAGGCCTGTATCACAAGCTTTTTTTTTAAGCACTTTGATTTAGGTGTCCTGTCAGCATCTCAAACTTAACCATGTCCAAAACAAAACTCAATATCTTTCCACCAAACTTTCCTCTCTTCCCAACGTCCCCATTACTTTCTGAGGGCACCACTATACTCCCAATCACCCAAGCTCAAACACTCGGAATCATTCTTTAATCCTTACTCTCGTCCCACATGTCCAATCTGTTGCTACAGCTTGTCATTTCTACCTTCACAATATTCCGTACATATCTTGTCTCTCTATTTACACAGCCGCCACAGGCCCTTATTTCTTACTTGGACTGGAAATAGTCCCTCTGGGTTCAAATATAAAATTCTTTTTTTTAATATTTGAAGCTCTTCCAAACCTGGCACCTTCCTACCTTTCTTTCTTCTGATACTTTACTGTCTTCCATACACTCTACAATCCAGTTATATAGGCCTACTTGCTAAACTTTCATAGGATACTCCATCTCTTATCTTTATGCCTATATCTTGGATGTCCCCCATGCTTGGAATGCTCTCTGTGCTCACTTTTATCTCCCAGTTTCTCTTGTTTTGCTCTAGTCACCTCAAATCCTATCTTCTTCTGGAGGCCTTTCCTGCTCCCCTCTGACCTTACCTTCTATCTACTCTGTATATATCTTGTATATCCTTCATTATTTATGTATTATCTCCATCACCTCCTTGAAGATAGGTATTGTTTTTGTCTTTGTATCCCCAGTGCTTAGCATGATAAACCTAGCTCATAAGAATCAACCAATCAATTAATTAATGCTTGTTGACTAGATCCCCCTCATTCTTAAAACAAAGAAACTAGGGGCAAGTAGGTGGCGCAGTGGATACAGCACTGGCCCTGGAGTCAGGAGGACCTGAGTTCAAATCCTGCATCAGATACATGATACTTACTAGCTGTGTGGCCCTAGGCAAGTCACTTAACCCCAATTGCCTCACCAAAAAGAAAAAAAAAGCTGAAGGTCAACATTGGACTAGCTGGCTGCTCTAGTCCCTTCCAACTCTAAAAAAGTTGTAATTTTCTTTTGGGGCAGCTGGGTGGCACAGTGGATAGAGCACCGACCCTGGATTCAGGAAGACCTGAGTTCAAATCTGACTCCAGACACATAATACTTACTAGCTGTGTGACCCTAGGCAAGTTACTTAACCCCATTGCCTAGCTCCCCACCTCAACAAAAAACAACAACAACAAAGAAACTTCACTTGACCCTGAATTCCCCTCAAGATACTGTTCTATATCTCTCCTCTCTTTTTATAGCCAGACATCTACACCCATTAGCTCACTTATTGCATCACCTCCCACTCACTTTTCAAGCCCTTGGATTTCACTTTAGCTCCAACTTCCTCCTTTCTCTAGCAATTTCTCTGTGAGGTCCCTTATATAGCGATCACTTCATAGTAAGACTACTCCTCAAACTATCTTCATCCTTAGGACAAAGAAAACTAATAAAATAAAACCAGTTGATGGCAGTCATATCTGACTGCATATGCAACCCCTATGTATCCCCTCTCTAACTACAGAGAGGAATTATACTTCATCATCTGCATTTTGTGTCCAAGACTGGCCTTTACATTTAATTCAGTTCCCACTGTCCTTCAGTATTGTTGCAATATGCAAATGCGTCCTCCTGGTTTTGCTTTATTCATTCTTTAGAAATTCATATGCCTCCCCAAGTTTATTTGAATTCTTCAGATATGTCGTTTCATATGGTGTGGAAATTAAAAAATGTTTCCTCTTAATTCCCTCATTCATGCTTTAAATGCTTCCTCCTCCCCAAGTCAAATGATTCTTGGCGAAAATCTTGACTCCCCAGTATCCAAGCTTATCATGACCTAAATGTTTCTGCTTCATGAAGTGACCAGCAGTGAGGACAAAATTAGAAAATGCAAATCACAAACTGAAAAGATGCTTTTTGATTATTACAGACTGAGCATAATATGATTAAAATCCTGCTGGCAAGAAAGCATATTTTACATCAGATAAGGAAACTGACCAGACATTCATATGTCATAACTTGTTCAGCCATTTCCCAGTGGATGAAACTACTTAATTTCTAGATTTTTTTTTTGCTACCATAATGCAAAAAGAGCAACTATGAATGTTTTGGTCTACCTTGAATATTTCTCTCTGATATTGATTTCCTTGGGGCAAGTGCCCAGTAGTGGGATTCATGAGTCAAAGGGTATGAATAGTTCAGTAACTTTTTTTGCATTTTTCCAAACTGGTTTCCAGAACAGAACTGACAGCTCTGCCCACAATGGGTTATTGTGTGTGACTTCCCGGAGCTCCATCAATATTGACTATTTGTATCTTTTATCATCTTTGCTGTTGTGATGAGTGTGACGTTTTTAGTCTGCATTTTTTCTTCTTATTAATGGTTTGGAACATTTTTGCTTTGGCTGTTAATAGCTTGCATTCCTCTTTTTGTAAACTTGTTGTAAATATCCTTTGACACTCCTCCTACAACCAGATTTGCTTTGTATTTCATTTCCATGTATTTTGTATATTCTTATTAATAAATATGCTCTCTTTCTCTTGACGTGATGGAAGTTCCTTGAGGGCAGGGACATTTTTATTTTTATATCTTCTGTATCTAGCATAGTATCTGGTGTAGTGTAGGCATTTAATAAATTTGTATTTGATTGATTTGTTATCTATTGAGGAATGGCTTTAATCTTACTGAAATATTGGTTGGGATGATTTAGTAGGTGGAGATCAAGAAATCTAGAGGGAGGCTTCCTACAGCACTGATTAAGCCCCATGTAGTAGGGGATTTTGTAGTAGGATATAGATGAGTCACCAAGACAAACCTACCTGCCAGGGTTGTGGTGCTATTCTTCCATCCTCAGGTAGCTGCCAAAATGATTTTCTTTAAATAAGGATCTGACCATGTCACTCTCCTATTCAAGAAATTCTAGCATACAAATGGACAAACAGGACAACTGTGTAAATACAGACCAAGTAAAAGAGCGACACAAATTAAGTTCGATTCAATAAGCAGCTTCATTATTAGCTCTTTAAGGTTAAAGCTCATTGCCTTCCTTCCTTTGAACAAACCACAAAATTGCAGAAGTCTACCACAGGAACGTATGCAATCAGTTACAACTGCTCTGTGTTGTTGTTTCACTTCACTATTTTCAAAGATTATGCTTTGGTTTTGCTTGGTTTGTGTCTATGTGCCAGTCACTATCCTAAGGGCTTTAAAAATACTGAATTTATAATACACAATTTCAAAATAATAACTAGCATTTATATAATGTCACCTATGTACCAGGCACTGTGCTAAATGCTTTACAAATATTATTTCATTTGATCCTCACCACAACCCTGGGAGGTAGGTTTGTCTGCTGTTTTCAAAAGAACTCAGATGCTTCAGAGGATCTGTAAGGTCCCTGATGCAGACGCAAGCTCCAATACGACAGGTCACATCCTATCTCTGCCTCCACATCCTTGGTGACTCATCTATATGTCTTATTAAACATTTCTACCATTCACATAGTCCAGCCTAGTCAAACTGACCTTAACATTCTTCACCATGTTACATTTCCTATCTCTATGCCTTTGAATGTTCCCTATTCCTAGAAAGCAATAGAGCTCCCTCCTCACTTTCCACCTTTTAGAAATAGCACAATTTCTTCAAGGCTTGTTTAAAATGCCATCTTCTACATCAGAGGTTTGTAACCTGGGGTCCCTAGACCTTCAAGGAAGTCAACGAATAGATTTCAGGGGTTCATGAACTTAGATGGGAAAAATCTTCTATTTTCATTAATTTTTGGCTTCCTTTGTAATCTTATATATTTTATTTCATGTGTTTAAAAACATGATTCTGAGAAGGGGTCTATAGGTTTCACTAGACTGTCCAAGGGATCTTGTAATGCAAAAAAGGTTAAGAACCACTTGTCTACATGAAATCTTTTTTTTTTAATTTCTTAGATGCTAGTGCTACTCCACAAATTACCTTGTTTCTACTGTATATGTCCATGTTTTCTTCCCTAGCTAGGTTATAAATTCATTGAGGGTAGAGATCAGTTCAATTCTGTCTTTGAATCCTCAATGAATATTACAGTACCTGGAATATTTTGTTGTTGTTCAATCATTTCAGTCATGTCTGACTCTTCCTGGCCCCTTTGGGTTTTTTTTTTTCCTTGGTAAAGATACTATAGTAGTTTGCCATTTCCTTCTCCAGCTCAGTTTACAGATGAGGAAACTGAAGCAAACAAGGTTAAGTGACTTGCCCAGGGTCACATAGCTAATAAGTGTCCGAGGCCAGATTTGAACTCAGTCCTCCTGATTCCAGGCCTAGTGCTCTGTTCACTGCACCACCAAGCTGCCCTCCTGGAATATAATGAGTTTAAAAAATAAATTTGGTGATTGATTCTTCTCTTTGCTCTGCATATACCTACTACTAGTTCTCTCCTAATTCACAATATTGTTTGTCTTCAGTGTGAAACATGCATCTTAATCCTTCTATTGCCCAGCTCCAATAGCAAAGTTAGTTACAGGTTGTAGAATTTTAGTACTGACATCCCCCAGACAATGCATCCCTTGAAGAAAGGCTGAGTGTAGCTTGGTTTGTGGGTTGGCTCTCATGCTAGCTTTGAATGAGCTGGCCCCCTCCTTGATGGGTAGATTTTGATGGCTACAAAATCCATTGCTTGTGCCCTATGGCCTGGCTGTGGCAACATTGCTGATGGTAAAAAGTCACTTGGGAAACAATCCTGAGGAATATGATACTTTGATTTTCTAAAAGCCATAAAAATTAAAGATACTTTTAAATTAAATGTTTATAGAATGTTGCCATTGGGTAATGTCAATCCACAGAAGAAAAACACTTAGCACAGGGCTTATAGGCTGGGAGGTTTGGTGTCTGCCATTCTTATCTTTTCAAAGCCTGACTAGTTTTCGTCCTAGACGTTGGTTCCCTGACCCCAGTGATGCTCGTTATACTTTTTTCTCTGTACATAATCCTGTGCAAGTAACAACCCCTCTGGGCTTCAGTTTTCTTATCTGAATGTTACCCAAAGATGGAGAATTTGCTATGTCTATGCAGATGTAAGAAAGGCAAAAAAGAAGAAGACAAACAACTTTTCTTAGCTGAACTTTTGTGCTGGTCCACTGGAGAATAGACTGAGTGTGATGTATTTGGTTGCCTTGGCATGATATAATGATTCATAGCCTTGGCTACAATTATAGAACTTGAAATCTGCCCTTATCAAAGAGAGTCTTTGAAGTCACTGCCTCCTAACATAAGGTAACTGAGATAGCCACCTATCTCAGTTACTTTAGAATAACTGTGCCTAGGACAGTGACTGGTACAGAGTATTTAACAAATGTTTATTTATTGATTCAAGTTTTGTTTTGAAACTTGTGGAACGAGTGTACCAGCCACTTTCATCAAGAGACCCTCAGAATATGGGGCTGGCTTATAATGGGTAATGTGAATAGAGTGATGCATGGGATCATTGCTACATAACTGGAACAGACACTAAATATCCATTACTCTTCATGTTATGGGTAGCATCCTGGGTCATCCCACTCTCACATGTTGGGGCCCCCAGAAAGGCTGCCTTAAGTTCAGAGCGGGTAATGTCCTCTGATGATGTCATCACATTACTTCTAGGTATTACTCTGCTGGTCTCATGGTTAGGCATTGTTCTTTAATACTGACTGGATGTCTTTGCTTGTAGTATAGTTGTGGAGTTCCTCATTATCACCAAATGAGATAATATTGGTTTTAAAAGGATGACATAGCACAGTTCTTGGCATGTAGTAGGTGCTATATAAATGCTTATTTCTCTTGTCTTACCTCCCTGCTATCTGCTTCTGGGCTTCATCTCTTCAGGACACTTGATGGCTATCTCAGTTACCTTATGTTAGGAGGCACAAAAGCTCAGCTAAGAGAAGGTGTCTTCTACTTTTCCGCCTTTCTTACATATGCATAGCCATAGCAAATTCCCCAGCTTTGGGTAGCAGTCAGATAAGGAAACTGAAGCCCAGAGAGGTTGTTACTTGCTCAAGATCACAATGAATTTAAGTGAGAGAGTTGAGATTTGAATCCGGGTCATCTGACTTTATTAATTTCAATGTTCTTTTTCTTTTACTATATCCATCTATTTCACATTTTCCAAGTTTTCTTCATGTTCTTTTGGGGGTGATTTGACATAATGATGATTTGAGAAGTAGAAATCACTGCCACTGGATCAGGGAGCCTGGCTTACTGAAATTGCCTTGTGTTCAAGGATATAAAAGGCAGAAATCTCATTTGACCATTCAAAACTGCTTATTAAAAATACAAGTGAAGTTGGAATTCACTGTGGATGGTGAAGTCCTTCACATGCTCCTATTATCAAATAATAATTAATTGATTGCATCAAGGCCAAAGACATTGCAGAGACTCATAGAAGACATTTATGATCATTTGGAGGATTTTGACCCATCCGCAGAGGAAATACCAAATGGATAAAGAATGTTTATTGCCTAGATTTCAACATGCATTTGAATGGACACCCCATAGAGCTTGTCCAACACTATGTGCCTCTGACACAGAAAATGCAAATGGACAATGAGCTGGATTCAGAGTTGAGTAGGGGGAAAGAAATGAGCTGGATTGCTTTTGGGAAATTGGAAAGTTATTGACTGTAAGTTTTTCATATTGTAAAAGACCTATACACATGTTTTATTAGGTTTACTGTATGGCTGTTGGATTCAGAATCCAACTGCCTCTGAAGAACTAGGGATGAGCATCACATCCAAGGTAATGGCAAGGCCCATGGTGGGTGTGATCAGGCTGCAACACTTAACCAATGAGCAACTTTAAGAAGAACTGGAATAGAAATATTATCAAGTAATTATATGATAGAAAGATGAAAGGGGCTAGTCATGTGGCAAGAGTAAGAGATGACAACTAGATGGCTTGAGTGCTCCATTGGTACTCTTGTGATATCAGGAAAAGTCAAGGAAGACCTCCAGTACATTGGTTGGATCTCTTGTGTAAACTTTTAGGTGGACATGGATAAGAGTCACAGAGGCTAGGCAGCCATGATGGATTGTAACCTGCATCATTGGAGGAATAGGATCATAGATTCATTTGAGTATGAATAATAGAGAAAAAATGAAATAAGGATGACAAAGGGACTAGACATCATGCCTTAAGAGGATGAGTTTAAGAGTCTGTAAAAAATGACTAGCCTGGAAGTAGAGAAGATTAGCTGCCTTTAGGTGTTTTAAGGGCTGTCTCAGAAGGTACATTATACCTATCCAGCTTGGCCCTAGAGGGCAGCACTAGGAACAAAGGATGCTAATTGCAGAGAAACAGATTTAAATTTGACATAAGGAAAAAAAAACATTCTTACAATTAGAAGTACCCAAAAGTGGAATGAACTATCTCATTCTAAAAGTGGAATGGGATGATGATGACAACAACGATGATGATGATGACAATCCATATTTATGTAGCACATTAAAGTTTGCCCAATGCTTTGTATGTATGAGCTTATTGATCCTCATAGCAATTGTGCTAAGTAACAGCTAATATTTATATAATGCTTTAAGATTTGTTAAGTGCTTTGCAAACATCTCATTTAAACCTCACAACAACCCTGTGAGGTAGGAGTTATGATTATCTACATTTTTCAGATGAGGAAACTGAGGCAGATAGAAACTAAGTGATTTGCCTAAAGTCATTCAGCTTAATCAGTGCCTGAGGCTGGATTTGCGTTCAAGTCTTCCTGACTTCAGGTCCAGTACTCTATCCACTGTGCCACCTGGCTGCATCTAGTAGGCAACATATACATTGTTCCCATTTCACAAATGAGGGAATTGTGAAGCTCAGAAAAGTTGTGACTTGCCTAGAGTCACAAAATCAACAATTATTAGAATGGTTAGATCAATAACTCATAGAAAGAGTAGTATTTGGGGTGAAAAGAGCAAGGCCCAAGCCCTAACTCTGGCCCTTACCAGTTGTACAACATTGGGTAAATTTCTCTGCTTCTGAGATTCCTGTTACATATTCTGTAACAGGTCCTGACACACAAGTCTTGAGCTCTATACATGCAACCTACATCCCCCAGTAGGTAGCACTGGTTAGCTCTCTGTCCCCAGCTGCAATTTTAATGACACATCTCATAGGATTTGTCCACAAGTCTCTCATTCTCATGTAGTTTACCTGTACATGAGAAAATAATTGTAAAGTCCTTGGCACAATACCTGGCACAGAAGAGCTTATTTGTTTCCTTTCTCATCTCTCCCCCCAAATTGTTTTGGGCACCTGGTCCATCATCAAGGACTTTTATTCAATCAATATCTATTAAAAGTCTCAATTCTGGGCACTAGGGAACCAAAGCCAAAATTAAACAGCTTCTGTTCCCTCCAGGATCTCCATTCCTTTGGAAGATGCAAAATATACCCACTTTAAGGACAGAAGAAGTAAATTTGATGAGTAAACAACACTAATAACTGTGGGGATTGGGGAAATTCTCTTGGAGAAAGTGGCCCCTGAGCTGAACCTGGAAGTGAGGCAAAGATTCTATGAGAGACAGAGATGAGGAAGGAGTGAATTCCTGAAACAGGGGAAGGGCTTATGTAAATGCATGGAAGCCAGAGATGGAGTACTGTGTTCAGGAAGCAGGTGGTACGCTGATTTTTGTGAAGGAAAGTAATATGAAGGAAGGCTGCAAAGTTTGTTGACTCAATCTGCATTCATGCCAACTGAAAATCCATGCCCCTGCCATCCAGAAATTAAATTCCTAGATCATTAAATTCTTGAATGTTGAAGTTGACAGGTTTTCAACTTCAATAAACTTCTCTCTGGAAATGAAACTTGTATGAATAGAGGTATTGATTATCCAGTGGAAGAAAAAGCAATGAAGGTATTTAAATGACATTCATTCATAAAGAAAACATGGCATTGCCCTGAAGCTAGAGTTTTCTAATTCAAAAGCCAATTTTTGAGGAAAATGGATATTTAATGCAATGGAGAGAAAAAACATTTAAGGGTCACAGCTGTCTCTATTGTAGCACGGTACAGAAAAGAAATGACAAAATGATTTGGTGACAGCAAATGTCCTGAGAAGAAAAATAGTCACTCAAATGGCTGGGCCTGAAAAACCAATTCCACTGTCTGTGGGTTTCATTTGATGGATACCAACGTGGCCAAAGAGAAATGTTATTTTTTGCCTGTGAAAAAGCAGAGCTGATTTTGGGAAGGAAAGAGACTTTCTACCCTGCTGGCTTCTCCTCTCAATTTGGGATGAAACTAAATACAAATAGAAAACATCTTGGTTCTCCCCAGTAGCCAGTTTACAAATCTTCACCATTTATTGATCTCTAGGATAGCTGGGCTAGAAAGGACAGCAACTTGTGCTGGGAGACAATAAACTAGAGTCATCAATAATAAGGCAAAAGATCAAGGTGAGGGGAAAAGTGGAGGAAGATGCAGAAGAGATCTGTTGGTGAAGATGGGTACAGCTGTAACTACCCTCTCGTTGGTCTCCAGTGAGCGGTTAAAATATATTTATTTGCATTATCTCACAATTCCATTAAGAAGAGAAACAGCCTGGACTTGGAGCCGGGAAGACGGCTTCAAAACTGGCCTGTGACCCTTAATAGCCTGTGATGAGCTATTTGACTCTGGGCAAGTCACTTAACCCCACTGAGCAGCAGGAACCTTTCTAAAGCTCAATTATTAAGTATTTTTTGTCATTGGCCCCTCTGGCAGTCTTGTGAAGGCAATGCATCCCTTTTCAGAATAATGTTTTAAAGTGCATAAAATAAGACACATCAGATTACAAAGGAAATCAATCATAATGAAATATAGTTATCGGTATATGTGTATAGATGTGTATACACATATGTATATATATACATGTATACCCACGTATACATATATATTTTTTCCAGGCCATGTGTGGAATGTATATATGTGTGTTTTCATGTGTATGTACAAATATATTATAATATGCATATTCATGGACCTCAGGTTAAGAACTTGTACTGTCCTGCTCTAAAATTTATCTATGAAGTAATAGATAAATTCAGAACTGCCTAGGCAGAAAGAAGCCCCACACCTGTGAAAGCATGAATCAATATTAATACATTTAGATGCCATACTAGAAACTCAAAAACAGAGCACGATTTCAATAGAAGAAAAACAATTTTTTTGGAAAGCTTCTACTGGAATCCAGTTGATTCTTGGGAGTGTAGGGGATAGTAGGGAGTGGTGGGAAGCATGATGGGAAGAGCAATGGATTTGGAATCATAGGACAAGTTCTACCTGTGTGCCCTTAGGCAAGTCACTTAACTTCTCTGTGTCTTAGTTTCCTCATTTGTAAAAATAATGGTGTTAGGTTACAAGATCACTGAGGTCCCTTTCAGTTCTAGATCTATGATTCTATGAAAAAGGAATAGTCTGGGTGTAAGTGTCTGGCTACCATTTACCAGCCAATGATGGCAGGTAAGTTGTTTAACCTTCAGTTTCCTTACGTGTAAAACAAAGATCATAATACCAAGGCATAATATCAATTCATGGTCTTAGTCCCATTCCTAGCTGCAGTCCTAAGGAACGTCCCTAATGTTCGCTTGGGCAAATGCCCATCTTTTCAGCCCTACATATTTGCTTCCTAGCCTGAACCTCAGGATTGCTATGAGTCAAATCAAGCAAATAAACATTTATTAAGTGTCTACTATATGCTAGGCATTGGAAATACAAAGTCAAAAGTGAGACTCTTCCTAAGGCAATTGCTTGACCTGGAGTTAGCAGAGACTTAGGATCAAATCTTGCCTCTGAATCCTTACTTGGTGTAAAATCACAGACAATTCACTTAATCTCTTTGACCCTCGTTTTCTTCATCTGTAAAATGGGAACCAGATAACATTATAGGATTGTTGTAAGGATCAAATATGTCAGGGAATGCAAAGTACTTTATAATCTCAAGTGTAACATAAATGACAGCTCTTACCATGTGGGCCTCTCAGACCCATGACCCACCCATGAGCAAGATCTGGTGATTTAGGAAAAAATGAGTCTTCTTTTTCCTAGAACCCATAGTGGTCTTAAGTACCATCCTGTTGATGTTTCTTTTTATGTCTGTGGCATAACGCAGAGTGCCTTTAAAGGAGCAATTAGCATTATATTCTCAGGAGGACCTTAGAACACATCTATCTAGTCCAAGTGGTATCTGAAACATGTTTTCCCCTTCTACAACATTCTGGACAAATGATCATTTAACTAGTGCTATTGAAATATTATCCCATTTGATCCTCACAATGACCTTGTGATATGTATGCTATTATTATCCCCATTTTATAGATGAGGAAATCGAGGCAGACAGTGGTAAAGTGACTTACCCAGCATCACACAGCTAGAAAGCATCTAAGGTCAGATTTGAACTCAGGTCTCCCTGACTCTAAGTCCAGTGCTCTATCCATTGTATCACTTAGCTGCCTCAGAGGCATCCTCCTCCATGTTTGGATACTTGTCTTCTTTGACAGATCTTCCTTACTGAGCTGAAATTTGCCTCTTTTAAAACATTGCTCAGTCTTTAAGAATACTCCATTTCTTGGTGAGATAAAACATGGTAGACATACTTTCAAATCATTGTAAATAGCTCAATGGTTGATCCAAGAAGTGCCATCCATAGTGTCAGAATGGATGGAGGGATTCAGGTAGAGGAGGAGAAAAAGAGGAGCCATTTAGAGGCAAAGCCTTGGCAGGAAAGCAGGAGAGACAAGGGAGGGAGCTTGTTTCTTTTAGAATCATAAATTTAGGGGCAGCTAGGTGGCGCAGTGGATAGAGATCTGGCCTTGGAGTCTGGAGGACCTGAGTTCAAATCTGGCCTCAGACAGTTGACACTTACTAGCTGTGTGACCCTGGGCAAGTCACTTAACTACATTGCCTCACCAAAAAAAAAAAAAAAGCAAAGAAAAAGAATCATAAATTTAGAACTAGTAGGGACCTTGGAGGCCATCTAGTCCAACCCCCTTATTTTTTACAGATAAGGAAATCAAGACCCAGGAAGCTGAAGTAATTCATTCTCATTGGTAATTAGGAGAAGTAGAGTTTGAACCTAGGTCTTCTGATACCAAGTTCAGCTCTTGGTACTGTAGCAGCTGCCTCTTCAAAGACTTAATTGCAGCCCCTGTTCTGAGAAGTGACAAATTCTGAAGATAGATCACTGGTAATTTTCATTAATGATGAGTCATTAGTCATTAGTCATTCATTATTCCATTTCATATAGCAATGATACAGGTAGGCAGAAAAGGAACAGTCTCTGATCAATAGCTGAGACAATACCTGAGCTATGTCCCTGCATTCTACCACTTTAGTCATTCTTTTTTTTTTCTTTTTTTTTGAGAGGCAATTGAGGTTAAGTGACTTGCTTAGGATCACACAGCTAGTATCACATGTCTGAGGCCGATTTGAACTCAGGTCCTCCTGACTCCAGGGCTGGTGCTCTATCCATTGCACCACCTAGCTGCCCCCCTACCACAGTCATTCTTTTTTTTTTTTTGATAATTTATTTATTTATTTTTAGTTTTCAATATTCACTTCTATAAGATTTTGAGTTTTAAATTTTCTCCCTCTCCCACTTCTCTCTCCCCCCTTCCCCAAGATAGCGACATGAAATCTAATACAGGCTCTTTCCTTTACATTCATATTAAACATATTTTCCCATTAGTCATGATGTAAAGAACAATTAAACCTAATGGGAGGAACCATGAGAATGAAGCAATAAAACAAAACAACAAAAGAAAAGGAGAGCAAATAGTATGCTTCCATCTGCATTCAGACTCCATAGTGCTTTCTCTGGATGTGGATAGCAGTTTCCATCGTGAGTCTTTTGGAGTTGTCTTAGATTCTTGCATTGCTGTGAAGAGCCAAGTCTATCAAAGTTAGTCATCCCACAATGTGGCTATTACTATGTACAATGTCCTCCCGGTTCTGCTCATTTCACTCTGTATCAGTCCATACAAGTCTTTCCAGGTTTTTTTGAAGTCTGCCTGCTCATCATTTCTTATAGTGCAATAGTATTCCATTACATTCATATACTACAATTTGTTCAACTGTTCCTCAGTTGATGGGCATCCCCTCAATTTCCAATTCTTTGCCACCACAAAAAGAGCTGGTATAAATATTTTTGTACATGTGGGCCCTTTTCCTGTTTTTATGATCTCTTTGGGATACAGACCTAGAAGTGGAATTGCTGGGTCAAAGGTTATACACAACTTTATAGCCCTTTGGGCACAGTTCCAAATTGTTCTCCAAAAGGGGCAGCTAGGTGGTGCAGTGGATAGAGCACCGGCCCTGAAGTCAGGAGTACCTGAGTTCAAATCCAGCCTCAGACCACACACTTGACACTTACTAGCTGTGTGACCCTGGGCAAGTCACTTAACCCCAATTGCCTAAAAAACAAAAAACAAACAAACAAATTGTTCTCCAAAATGGTTGGATCATTTCACAACTCCACCAACAATTCGTTAGTGTTCCAATTTTCCCACATCTTCTCCAACATTTATCATTGTCCTGTTTTGTCAATCTGATAGGTGTGATGTGGTACTTCAAGAGTCGTTTTGATTTTCATTTCTCTAATCAAAAGTGATTTAGAACATTTTTTCATATGACTATAGATAGCTTTAATTTCTTCCTCTGAAAACTGCCTGTTCATATCCTTTGACCATTTACCAACTGAAGAATGACTTGTATTCCTATAAATTTGACCCAGTTCTCTATATTTTAGAAATGAGCCCATTATCAGAGACACTAGTTATAAAATTTTCTTTCCCAGTTTTCTTCTTTTCTCCTAATCTTGGATGCACTGGCTTTGTTTGTACAAAACTTTTCTATTTAATGTAATCAAAATTATCCATTTTGCATTTCATAATGTTCTCTATCTCTTATTTGGTCATAAATTCTTCCCCTCTCTATAGATCTGAAAGGTAAACTATTCCTTGATCTTCTAGTTTGCTTATAGTATCAGTCTTTATATCTAAATTCTATACTTATTTTGACTTTATCTTGATATAGGGTGTAAGATATTGGTCTGCCATACATTTTTCCAGTTTTCTCAGCAGTTTTTGTTAAATAGTGATTTCTTGTCCCAGAAACTGGAGTCTTTGGCTTTATCAAATAGTAGATTAGTATAGTCATTGACTATTGTGCCTTGCATACCTAACCTATTGTACTGATCCACCACTCTATTTCTTAGCCAGTACCAAGTAATTTTGATGATTGCTGCTTTATAATACAATTTAAGATTTGGTAGAGCTAGGCCACCTTCCCTTGCATTTCTTTTCATTAGTTTCCTTGATACTATGGACTTTTTGTTCTTCCAGATGAATTTTGTTATTGTTTTTTTTTCTAGTTCTATAAAGTAATTTTTTGGTAGTTTGATTGGTATGGCACTGAATAAGTAAATTAATGTAGGTAGAATTGTCATTTTTATCATATTAGTGCCGCTTATCCATGAGCAACTGATATTTTTCCAATTATTTAGATGTGACTTGATTTGTGTGAAAAGTGTTTTGTAATTGTGTTCATTTAGTTCCTGCCTTTGTTTTGGCAGGTAGGGTCCCAAATATTTTATCATGTCTACAGTAATTTTAAATGGAATTTCTTTTTATATCTCTTGCTGCTGGGCTTTGTTATTAATATATAGAAATGCCAATGATTTGTGTGGGTTTATTTTATATCCTGCAACTTTGCTAAATTTATTTATTATTTCAAGTAATTGTTTACTTTATTCTCTAGGATTCTCTAAATATACTATTATATCATCTGCAATGAGTGATAGCTTTGTTTCTTTTTTGCCTAATTCCTTCAATTTAAAATCGAAAATCCCCAATTAAATCCCAAATTAGAAATTCTGAAAACCAAAGGAGAGATTAGTAAAATTGAAATTAAGAAAACTATTGAACTAATAAATAAAACTAAGAGTTGGTTTTATGGAAAAAACCCAATAAAATAGATAATCCTTTGGTTAATTTGATTTAAAAAAAAGAAAGAAGAAAACCAAATTAGCAGCATCAAAAATGAAAAGGGTGAATTCATCCCCAATGAAGAAGAAATCAAAACTATAATTAGGAGCTATTTTGCCCAACTGTATGCCCATAAATTTGACAACCTTAGTGAAATGGATGAATATTTACAAAATATAAATTGCCTAGATTAATGGAAGAGGAAATAAAATACTTAACCTCATTTCAGAAAAAGAAATTAAACTCTCTAAGAAAAAAATCTCCAGTGCCAGATGGATTTGCAAGTGAATTCTATCAAACATTTAAAGAACAACTAATTCCAATACTATATAAACTATTTGGGAAAATAGATGAAGAAGCAGTCCTACCAAATTCTTTTTATGATACAAATATGGTTCTGATACCTAAACTGGGAAAGGCCAAAACAGAGAAAGAAAATTATAGACCAATTTCCCTAATGAATGTAGATGCAAAAATTTTAAATAAAATATTAGAAAGAGATACAACAACTTATCTCAAGAATAATACACTATGACTAGGTAGGATTTATCAGGAATGCAGGGCTGGTTCAATATTAGGAAAACTATCAGAATAATTGACCATATCAACAACAAAACTAACAGAAATCATATGATTATCTCAATAGATGCAGAAAAAGCATTTGACAAAATACAACACCAATTCCTATTAAAAACACTGGAGAGCATAGGAATAAATGGAGTCTTCCTTAAAATGATAGATAGCATGTATCAAAAAACATCAGCAAGCATTATATGTAATGGCGATAAACTAGAAGCATTTCCAATAAGATCAGGGGTGAAACAAGGATGTCTGTTATCAACACTGTTATTCAATATCGTGCTAGAAATGTTAGCTGTAGCAATTACCTTAGTCATTCTTAAGGGAAATGAGTTCTCACTGATGGGCTACCCTGCTTTTTAAAGTATCTTTGACAGTGCCATCTAGTGGGCACTAAAATGACTGCAAACTTTTCTTTGTTATTTGCTTCTGTATTTAGCTTAGCAGCTTTGGGTTAGTGATATATGGGCTTCTTCATGGCTGCTAAGGAGACAAAACTTAGCTTTGGTGATTTATCACTCCCCCTTGTAATGGTTTCCATCCCCATCCTTCCAGGCAATAGTTAGATTTCTAGTGAACTTGGAACTAGAATATTGAACATCATTTAACCTCTCCAAGCCTCAGTTTCCTCATCTAGAAAATAAGTATCATAATCATTATGCACAGAGTTGTTATGAGGAAGGAGCTTTATATGCTGTGCATTGCCCTATACATGTGAGCTCTTATTAGTCTCATGTCTTCTCTCACTGTTCAGGACCCTTTGCTGCGTTGTATTGCTCTGCTTGCTCTTTAGATAGTGTTCAATGCCTTAAACATTTTCTATGTCCCTCTTGACACCCATACTACCTCATTGGACTTCTGTCTGCAAAAACAACAACAACAACAACAACAACTTGGGGACATTTTCCTTATATTGTAGGTCCCAGTGAATCTATATGCATTTGAACAGGGACCTTCTGCAGGCAAGATTGTAACTTCAGTGATTCATTTGAATGATTGGAAATGCAGGTCTCTCAAATTGAACACCACGTAGGCACTGCTTACTCTTAAGAGACATGGCATCACAGACTCCTAGAGATGGAAGCAATACTAGAATGTCAGAGCCCAGAAGGGCATGTAGAATCTAGAATGTTAGATGTGGGAAAGATCTTACAACATAGAACATAGAGTGTTACTGCTAGAAGAGACTTTGGAGCATAGATCCTAAAGAGCTGGATTTGGAAGAAACCTGAGAACAGAGAAAGTCAGAGTTGGAAAGAACCATAAAACCGAAATGTTTGAACCAGATAGTGCCTTAGCACATAGAAAATTGAATGTTAGAGCTGGAGACAACCTTAACATATAAAGCATAGAATTGAAAAGGACCTTAGAAAAGAGAATGTCAGAGTTGGACGGGACCTTAGAATACAGATTGTCAGAGTTGGGAGATATTGTAGAACATTCAATTTTTAAGCTAGAGGGGACCTTAAGACAAAGAATATTGGAGATGAAAGGGAAAATAGGACATAGTGTAGAACAGATGGAATAACAACAATAACTCATATTTTATAGAATGTTAAAGTTTGAGGAAGATTTTTTAGGACACAGAACACAAAATGGCAGAACCTAAGCCCTTAGACCATAGAGTATGGAATACTAGAGCTGGATGGGATCTTATAGTATATAGAATCTAGGCTAAAAAGACCTCAGAACCTAGAATATAATTAATGCTAGAGCAGAAAAGGACCTTAACATATTAGATCTTAGAGAAATCATAATACAAGTTTCTTCATTTTATAGATGATGAAACTGAGTACCAGAAAGATGTGCCTTGTTCAGGGTCACACAGTTATTTAGTGAATGAGCTGGGATCAAACCCTGGGGCTTTTGAGTTTCAGTACTCTGCTCTTTCAAGGTCATCATGCTGATGCACCACCAAACAATAAGTCAGTGCTTACTCAGAGTGTGTCCAACTCCTCAGCCCTCAGGTCCTCCACTATACAAGTCTCAGTTATGGCAGAATCTAATATGACATTTATTCATTTTCTCTGGAGAACATCCCTGGGAGAGAAATTATTTTGTAGAAATAAGATCACATCTCAAGGGCACATGGAAAAAGTTGAAATGGTATTCCAGATATATTAATCAGAATGTGCCAGGTACTGGAAAGAAATGATCCAATGAAACCTCAAAGAAATAGTATGAACTCTGGGATTCTTTCCTTCATTTGTCCTTTTGTGTAGATTTCCCAAGATACTACCTTTCTTGAGCTTCTACGCCTGTCCTTCCCCACTCTAATTTTATTGTTGACACCACAAAGTGGCTCTATCACCCAGTATTGTTCAATTAATGAAGCATTATTGTCTATTTGGCACTTTTTAGGAAGGTGTGATGGATACAGCTTGTTAAGTATAGAACCTGGAATAGTTCATAGTCAAACAGATCAGAGAAGGAGGAAGTTACAGTGAGTTATGATAAGGAGCTAGAGGGAAAGGGGACAAAGGAGGTCTTGAGATAGACCAAATGGGTTGGGTAAGATTTACATAGATAGAGGAAACACGAGAGATGGCTCTAGTCAAGGAAGATTGTATAAATGTATTCAAGGAGTCTGGAGACAACATGACTCATACAGGAGGCTGCTGGTAGATGCCTGGAGCAGAGGGTGTGTATTGGGGAACAGAGTTAAATAAGGCTGGAGAGGCAGAAAAGGGCCAACGTATGTGAAATCTTGAAATATATGAAGAGTATATATGATAAAATGAATCAGGAAAACCATTCTAAATTGTGCAAGTGACAACAGAACGTTGATGGGCTATATATGGTGTTTGAGAAACTTTATTCTGTAATCAGAGTTGCAAATAGGGTAAAGTAATTCGGATTTTGTCCCAGGGTACCTCAGGGTAGCTGAAATTCAGAGGAATGCATGCTTCCTTGTTGTGATAGTTTTCTGGCCTCCTATACCTCATAGCCCTCTCTTAGTCCATGATATTTGGCACAACTATCCCTGCAACCTTGCCCAGGCCCAGAGGCTACCCTGAGGGTCTCATTGCTATGGTATCCCTTTTCTGGTACTCATGTATTACCACCCCTGCATCTATTGTTTCTTCCTGAGGCTTGGGAGTTAGGGATCATTAGCCTGGCCATAAGGCTCTTTGTGGGGTGGACTGCCCCTTGTTCCCAAGGTAACACGGCAAGCCAATACTGACTGCCTCTCCAAACAGGGGGATTTTCCATGGTTGTTATACTTCCAAGCGCAGCTCTGTGTACCTAGCAATGTGAAAGAGTATCGAAGTATCAGAAGAGCATAGATTAAGCATTCAAAGGATCCTAGATACCCTTTAACCCAATCCCATAATTTTATAGATGAGGAATCTGAGGCCCATAGAGGTTAAATGAGACTACCCAAGGTTACACAGGTCCTAAATAATAGAGTCAAGATTTGAATCCAGGTCCTCTGACTCCAGAAACAGGGATGAGCTCAGAAGATATAAGCTGGGGGGATCTGGACTACAGCAGTAGAAATAAGGAATGTACAGAGAGAGAGGAATTAGACACTAGTGACACTTTGGAGGAAGGATAAAGAAGATTTGAAGGTTGACTAGATATAGGGTTTGAAAGAGAGGCAGAGATGCCTTATAGGTTATAAATACTGGATAATGATAAAGTTATGAAAAGAGATAGAAGGACTTGGGATGGGAAGACACTTTGTGGAGAGTGGAAAGGGTCAAAAGGGGTTTGGAGTCTGAAGATCTGAGTTTGAATTCTGATGTCAATATTGACTGAAGGGGATTGCGATGATTTCAGAGCTCACACGGCTGGGACAGAAAACGAGAAAGCGACCCAACTATCCCCAGACCGCCTCTTGTCTCACTGCTCATCATCAAGACCAGCGAGCCACTAAGTGCGGAATAGGGAGGAGGAGGGATACACAAACGAAAGAATGAGGTAATGACTAAATGAGGGGGAAAGCATTTGTGACTTGATGTAAGTACCTTGTTCTTTTAGGGTCTCTTTTCCATCCAAGTGCTTTCCTTCTCTAGAAAGTGAGGGTTTGAACTAGACGGTCTCTAAGGTTCCTAAATGCAGTTATTGGTATACATACGAGCAGATGGTGGGATATCCAGTTCCAGTGTTGAAGATATGGGACTAGAACTTGGAGGAGAAGTCAAAATTGGAGATTTTAAAAAAAGTGGTAGGCATAAAATATTATTTTAGAGCTAAGGAGTACCAGAGAAAGCAGTGCTTTTGAATGCCCCATTTTAGACCTATGGAAGATGAATCTTAAGCAGGATGATTGACTAAGTGACTTGGTCAGTATCACGTAGCTAGGTAGTGTGAAAAGGAAGTGGGGTCAGTTTTGTTTCTGACACTAGCTCTATGACCTGGTATCAGTTACAACATCTGCGAGCCTCAGTTTCCTGTCAGGTAAAATGGAAACTTGTACTCAAATGCACGGTCTGAATTCTAGTCTTTCATGAGTCCGACATACCATACCGCCTCTCACCAATATGGTAGCTGGAGCTGGGGTGCTGGGAGTATAAACTACACTGTAAAATGGGGCAAAGAGAGAGCCAATGATTGTGTATTAGAGCATAAAAAAAGTTCAGGAATTGGAGGGAGAAAGGAAGCCAAGAAAGAAAATAGAAGCAGTTACTGGATAGGTAGCAATTGGTGAAATGGAGTCACTAGAGAAAGAAATTTCGCAAGGCTTTGCAAGACATCAGTGCCCAGTTAGTGCCTCCAGTTTTAGAAAGGGTAACCTCTTTGGCTTATTTGAAAACTTCCTGGGACCCCTGTCTCTGAGAACACAATCACATGTGACTCAGCCTGCAGCATGTTGGAATTAGTTCTTGAAGTTGGTGGCTCACTGGACTCCGTATTTTGTTTAGGGCGTAGTCTATGAAGCTACTTGGAAACTCATGATGATCAACGGTCTTTTGTTTTCTCCCTTCCTTGTCTGAGTCAGATTTATGTTGTTGGCCCTGGCAGCATCAAACAGTCCGTCAAGGCAATAGCTCCACACAGTGTTGGCTTGACACAAAACTCTAGAGATTGACTGCTTTTTCTCCAGCCTAATGCCAATGAGCTGTTGCTTGGGTCGAAGGTCATGTCTTGGGTTGCAGAAGTAGTTTGTGGTTTTCCCCTCTCCACTCTGGCTTCCCAATATCTGAATTTGACAAGTCAGTCCAATCGGTTCAGTGCCAGTGAAAGCTTCTCAGGACAGGCTTTTCAAGAAAATAAATATCTCTGGATTCTCATTTCCTTGGGCTCTTACCGCTTGGGGATGCTCACACATGCTGAAGTCAGTGATTCTTCCTGGTTTGGGCAGATCTGCTTCTGGAGAAGTGCCTTCAGTCAATGACTTCATTCTTTGTCCTCGGTTTGTTTCCAGAGCACCCTGACACTTACTGTGATAGTTCCCCTTATCAAGCATCTTCTGTTTTGCCAATGCAGCCTCTGAGTTCCCACCCAGCATTTATGCTCTCTCTCTGTTACAAAGATGATATCTTATCTGGATTTATTGTACCCAGAAGATTAATGGGCACTTTGAACTGTGCAGACTGTCATCTAATCTCCCTTTCAAATTCATTTCCTCCTTGAATTACCTTTTTCAGATGGAAACTTGCCTTTGTCATTTGGAGGAACAACAGAAGCCATCAGCCAGAGTGTCAGCTCTTGGGCTGGATGAGGCTGAGGATGTGTCTCTGGAATAACCCAACTGAACTCTCTGCAGGCCTTTGCATAAGAGACCTCACTCACATAATGTATACCTTAGACTTAGATTTATTTTCATTAAAATGTTATGTGTTAGGGCAGCTAGGTGGTGTAGTAGATAGAACACTGGGCCTGGAGTGAGACTTGAGTTCAAATGTGGCCTAAGACACTTACTAGCTGTGTGACCTTGGGTAAGTCACTTAACCGAGTTTACCTCAGTTTCCTCATTTGTAAAATGAGCTGGAGAAAGAAATGGAAAACTACTCCAGTATATGTGCTAAGAAAATCCCAAACGGAGTCATGAAGAATTAGAATTAACTAAACAATAGCAAAGCGCTTAATGAAGAAAAAGTTATGTTTATGTAAAAGGGGATTCTAGAAACAGAGGTGAAAGTAACCTTGGAAGTCGAATCCAACCCCCTTTATCCCCTCATTTCATTTTATAGATGAAGAAACTGAAGCCCACAGAAATGGTGATGACAAAATCATAAAGGTTTGTAATTAATAGTTCATAGTTATTCTCTTTCCCCAGCATTCCACTCATAGGTCTAGAATGAGAAGAGGCATAAGAGGTCATTAAGTCCAGCCCTCCCTCCTCCATTTTACAAATGAAGAAAATGAAGCCCAGAGAGATTAAGTCCTTTAACTTAGACCTGAGTTCAAATCCTGACTAATTTTGTGCAAGTTACCAAGTTTCCCTGGGCCTCAATGACCTCATCTTTAAAATGAGAGGCTTGGGCTAGATGAACTGTCAGGTCCCTTTCAAAGCTTGATCCAAAACTCCTTTGATACTAGATGAACTTGTCCAATGTTACACAGGCAGTTAGTGACAGGGCTGGGATGAGAGCCCAGGTCCAGTGGGTTACGTTGGAATGAATTTCAAGTCATAAAGCCAGCTGGGATGGTCAAGCAGCAAGGGTACTTAATATGGGGCCTGTAAACTTGAAAAAAGTCGATAACTGTATTCCTATGTGATTGGTTTCTTTTGTAATCCTGTGCATTTTATTGTATGCATTTAGAAATATCATTCTGAGTAGGGCTTTGGAGGCTTCACCAGATTTCCAAAAGGATCCATCAGACACACACACACACACACACACACACACACACACACACACACACAC
>NW_020954600.1:17466671-17470950 GCF_900497805.2 Vombatus ursinus
ACACACACACACACACACACACACACACACACACACACACACACACTCACACAAAGACCCCTGATGTGGAGAGGCAGACTACTAAAGAATGAAAAGCTCTGGCCTTGGAGGAAGAAAACCTGGGTTTAAGTCTGTAGGGCAAGAAAGTGCTTTGGGAATCTTAAATCATTGTCTAAATGGGAATGAATATTATTCTGTGGAAAGATTTATTAAAGGCAAGACAGAGAAATGAAGAAAGAACCTCAGATTGAGTCTGTTTTTGTAACAACCTTTTCCCAGTGAAAAACTGTTGCTTAGCCTAACAGTTCATGATCTGAGGCCTCAACCACCACATTACCAGTTCCCAAGATGCTAGGGGATTAAAAAAAGCTCTTTGCATCTTGGCTGGGTAAAAGAGAAAAAAAAAATCCAGATGAAGCATCTGTCTCTTCACCCAGAATCGCTGACTCAGAATCTCAAAGATGGAGGCACCCCAGGGGGCATCTGGTCCTACCTATACATGAACAGGAAGTCATTCAAACTCCTTGCCTTGTGACCTTTTCATTGAGAAGAGAAGAGACTATGTGGAAGTTCCTTCCCACAGTTTGTACATGTGCTCTTCTGATGGGGTTGGGTGGGGAGTGGGTCTGGGCTTCAGCTGACATTCATTCCATCCTCCATTCCTGCTTGCCTTGCCCAGCCTTTCAGTCCTGATTTCTGACTGCTTCTCTGATTTCCACAGACCACCTTGCTCTGACCTGAGACAGTGGGATGTAGTGGAAAGACTCTTGGACCTGGGTTCAAATCCTGCCTCTGATACTTAGTAGTTATATTAACATAGGGAGGTTAACCTTCCTCAAGCTAATGAGAGACAGGATGTGAACCTAGAGCTTTCTCAATCTAAATCCAGCACTTAATCCACTATACCACACTTCATCTGGAGCTGGAAGGGATCTCAGAAATTATCTAATTAAATTTGCTCAGTCATGTGACTTTTTACCCAAGAAGCTCCAATAGCATCCCATTGCCATTAGGATAAAATGAAAATTATTTTGGTTGAGATTTAAATTCCTTCTTGGTAAATCTCTAGCCTACATTTCCAGGCTTGTTAAACATTGACTCTAGGTTCCAGACATACTGGGACACTTACTGGTCCTCACACACCATACTCCATCTCTTTTCCTCATGTCTTTGCCCTGGTTATCCACACCAGCCCTCTTCCCCCTTCTGCTATACTCCTTCCTCTTAGAATTCCAGCTTTCCTCCAAAACTCGTCTCAAGCACTATTTTCTACCTTTCCCATTTCCCCTCATTTGCTAGGGCCCACTTAACTGACCTTGGACCTACTTAGAATATAATTTGCATTCATGCATATGTGTCATATGCAATTTCCCCCAAATAATGTAAGGTGCTTGAAGTAGGGGACTGTTTCCGTCAGTCAGTCAACAAGCATTCATTAAGCACTGACTATATGCTAGTCACTGTGCTAAGTGCTGGACATACAAAGAAAGGCAAAAAACATAGTAGGTCCCTATATGCTTATTGGTAGACTGATACAACTCCCCTCCACACTCCAGTCACATAGGATTACTCCCCATTCCTAATACACATTCTCACTTTATTACATTTGATTCTGTGGTTATGCCTCTTTCTCTTCCTCTAATGGCCTTCCACCCCAAACACCCACTTCCGCCAATTGGAATCCTTCCCTACCCCTTCATGACTATAGTCTGATTTCCTATAGTCTGAAATGGTCTTCAAGTCCTTGGACCTCACAAACCACTTTATTTGTACCTCTTTTATGAACTTAATCATGTTTTGAAATGTAGTTATCTGTGTAGATTTTTTAAATTCCCTAATTAGACTGTGAACTCTATGAAGGTGGAAACTCTGTTGCAAGAGTTGAGTAGGAAGCCAACCATATGAATTAGTCTTGGAAAGCTTCAGGGAGGATTTGAGACTTGTAGCTGGCCCTGGAAGAATGGGTACGATTTGGATGGTGCAAAGGGAAGAATTATGGGCACTGAAGTAGGAGAAAGTATTATTTACTTCATTTTTTAAAAATTTATTTTATTCTCAATTCACAGAACAAAACAATCATTTCCATAACACAGTACAATAAGAAAGATGATTACACATGAAACTGAAAATCTACCATGTTCAATTTGCTATTCCCTCCAAATAAACAACAAAGTTATCATGTAAATTTCTTTTTTCCCTTTTTCTTCCCTCCCCCCACCCTACCCTAGAGATGGTTACCATTAGACACAAATAGGTACACACACACATATATATATATATATATATATGTAATATTATTCTATACATCTATTTATCAGTTTTTTCTCTGGATGCAGATAGTGTCTTTTTCATATGTTCTTTATTTTTAATTTGTGAATACTGAGTCAAGTAGAGGGGTAATGGTGGGAAATAAGAGGTATGGGGGAAGGAGGCTGGATAGATGAGGTGGAGTAAGATTGTGGAGGCCTAAGCAGAGAAGTTTAGACATGATGATTTGGAACCTAGGAAGCAATTGCAGGCTCTTGAGCGAGGAAGTAATACGATGCAAATAACATTTTAAGGAGATGCATCTGGTAGCAGTGTTCAGGATTAATTGAAGTGAGGAGAAGAGAGGTTGTAGGCAGGGGTACTGAGTTTGAATGCTGCCCCAGACACTTATTAGCTGTATTAGCCCAGGCTAGACACTTAGTCTTTGTCTCAGTTTCCTCATCTATAAAATGGGGATAATTACAGCCCTTGCTTTACAGGGTTGTTGTGAGAATTTAAACAGATAAAATTTTTGAGCTCTTTACCAACTTTAGAACACTATAGAAATGTTAGCTATTATGAATTATTATACCAGCTTAGAGGATATTACAGGAATCTAGACAGGATTTGATGAGGGGCTAGATTGGAGTCCTTACACCTCATATGAATTTATTGCATTCTATTTTAAGCTCATTAATCATTTCCTTAAGGGTAATGCTGCTTTTTGAGGCACACATTCTTGGTCCCAATTACAATTCCAGTTTCTTTTCTTATTAATATATTCTCTGGCGCAGGAGTGAGTACAGGAGAAACAAAGCTTTGTGTCTACCTTTTTTTTTTCCTCTTCTCATCTCAGTCATCCTTTCAGCCTGTTCAGTTCCACTAATTAGAACACCCGAGACTTCTTTTTAGAATTAAATGAGACCCAATGTCTTAAATCTGGTAAGATCTTTGTGGGGTGGGGTGGGGGAGAGGAAGAAAGTACCTTAGGTGGAAGGTGATTTATTTCTTCACAAAACTTTGTATTGATCTGGCCTCATAGAAGGGAATGCAGAGCTGAGTACTGTGCTTTGCACGTAGTAGGCCCCAATAAGTGTTTGTTGGGTTGAATTGCTGCTCTGACCTCTCCTCGCTAACACAAGGTTCTGCCAACACTTTCCGTTTGCCTAATCCATGATCATCCCTGCACTGCAGCTAAATGCTTCTCATTGTACAGTCACATTCAACTGCTTTTGCTGGTATGCACACTCTAGCTGGCTGATGGCTTCTCTTCCTGGTCTTTATTTCCCAGGCTATGACTCCAGAATCTCATTTACCTAGAGCAAACAGCATTTCTGCAGGCTTCCATTTACCTGAAGCTATACTCTTTTTTTGTCTGATGCCTTGATTGTTCATTATTTACTGTTTCGTTTAACTGAGGAGTACAAGGAGTGCTGAAATCTTCAGGTACACCAGCCAACTCCCATTGAAAAACTAGGAGCTAGTAATTCAGCCTAGCTGCTCACCATACGTCCATCTGCAGCTCCTCACCAGCCTCAGGCATTCCATTCAAGGAAAGACACCTGTGTTCAATGTAAAACATCCTTTTTATAGGTAGGGTAACCCCAATGGTAGGCTGGCCAGTGACAGACCACTCTGTGTGCCTCTTTCTTGTATAATGATATGAGTATTAGGTTTGGAGTAGGTAGATCTGTGTTTATATTCTACCCCTGCCACAGACTGGCTGGATGACGTTAGCGATTGGTATAGCTTCATATAGTTTGCTGACTCTCTGTATCATCTGTAAATATCTTGTTTGTACATAGTTTTTATATCTTGTCTTCCTCCATTAAAGTGCCCTTAAGGGAACTTAGTAAATACCTGTTGACTTGACATGTAGCCTACCTGGGGCTTTGGGAGCCCTAGATGATACAGGAGACAGTGTTGGACTTGGAGTCAGGAAGGCCAGAGTTCAAATCCTTCTATAGATACTTTAGAACAGTGTGACCCCAGGCCAAGTCACTTACTTTCTCTCAGACTTAGTTTCCACATC
>NW_020954600.1:17470960-17616589 GCF_900497805.2 Vombatus ursinus
TGCTATGTAAGTGCTAGCTATTGTAACTATTAGTTTCTTCATCTGTAAAATAAGATTTGTCCAGATAGCCTCTAGTGTCCCCATCTTGTTCTAAACCTAAACTTTTCCCTTCTGGCATTTTTATACAGATGAATTTATTTTTATACTTTGGAAAGCTGCATGACATAGCGGAAAATACTGGACTTAAAGACAGGAAGGTCTGGCTCTGCCTTAGAAACTTACTAGCAAATGACCACAGTAATCTAGTATGTGGTAAACCCAAACATCCAAGCTTTTGAAATAAAAGTCTCATTATTTGACAAAAACTGCTGGGAAAACTGAAAAACAGTAGAGCAGAAACTAGGTAGAAACCAACATCTCATACCCTATACCATGATAAGGTTGAAATGAGTACATGATTTACACATAAGGGTGATACCATAAGCATATTAAGAGACCATGGTATAGTTTATCATTCAGATTTATAAATAAAAGAAGAATTTAGGACCAAAGAAGATATAGAGAACATTACAAAATATAAAACAGATAATTTTGATTATATAAAATTAAAAAGTTTTTCCACAAACAAAACCAGTACAACCAAAATTATAAGGAAAGTAGAAAACTGGGGGAAAAATTTTGCAACAAGTATTTCTTATAAAGGCCCCATTTCTCAAATATATAGAAAACTGAGTCAAATTTATAAAAACACAAGTCATCCTCCAGGTGATAAGTGGTCAAAGGATATAAACAGGAAATTTTCAGACAAAGAAATCAAAGCTATCTATACTCATGAAAAAAATGCTCTAAATCACTATTGATGAGAGACATGCAAATTAAAACAACTCTGAGGTACCACCTTATACCTATCAGAGTGGCTAATGTGACAAAAAAGGACAATGTTGGATGTTGAAAGGGATGTTGAAAATTGGGACAGTAATACGCTGTTGGTGGAGTTGTGAGCTGATCTAGCCATTCTGTAGAGCAATTTGGAACTATGCCCAAAGGGCTAGAAAACAGTGCATACCTTTTGACCCAGCATCCAAAGATGTCCAAAAAAAGGGAAAAGGACCTATTTGTACAAAAATATTTATAGCAGCTCTTTTTGTGGTGGCTAAGTATTGGAAATCAAAGGGATGCCCATCAATTGGGGAATGGCTAAACAAGCTGTGGTATATGATCATAATGAAATATTATTGTTCTGTAAGAAATGTCAAGCAGGATGATTTCAGAAAAAGCTGGAAAGACTTACATGAACTGACGCATAGTGAAGTGAACAGTACCAGGAGAACATTAAACACAGTAACAGCAATATTGTTCAGTGAAGAATTGTGAATAACTTAGTTATTCTCAGCAATACAATGATCCAAGACAATCCCAAAGGGCTAATAATGAAGTATACTATCTGTCTCCAGAGAAAGAACTGATATTGATTGAATACAGACTGAAACATGCTTTCTTTCTTTCTTTTTCTTTCTTTCTTTCTTTCTTTCTTTCTTTCTTTCTTTCTTTCTTTCTTTCTTTCTTTCTTTCTTTCTTTCTTTCTTTCTTTCTTTCTTTCTTTCTTTCTTTCTTTCTTTCTTTCCTTCCTTCCTTCCTTCCTTTCATTTTTTCCCCTTTCATTCGAGTCTTCTTGTGCAAAATGGCTAATAAGGAAATGTTTTACATAATTGCACATGTATAACTTAGATCTGATGGCTTACCTTCTCAGGGAGGGGGGAGGGGAAGGAAGGAAGGAGGGATAGAATTTGGAACTCAAAACTTTAAATAAAAATGTTTAAAAAATTAAAAAAAAAGAAACTTACTATCCTAGTCACCTTAGGAAAGTCACTTAATCTCTCTGAGCCTCAGTTTCCTCATCTGTAAAATGGGCAGCTAGATAGTATAGTGGATAGAGTGGTGTGACCCTGGGCAAGTCAGTTAATCTCTATCTCAGTTTACTCAGCGGCAAAATTGGGATAATTATAACAGCTACCTTCCAGGGTTGTTGTGAGGATGGAATGAGATATTTGTAAAGTACTTAGTACAGTCCCTGGCACATAGTAGGTGCTTAGTAAATGCTTATTTCCTGATAATAGCATCTGCCTTTTTTGATTGTTGTGATAATCAAATAAGATCACAAATAAGAAAAGCTATGCATTCTTAAAGTTTTAACTGAAGATGAGCTATTACCACCCATGGGATGCTGGGGAAATCATATAATCTCTCTGAGCCTCAGTTTCATCATCTATAAAGTGGACTAAATGACCTCTTTCAGCTTTAAATCTACAATCCTCCTCCCTGACGTTTTTAGACACAGGAACGTGCTCAGATACTTGACATCCTCTTCCCTCCTACAATTGGTCATATCTGAAAGATCTCTCTCCTGGGGAAGGGGTGGCAATCTTCTGGTAATGCCTCTCTGTATTTAGCAAGGCTAGTCTGTAGATGGCAGATGCACACTCTTGTGTAGCTTGTACTGATAGCCTTTCCTCCTTGGCTGAACTTGCTAGAGATTTTGTTCTTTTGGCATAGCCTTTGAAACTCCAGAATCGTCTTTATGCCATGGTGTGGCACCCCAGGTAGAGACCTTAGGAGGAATATTGAGATGAATATCAAAGGCTGCCTTGTATAGGCAGAGACAGAGCCAAAAAGGAGAGGCAGTCTAGGGTAGCTAACAAAGGCACCAAGGGTGTGTGTGTGTGTGTGTGTGTGTGTGTGTGTGTGTGTGTGTATGTGCTTAATCCTCTTTTGCTTTGGTGATGGTAAGGGTTGGAATATGCGCCAATTATATGCATAGATACTTTGGTTATATTTTTAACAACCACTTTCTTCTCTCTTCCTGAAATACTGCCCAATTGTGAGCAGTGCTAGGCTGGGCTCTGGAGGGTTATATCTATAATAAACTCCTTGAGTGGAAGATCTGCATCTCATTCCTCATTAGACAACCCCTTACCCTCCCTTTCAGTGCCTCACAGATCATTTTGCATAGAAAAGGTTCTGAATACATTTTTGTTGAATGGAATTGAATTATGCACGTGCTAATACTGCATGGGTTTCAGGATGGAGATGTTGCTTTGGTGGTGAATTAGCTCCCCCTAGAGGTCACCATGTGCTTATATTTCTGGGCAAAAGAGGGCGCAGGTGAGAAGAGTTCTCATCTAAGACATGCTTACCAAGTCTTTTTTTTTTTTTTTTTTTCTCACCAGCAGGTGTTGGGGGCAAGGTTTGCTCCCCTCTGGCTAGTGGTGACAATTGCTTTCTTCTCCATCTCACAATTTTCCCCAGGAACAATTTTAGAGAAAGCTTTTGGGAAACATCTCTTCATCACCACCCTAACTAATTCCTGGAGGGAGATGACCTTTTTTCTTTGGGAAATGGGGCATCATTCTATCTCAAGTCAGGAATGTATCCTAGCAATGAACATGGATACAGTGGCATGGCAGTAGATTGTAGAATGGCAGAGCCAGAAAGGACTTCTGAACTGACATAGCCCAGCAGTTCTAAAAGTATGGTCCAAGCACCTCTGGGAGTCCCTGAGATCATTTCAGGGGGGTCCACAAGGTTAAAACAATTTTCAAAATAATATTGAGAGGTTTCGATTTTAATATGGTAAATATTGATAGATATACCTACATAAACAAAATATCTTGGGGAGAGGTCCTTAGGAATTTTTAAGAGTTGTAAATGGGTCCTGGGAGCAAAAAGTTTGGGAACTGCTGATCTAGGCCATTCCCCTCAATTGACATAGGAGGAAACTGAGATGGCATAACTTTCCTAAGGTTGCAAACTATCTAGGAGCAAAACTGGGTTTACAGCCCAAGTCCCTTGACTCTGAATCCAATGCCCTTTTTACTGCCCTGCAGAGAATACACGAATATTTTGGAAAAAAAAAATAGTTCCGTTCTCTCTGCCCAGATAATCCTACAGATGTTTTCAGTAGCTTAGAACGTTTTCAATTCAAGAAGCATTAATTAAGCACCTACTATGTGATGCAGGGATCCTGTAGCCAGGAAGAACTGATTTCAAGTTCTGTTTTTAAAAGATTCTAGCTGTGTAACCCTGGACAAGCCATAAGCTATCAGTCCTAGGCAAACCCTCCAAAACTTGTTGCAAAGAAAGTGTCAACCCACATTGATAGACAGAGTTTTGACATTAGGAGTCCCCTATGCTCACAAAAACCAGAGGTCCAGTCCCAATTACTATTCCTACCCTGGGACAGGCAATATGTAAGGGATTGGGGATATGAAGAGAGAAATAAAACAACCCTTCCTTTCAAGGATCTTCTGTTCTCCTGGGTCAAGTTCATTGGTCAATCTTACTCTCATCAGCACAGTTGATGCCCTCTTCTCCTCAGGTAAAAAACACAAAGCTTTTACATAGTCTCTTTTGAACAGGCTACTTTAAAACTATAGGAAATTGAACCTAGAAAGGAGAGGTAGAGTCTATGGAAAAGACTCATTAAAGATCTAACTTAGTCCCTGGAAAATTAACAAGTCAAATTCAAAATGGGCTGCATTGTCCCTTCACTCAATGGATCGCACCCCTTTGGTCTTGATGTCATCATGCCATTGTTCACCTTCCAGGCTCTATTTTGACTTGCTCTTTTCTTTCTTTCTTTTTGGTGCATCTTATGTGAGCAGCTTGGTAACTTTCCACTTCCCTTAGACCAGATCGATAATGAAAATATCTTGCCGTTTGCCTCTCTCTGCAGTTCTCTCTTTGTGGACTGCTCCTGTTGCACATATTTTATCCCATCAGAATTCCATTAATACTCTTTTTCATGGTTCCTCTTGTTCTAATCCTTAAGCATTTAATGACAAGCCTTTTAAATTATGTGGGGGTGGAATTACTTTGTTTATATCTTCTGTTTACTTATCTCTGTACATAGTGTTTCCTCCAGTAGAATGTTGGTTCCTCAAGGGAAAGGACTGTTTTTTTTCTTGCTTTTGTGATTCTAGTGATTAGCACAGTACCTCCAGCACATAGTAGGTACTTGGTAAATGCTCCCTGAATAGAATTAAATTGTTGAAAAGAAACTTTATTTAGTGGAAGGCTTTGGGGAGCTAGAGGGAAAAAAGTAGTATGGGGGAAGGAGAAAGAGAAGAAAAGAAGAGGAATAGGAGGACAGTAAGAGAAAGATAGTATATTAATATTTCAGTGGGAATATTGCTTTCTTTAATGAATTTCTTAAACAGACTCCCATATTCTTATCAACATGCTTCCCCTCTATTTGGATGAGAGTCATAGAATATAGAATTCTCCAAATATTTTCAGTTCTAGGTTACCCAAAGGGCAATGAAAAGAGTAATAGAAGGCATGAACAGGCAGGAACATATTGCTAATGAGTGTCTTAGGTTCACAATGGATCGGTCTTAAAATCAGGAAGGTCTGAGTTCGAATCCAGTCTCAGATAACTTCATAATTGTGTGACAAGGGCAAATAATTTCACTGCTGTCTACCTCAGTTTCCTCAATTCTAAAATGGAAATAATAGTAGCATCTTCCTCCCAGGGTTGTTGTGAGGATGAAATGAAATAATATTTGTAAAGCACTTAGCATAATGCCTGGTATATAGAAGCTGCTTAATAAATGCTTGTTTCCTTCCTTCCATCCTAATGAAGTGGTGTAATGGATGCTGTTAGAGAGGCATTTGACCACAAGAGGGGGATGGCTCAAAAGTGAGGGCTAGATGCTGGTCAGCTCCTCGTTTTGTTGGTATCCATGCAAGGCCAGGAGAGCTAGAGGATAACTCCTAGGATATCAAATCATAAAACTATAGATCTGGAATCTAGATCAACTCCTTTATTTTGCAGAGATATGAACTAAGGCCCAGGGAGGTTAAGAGACTTGCTCAAGGTTAGAGAGGTAGTGTCAGAATTGGGATTAGAACCCAGGCACTTTGTTATTTACATGTTGTCTTCCCCTCCATGCTCACTGAGGGCAGCAGATGTTTTTGGGTTTGGTATCCTCAGTGCTTAGCACAGTACTTGGCATAGAGGAAGCCTTTAAATAAATGCTTGTTGACTGAATAACTTATTAGATGGGTTGCAATCTCCATAGTTAGAGGGAGGAGCTGCATTGAGATTGTCACAGAGCAGTCAGAGGACTGATTCCCTTCCTCAGGTATAGCTTCTGAGTCATACCCTCACACAAAGTCTTCTTTAGCCTAGTATAGGACCATTTCCCATGGATGATCATCTGTAGCCACATGACCAACTCTAGTCAGTTTCCTGGTTCCTCATTGGTGCCCACAGTAAAATCTAGGTTGTTAAAACTCACGTGGGGAGCTTCATTCTCCTAGGACAGGTGTTTTTAACCTGAGGTCCACAGATCCCCAAGCATTCCATGCAGTTGGATTGGAAAAAAATTACAGCTTTATTTTTACTATTCATTTTAATTTTCATCTCTAACAAAAACTTAGCATTTCATTCAATCTTTTATAAATAGTATTTTGAAAATGGAGCCATAGGCTTCACAAGATTGCCGAAGGGGTCCTTGACAAAAAAAAAAAAATCTTAAGAACTCCTATATAGGAAAACACAGACAGGACATCTCTCCTGGAGCCAATCCTGGCTAGGTAGGGTCATGGATGAGGCTCCACAAATTGTTCAACAGGAAAGAGTGGGAAACCCAGATGCTACAGGCAGAGAGCTCATCTGACCCTATTGCAAAGCTCTGCTGATGCTTTCTGCCTGTGAAGTCACACAGCTCAAGTGACCTAGAGAAGAGAAGATTTGGAGCAATGTCTTCAAATATTTGAAGGGGACCATGGGGAATAGAGATCAGACTTGCTCTGGGAAGTGCGAGAGGGCATAACCAGAACTAAAAAATATGGAAGTTAGAGGGAGGTAGCTCGAAGTTCAGCATAATGGGGAAAAAAACTTTCTAATGTTTGGAGCTTTCCAGAAAACAAATGTACTCCTTTCAGGGCGGTGGTGGTGGTGGTGAGTAAGTACCCCTATCATATGGAGATGGGGTGGGGGGTGGGGAGGGGGTATCTACAAGCAGAAGGTGGAGAATCACATGTCAAAGATATTGTAAAGAGGATTTATAGCTGAGAAGCATCATTGTGTATCCTTAGCCCTTAGCATAGTGCCTAGAATGTTGTAAGATCTTAAAAAAATGCTTGTTGCTAGACTGACCAATCTGTGATATCAAGAGTACTGAACTTGATATCTTGATGCCTAAGTTAAAATCCTGAGCCTGGCACTTTGACTATGGGCAAAGTACTTTACCTTTTTAAGGCCTCCATTTCCTTAACTATAAAATGAGTAAAATAAAACTCATGTTGAATACATAGAATTATAGATTGAGACCTGGGAGGGAGTTCAGGGTTAAGTACAAACCTTTTCCTTGTACAAAGGAGAGAAATGACTCCCAGAGAGGTGATTTTCCAAAGGTCACACATGTGACTTTCTGTATTCTCTCTGACTTGTATGTTTTCTCTGTTGGAAATGGGAAGAGCTGATAATTTCTAGCCCTATAAAAGCATCTAGCTAACAAGATGTTCATGCAATAGGAATACCACAGACATGAATATTTCTGCATCTATTTACTGAGCTGAGGGGCTTAGTACTATTCTTCCTTCCCTTTTATCTCACCTTCTTATCAAATGATCAAGCAATCTTCCCTATCTCCTCGACTGAATGTGCTTCTGTCTTTTCCCCCTTATTTCTTACTATTCAGGCTCCCAAAGTAGATTAACTTTGAAACCTCTCTAGAAGATATATGCCTCCCTTGAGCTTTTGTGCAGCTCTGTGAACACATTGAAACAGAAAAATTAAATATCTATGAATGTCTCTGACTCATTCCATTTTCAATGAGATGGTCACTATTTCCATAGTACCTTGGCAAAAGAGGCTAGCCAACAGCTCTACCCCCATCTTACTAAATCAAAGGCAATGTTTTCCTTGCTCTACCATGTATATGTTCTCATGGTACCTCTGACACAGTGGGCAAGGACCTTCATGTTAGAGAAGGAAATAACGTAGAATGTGTCCAAATGCAATTGAAGGGGAGATTTCCAGGGCACAGAATGAATGTTGTCAACTTCTGGACTCTCCCATCCTCTTGCCTTTAATTGGCTACCTCTAAGTTCTTGCCAATCTGTCCTGGCCCCCTTGGATTTTGGTGCTTTGAAGAAACTCCAGTTCTGATCCAGCCCAGCCTTTGGTTTATGCTTCCTTGGATATCATTTTAGACTGTGCCTTTCTCTTCAGTTTCAATTAAAAAACATTTGTTATTCAATGACTACTATGTACCAGATAGCATGCTAGGATCTGGAGTCACAAAGATATAAACAAAACAGTCCCTGACCTCATGGCACTTATAATCTATTATTTCTGAGAGGAGAGCACCATGTCCCCCCAGGTCCAGTAATTGCTTTGATCATTAAACTTGCCATCTTCTCTTCTTCCCCTTCCTAGAGATGGCATCATGGATCAGTCATTCAGTCAATCATCACACATTTCTTGTAAGGTGCTGTGCTAAGCACTGGGATTATAAAGAAAGGTAAAAATGTGGTCCCTGCCCATAGAATGTTAGAGCTGGAATATGCCTTATAAAAATCTAGTCCATTCTTTCCATTTTGTATGTAAGGAAGATGAGGCCCAGAAAAAGGAAGTAGATCATCCAACTTGGCACCAGCCAGGTAGGTTATTGGCCCATTCATTGTTCATTAAACCCAACTTCGGACCTTAGCGGTGCTACAAATATTTCTGTACTACAAACGAGCTAAAGAGCTTGATTAAACCTTGGAATTAAAGTATCTTTTTTTTTTTTCTTTGACTATGAAATCTACCTCAAGAGCAGCAGGCTTTATTCGTGATTCACAAGCTGGCAAACACCATCGAGATTACCAGAAGTTCAATTGGAACGTTTTGCAAAATTAAAAAAACACACACACACACACACATGTAATACAAAACACCAACTCTGCAGGGTATTTCACTGTTTTAATTGCTTGTCAACACCCTGGGGAAATATGGTCTTGATGACATAATTCTTGGGTGCCTGTGCAACTTGTGGGAATGGAAATCAAGGGAAAAAAAAACTCTCAGCAGACTTGTATTGAATCAGGAGGTACTCTATACTGCCCAGGTCTACTGGCCCTTTCTGTCGGTGAGGTCAACGAGTTATGTTCATTGCATTTGTTTGTGACAGCATCTTATGAAAAGGAGCAGGTGATAGGAGAGAATGGGAGCTAATCCCTTGAGAGAATGAATTGAAAGTGACTAGAAGTCAATGGGATGAGTGGTCAGCAAAAAAAATGGAATGACAAAAAAGTGATTAGTTCCCCAAATGAAGAAAGTCAAAGTGCACTGATTCAATGTAATAATAAGAAGATCTAGGGGTCAGAATGAACCAGAATATAACACAGTTAGCAGGATTGCTGGTGTGTGTATGACAAAAAGTTAAACATGTAGGAACTTTTGGAGTCAAGATCATTTTACATCAAGGAATAAAGTGCACATTCCTGACAAAGAAGAAAATGGAAAACAGAGGCACGTTGGCTTCAGTTTGTGTGTAGTTGACAAGGCTAGCCTCAGGATATCAATCTTTATTGGTCAGCCAATTGTGTGGCCAGATCCGTGTTCTTCTGTAAGGAGTCATGGTGGAAAGTAGAAAAGCATTTATTGGTTTGGAATTATGATGGAAAGGGTGAAGTATCAAATTCATATTAAAGGAATAAAGTAGTTGGATGAAAATGGAAGATGTCTCAAAGTGGGTTGGGCTGCCTCACGAGGTGCTCAGTTTTCCTTCACTGGAGGGCTGTAAACTAGATGACCACTTGTTGAGTATGTATAATTTTATTCAGTTGCCATGTATTAAGCACCGACTACCTGCCAATAATTATCTTATGCATAGAAGATGCAAAGACAAATTGAAACCATTTCTGCCCTCAAGAACCTTGAATTGGGGGACTTTTGTTTACCTGCTAGTTGGAATAGATAGCATCTGAGTTTCATTATAGTTGTGCGATGCTGTAATTACTGGATTCAGAGAAGAAGGCTGAGCAGGCCATCTAACAATTGTCTTTAAGTGTACGTCGAAGTGTCAGTACTTAAAGGGTGCATGATTTCACTGGTATTGATATCCTTCTACCAGCAAAGAAGGCAATTCCTCCATGACTTAATGGTTGACCTTAGAGAGTTGCCTTGCTTGGAATTTTCATTGTAATGCTGCCAAGCTAATGATACCCTCTCTATACTTTTCTTGGCTACTCTTTGGACCAGATGCATGACGTCCATTGCTTGGTCCATACCTGAAGCCTATTCAGGTTGAGAGAAAGTATCAGACTTCATCTTCTACTAGCAGAGTTTTTGACAGCCAAAGGTCACCTCCATGCCGTGATGTAGTACTGAAGAAGGACTTTAGTTGTGGACTCTTCTTTTTTTTTTTTTTTTTTGGGCAATTGGGGTTAAGTGATTTGCCCAAGGTCACACAGCTAGTAAGTGTCAGGTGTTTGGTCTGAGGCAGGATTTGAACTCAGGTCCTCCTGACTTCAGGGCCGGTGCTGTATCCACTGAGCCACCTAGCTGCCCCTAGCTGTGGACTATTCTGCATATAAAATCTAGGTGGTGCAGTAGTTAGTGTGTCAGGCCTGGAGTCAGAAGACCTGAGTTCAAATCTGGCCTCAGATACTTACTAGCTGTATGACCCTGGGCAAGTCACTTAACCCTGTTTACATCAGTTTCCTCACCTGTAAAATGAGCTGGAGAAGGCAATGGCAAAACTCCAGTGTCTTTGCCAAGAGAACCCCAGATGGGGTCATGATGAGTCGGATACAACTGAACAACAACAACATGAGGCATATATGATGGATTTTGAAGGCAGGGACTGGCTTTTTGCCTTTATTTTTATCCACATTGCTTAGCGCCACTCCTGGCACAGAGTAAGTACTTAATACATGCTTATTGACTTGCTGACTGATATTTATATAACATGTTAAGATGTCCCTGTGAGGAAGGTCTTACAGAGATTATTATCTCCACTTCATAGATGAGGAAACTTAAGCTCAGAGAGGTTAGGGGACTTGTTTATTGTCACACAGCTGGTAAGTTTCAGAGGCAAGTTTCAAACTCCAACTTTCTTACTCTCATACCACACTGTGCTGGTTTACAATTCATAGAACCACAGATCTAGAGATGGAAGACTGTATATATTGTCTATCAATCCTTGTTGGATTGCAATTGAGGAAACTGAGGTCCAGAGGTTACGTGATTTTTGTAAGGTGCTCCTTTCACCATCACATAAGTCGTAAATGCAGAGCAGGGATTCGAATCCAGGTCCTCTAACTCTAAGGTTAGGACTCTGGCCACTGCACCATGTATGGTATGGACAGTGTGTGACAAGAAACTTTGTGATGCTCACCTTTGGTGTGATTATAAATAAGTTTACTTTCCAGCACCTGGCACAGTGACTGGAACATAGTAGGTGATTAATAAATGCTTGCTGAATTAAGTTGGTGGAGTATCTGCTCCTGTGCACATCACAATAAAGGAATAAAGGAATGGCTGTGTCAGATAAGAAAGTAGAAAGTGTAGGCGTACTGGGTTTGGCTTCTTTGTGGCTGATATGGAGCTGTGGGGGCTAGAGTTTATCTGTGACAAAGAAAAGAAGCCCATGTTGCATATTGCATAACACAAACACATTTACCATATTTATCAGTGTTCCAGCAGCAAGTGGAAAGGGGGAAGTGGTAGCAGTAGGTCTAATGGGTCCCAGGGATTATTAGACTTGGGTAACATCATTTTGGGATATGGTCAATCTCCAGGGCTCCTATCATCTTCCAGGGGTATACTAGCTAGCTGCACCACTGGTAGAACATAGACTTTTATGCTCTTTTGAGACCCAGCCAAAATATCCCTCTCTCCTACCTTGAGACACCCTAGTAGGAGCAGCCTTCATACACAAACAGAACATAGGATCCAACTGGTTAGCACCTTACAAAAGAGTTACCATCTTAGATCAATCCAGAATGAATGGTCATATTAAAATATATCTATATGTATATCTATTTATACATATATATGTACATATATATGAAAGATACAGATCAGTTCAGAGTTAACAGAAAAAAAATGTGATGACAGTCTCAACTCTCAGGATCAGAAAGCTAGGTGAGTTGGGCAAACTAGTTAAAGCATTACAACCAATTAATCAATGAATGGGCAAACATTTATTAAGTTCCAAGGACTATTATGTTCCAAACCTATTATATTCCAAGCACTACGCTAGGTACTAGGATTTAAAGACAATTAAAAAAAATGCCAATCCCTGCCCTCAAGCAGCTTACATTATATCTGGAGGAAAAAACCATGTAAACACACAATTATAAATACACAAATTACACATAAGGTACATACAAAGTAATATTGGGGGTTGGGAGGAAGAGGGGAAGCTCTAATAGCTGACCATGGCAAAAATCAAGGATTCAAATCCTTTCTGGGTCTTTTGGCTTCATCCAAATGAAAAACTCAATGATGTGGTTATGGGATGTCATCCCAATCCTTGTCAACTGAAGAGGCGTATTCTTATGATTAACATTAAGAAAAGTGCTGAGTGGTCATGAGAAAGTAAGTACCAAACCCAACACCAATCTCTAGTGGAAAAGTCAATCCATACCCAGATGGCAGGTTAATAGCATCAGCCACACTTAAAAATGGAAGTATGTGATAGGATATGATTTTAATGGGTATAACATTTATAATTAAAATGCACATATGGTAGAGTTTATTAAAACTTCACAACTTGCAAATTATTCTTTGAAAACTATTGGTAAATAAAATATAAAAAATTTCAAGACTTTAGTATTAGCTTTCAATTTTGAATGTCTTAGGTATTAGAGGAAGAAGCCATAGGATTTATGATAGTAGTTAACATTAAGATAGTAGTTTAAGGTTTGCAAAGCATTTTACATATATAATCTCATTTGATATTGACAAGCCTATTAAGAAGGTCCTATTGTTATCTTCATTTTACAGATGGGGAAGCTGAGACAGAGAGCTTAAGTCACTCATCTAAGCATCATCTGGCTAAAATGTGTGTAGCTCTATGGCTTTAAAAAGATGTAACATGCACAGTGGCCACCCCCCAATAAAATTACCTCAGTAGCTGGGCTAAAACAGGTTGAGGGTAATCAACAAGCCTCAAACCCATCAGTAAGATAGGAGAGTGTCTACCCCAAGCATGTGAAGACTTTCTCTACATGCCAAGGTCATTCAGTGCATCCTTGGTCAACACTAGTCATCCTGACTTTTGTCTTGCCGTTCAACTTCAATGACTTTGGAAGAGAGAGTGAGGCTGACTTTGTGCAACTCCGCTTCATTTAAATTCAATTCATGCACAAGTCAAGACATCACCCCATGATGTCATTGGTCCTCTTCAAAAATGAAGGACAAACAACATGTGCCTGAGACAGATTTTGAACTCAAGTCTTCCTGAGTTCAGATATGGCATTATTTATATTGTACCACCTTGCTGCTTAGAGCTGGGAGGAACTTTAGAGATCAACTGGTCAGATGTCATCATATTAGAGGCCTTACAGGCAGTTAGGTAGATCAGTGGACAGAGTGGTGGATCTGGAGTCAGGAAGATCCGAATCTGACACTTACTTAGGTAGTGATCCTGGGAAAGTCATTTAATTTCTGTCTTCTTCAGTTTCCATGTAAAATGGGGATAACAATAGCATTTGCTTTTTAGAGCTATTGTGAAGATCAAGTGAGATAACATAGGCAAAGTGCTTTGCAAACCTTACAATGCTACATAAATGCTCCAATGACTTTTGAGATGAATTAACTAGAGAGGTAAACTAACATATCTAAGGTGACATAGAAGAACAAGGATTCAAACCCACAATCTCTGATTCCAGGTTTGGCACTCTTTTTTAAAATTAAATTTATTTATTTTTAGTCTTAAATATTCACTTTCCTAAGATTTTGAGTTCTAAATTTCCCCCCTCCCTGAGATGGCATGCAATCTGATACAGGCTGTGCATGTACAATCATATTAATCATATTTCCGTATTAGTCATGTTGTGAAAGAAGAATACAAAAGGGAAAACCATAAGAAAGAAAAACAAAACAAAACAAAAAAAGAGAAAATAGTATGTTTTGATCTGCATTCAGACTCCATAGTTTTTTCTCTGAATATGAGTAGTATTTTCCATCATGGGTCTTTTGGAATTATCTTAGATCCTTACATTGCTGAGAAGGTCTAAGTCTATCAAAGTTAATCATCGTACAATGTTGCTGTTACTGTGTACAATGTTCTCCTGGTTCTGCTCACTTCACTCAGCATTCATTCATGTAAGTCTTTGCAGGTTTTTCTGAAATTCACCTGTTCATCATTTCTTATGGAACAATAGGTTCCATTGCATTCATATACCACAACTTGTTCAGTCATTCCCCAATTGATGAGCATCCCATCAATTTCCAATTCTTTGCCACCACAAAAAGAGCTGCTATGAATATTTTTGTGGATCCTTTCCCCTTTTTAATAATCTCTTTGGGATATAGACCTAGTAATGGTATTACTGGATCAAAGGGTATGCACAGTTTTATAGCCCTTTGAACATAGTTCCAAATTGCTCTCCACAATGGTTGGATTAGTTCACAACTCCACCAACAATGCATTAGTGTTCCAAATTTCCCACATCTCCTCCAATATTCATCGTTTTCCTGTTTTGTCATGTTAGACAATCTGATAGGTGTGATGTCGTATGTCAGAGTTGTTTTAATTTGCATTTCTCTAATCAATACCAATTTAGAGCATTTTTTTCCTATGACTATAGATAGCTTTAATTCCTTCATCTGAAAACTGCCTGTTCATATCCTTTGACCATTTATCACTTGGGGAATAACTTGTATTCTTATAAATTTGACTCAGTTCTCTATATATTTTGGAAATGAGGCCTTTATCAGAGACACTGACTACAAAAATTGTTTCCCAGCTTTCTCTTTCCCTTCTAATCTTGGTTGCATTGACTTTATGCAAAATCTTTTTAATTTCATGTAATCAAAACAATCCATTTTGCATTTTATAATGTTCTCTACCTCTTGTTTGGTCATAAATTCTTCCATTCCTCAAAGATCCAGCAGGTAAACTATTTCCTTCTACCCTAATTCACTTATAGTTATCACCCTTTATGTCTGAATTGGGTACCCATTTTGACCTCATCTTGGTCTACGGTGTAAGATGTTGGTTTATGCCTAGTTTCTGCTATACTGTTTTCTAGTTTTCCCAGCAGTTTTTGTCAAATAGAGAGTTCTTATCCCAGAAGCTGGGGTCTTTGGGTTTATCAAACAGTAGACTACTATAGTCATTGACTACTGCGTCTTGTGTAGCTAACCGATTCCGCTGATCCACCACTCTTTTTCTTAGCCAGTACCAAGTAGGTCTGATGATTGCTGCTTTATAATGCAGTTTTAGATCTGGTACAGCTAGTCCCAGGTACAGTACTCTTGCTACAATTACCATTCTACTCACATATTCACAGCCATCTCCCTTCTTTGGGTGTAGATTGTTGAAGGAGGGGATGGGGTTTAAGGATCCCAATGTAAAATAAAGGAGTTGAACTCAATGGCCTATAAAAATCCTTTCACCTCACTGTGGCACAGCAGAAATAGGGTTGAATTTTGGAGTAGCAAGACCTGAATCATCAATAAGCATTTATAAAGCACCTACTGTGTGCCAGGCATTGTACTAAGTCCCGAGGACACAAAGAAAGGCAAAAGACAGTCCCTGCTCTTGAGCAGCTCAGTCTTTGAATCTTGGTTCCATTATTTACTACTAGTGTTATTGGCCAAGTCACTGAATCTCTCTGGGCCTCAGTTTCCTTAATCTGTAAAATTAGGAAGTTTGGCCAGATGACCTCTAAGTTTTCTTCATGCACTAGATCTATGACCCAGTCTATGTGCTGCCTTTCAGATGTCTGAAAAGGTCCAGATAGAAGCCTTTAATAGCTCATCCCTCCTCTTCCTCCTCCTCCTCCCCTTCATCATCATCGTCATTGTTAGCCTCTATATAATACTTTAGAGTTTGCCAAGAGCTTTGTATATCTGATCCAATTTGACCCTCAAATAACCTTGTGAAGTAGGTGCTATTATTATCCCCATTTTACAGATGAGAAAACTGAGGCTGAGAAAGTTTAGATGACACGAACAGAGTCACATCAGTAGTAAGCACCTGAGACAGTATTTAAACTACAGTTTTCTGGCTCCAAGTCCAACAATCTACCCCTTGTAGCCCCTAGCTTTAGAACTGGAGAGGGTTATGGAGGTCATATCACTCATCTCCTTTGGTGGAAAATGGACATCACCGAACTGGCCAGTCCAAGGTTGCCCAGTTAATGAGAGAGCCAAAACAAGAACCTGAACTTTCAGGAATAAAACCTTGCTCAGATGTGAGCCTCCCTCTCCAGCCTCTAAGGGCACAGACCGATTAGTATGAGGCCAAGGTCTAACACCTCCTGGAAAGGAAGCCCTTGCAACAGATGGATTATTCCACCCACTGTTCAGATTCTCTGGGAATCTGCTGTGTGTCTTGGGTGCCACTAAAATCCCCTGTGGAAAGAGACTCCTTTTCCCTTTGATTGTGCAGTTTTGCAAGAAGTACTTGGTAATTATGACTGTCTGGGGGCCTCTGCCAATATTCTGTCTTTTGATGGCTTGAGACGATCATAATAGTAGAATGAACAGCTTAATCATGATGAATTCCCGCTCATTATCCCCCCCAAAAAGAGTAGCCTGTTTCTCCCCAGAGCCAGGGGCTCTGCAGTGACAAACATCGCCCCTTTAGTTGTGACCATCACTCAGCATTTGAACCGAAGTACTCATGTTCCCTCACTTTTGCCATTCTATTGCTCACAGACACTTGGCCACCTTCCATGATGTCCTGGGGGATTGGATCACTCTTGAATCATGGTCAGTTTTCATTATCTAGTGCATGTTTTTTCCCCCCTCACAATGCTGCCTAAAAGGCAAGTCTCTTTTGACCCTCACATCCAAAAAGACCATGTTGGGGTGTGATCTTTGCACTGTCATCTTCTATTCTCTCTTTTGCCAAGGAGCAATGCAGGCTGCATCAGACTAGGCAGTGATTCATCCATCATATTTTAGAATGTCCCTTTAGACCAAACTAGCTCTCATCCAGTTTGATGATACACTTACAGTCTCAGAGAACTTGGTAGGTAAAAAGGACCTTAGAGATCAACAAATCCAGTCCTATGTAAGGGAGAGAGAGAGAGAGAGAGAGAGAGAGAGAGAGAGAGAGAGAGAGAGAGAGACAGAGACAGAGACAGAGAGAGAGAGACAGAGAGACAGAGAGACAGAGAGACAGAGAGACAGAGAGACAGAGAGAGACAGAGAGACAGAGAGACAGAGAGACAGAGAGAGAGAGAGAGGGAGAGAGAAAAATGAAGGAACTTGCACAAAGTCACAGAAGTAGTGTTAGAGATGTGAATTCACATCTCTTGTGTTCCAGGACTGGTCTTTTCTCCCTGCAGATTCCCTTTCAAAACTTGCATGATCCATAGAACCCTTAGGATCACTAGTCTCAGAATTGGATGGGATTTCAGAGGTCACTGAATCCAGCTCTTTCATTTTATATGGGACAAAACAGATCCAGGAGGTTAAGTTACTTGCCCAAGGTTGCATGGGTAGCCAAGATTCAACCTCACATCTCCTGAGTCCAGATTAAGTGTTAATTCCCCTGGACCACACAGCCTCTCAGTTAATCAACCAATCACAATTTATTAGGTGCCTACTACATGCCGGGCACTGCTCCAAGCACAAGATGAGTTCTTAGTTATAGGATCATAAAATGTACAGTTAGAGTTCATCTAGGCTTATGCCCTGATTTTACAGATGTGGGAAATGAGGCCTAGAGAGAGAAGTCATTTTGCTAAGGTCACACAAGAAGAAAGTGGCAGGACTGGACCTGGACCTAGTCCTCTGACCCCAGATCCAGGACTTTTCCAAGTCAAAGTTAAATGGGCATTTGATTTATAATGAGTCTTATTTTGAACTAGATCGAATATCTGGTTTATCTTTTGAAAGGCATTTCATTCATTCACCTGGTCACGTATTCATCCATTCAACATGTTTTTACTGAGTACTTACTAGGTGCAGGGCATTCTGAAAGATGGAAGTTGTATCAGACATGGCCTCTGACCTCATGAAAGGCATTTCATTCATTTATTTATCCATTCAACGTTTAGTTATTATTTACTATCTATGGCTCTATGAAAGATGAAAGTTGTGTAAGATATAGCTTCTGACTTCATGGTTATAATTTATAACCATTATTATAATTTAATAGGGGAGACAAGACATGTTTTCTAATTCTTCTAACACTAAGCAATGTATAAAAAATTCCACATGAATGATACAGATTAGATGCCAGAACTATGAAGAGACTTAGTCACTTTCTATTACTGTGAACATGGAAGGAATCATTGAGGAGTTTTAGAGGGGAGGAGGGCAGCTAAGTGGCACAGTAGATAGAGTGCTGGGCCTGGAGTCAGGAAGACCTGAGTTCAAATCTGGCCTCAGATACTAGCAGTGTGATCCTAGGCAAGCCAGGAGAAGAAACCCTCAGAGAAGTGGGAGTTAAATCAAGAAAATTAAGTGTGTTAGGCTGTATCTTATGTGCACCTGGATGAACAAGCATGGTCTTAGGACCAAATTTGACCTCAGAGGTCATTGTGTTACAATCACAGAATTTAGGGTTGGAAGGGGCTTGCAAGCATCCACTTCAACTCCTTCATTTTAAAGTTGAGGAAACAGAGACACAGAAAATGAAATGATTTGCCAAAGGTATTCAATTCAATTCAAATAATTGGAAGAAAGGAGGGAGTACATTCTCTGACTGAGGGCCAGTCAGTACAAAGGCTGGAGGATGGAGTGCAACATATAAGGAACAGATAGAAGGCCAGTTTGACTGGATTGCAGAGTGTAGGAGGGAATAACGTCTGACGAAACTGGAAAGACAAGATGGGGTCAGGCTCTTCACAGTCAAGCAGGGATGTGGTCGTCTCTTAGGGTAAGTCACTTAACCAGTCTCACCTCTGGAGCTGGACTCAACGGGTCAATATGCTAGGTTCCCAGGGCCATGTAAAACACTGAGGGCTAGTCACTTGCCTTATGTTTACACAAAAGAGGCCTTAATAATAATAATAATAATAATAATAATCATGTTTATGTAGCACTTGAAGGTCTGCTAGGTGCTTCATATATATGATCTCATTTGATCCTCACAACAATCCTGGGAAAGTGGTGCTATTATTATCCCCATCTTACAGGTCAGGAGACTGAGACAGACCAAGTCACTTTCTTAGAGTTGTCCATGTCTAAGCGAATATCCAAACTTAGATCTTCCTGACTCAGGAGCAGAGTATTATGTACTTAGGCTTTCCAGGTAAGTACATGTGTGGAGACAGACCCCATTGCTACTTTGTCAGATTTGACTCACTCTTACATAACCAAGCCCCAGGCAGAATTCTGTGACTTTTTGGCCTTTTCAGTTTTCCCTGAGGGTATGATGAGGGAAGAGTGTGTTTCCAGGCAAAGAAACCATTACAGGGAAAAGGAAATGTTTCACTTCAATGGCTGGGGATCAGGAAGTCAGGAAAGACTGAAACGTCATACCCAATTACTTCCACGGCTTTTGGAGCATGTGTAAAAGACATTGGTTGGGTCATGGGGTAGAGAGGGGCAGCCCTGATTCCTGCAAGTCTGGGCTGTACCTCTCTCCGGTTTCTGTGGCAGGGCCACCAAGGTAGTGTTGCCCCATGGGATCTGTGACAGGCTGAGACTGGGGTCTCCTTCTCCACTACTTGTCTCCAATTTCTTTTAGCCTCCACTTTGGGGGAAGAGATTTTAAGATTTTAATGGGGAACAGTGCTCAAATCCCAAGAAGCAGAAGTCATGATTTATCATTACAATTTGCAATGGAAAATGGAGCATTGGGACTCCTCAAACCTGGAGACTCTGGGGAACCGACCATTTCTCCATTAAAAAATGTTTTTCATATTTTCTCTGCCTCCCATTTCCTTCCCCAAATTGAATGTAAAATTTAAAAAATCTTTTGTAATAAAAATGCATAGTTAAGCAAAGCAAATTCCCTCATTGATCATGTCTTAAAGCATGTGTCTTATGCTGCACCTTGAGTCCATTACATCTGTGTTAAGAGGCCAGTGACGTGCTTCATCTTTGGTCCTTTCCATGTGTTAATTCCAGCATGGTTTTGGAGTGGTGGGAACCGAGTTCACACCCTACCTTTCTCACTAACTCCCTGTGTAACTAACCTTGTTTTCTTATCTGTAAAAGCCTCTAAGCTCTCTTCTAGGTTTAAATCTGTCACATGGTCCATTTATATTACTGTTACCATTTTCAGGTGGAACACTTGAGAAAAAAACCCCAATATGCTTGAGGGCAGGGATTGTTGGCATCTAGGTAGTAGAGTGGATAGAGTGCCAGGCTTGGAGTCAAGAAGACTCCTCTTCCTGAATTCAAATCTGGCCTCAGATACTAGCTGTGTGACCCTGGGCAAATCCCTTAACCCTGTTTAGCTCAGTTTCCTCATCTGTAAAATGAGCTGAAGAAGGACATGGTAAACCATTCCAGTATCTTTGCCAAGACAACCCCAAATGGAGTTACAAAGGGTCGGACATGACTGAAGTCGGTGAATAACATATTAATTAAGAACATCTTGTTTCATTCCAATTTTGAATCTGAGCCACCAAATTGATCTGGTCAAGGATTGCCTACCATAATCCCTCTCAAAATTAAGACTTTGTAATTGTTTAGTGACCAGAAAGATCAACTCTGGCCATAAACAAATGAGCAAGACAAGGATGCAGTGGAACCATCCCCTCCCTGCTCTCAAGCCAAGTGTTAGATTTTCACCTTGGAAATGGCAGGCTCCACAAGTCACAATCTGATTATTTTAGCTTTGTTGATTATTTAGACTTCAAGCTTCAGTAATGCAGATTAAACTTACAAGTGTGGCATGTATACATAAAAGTGGGGAGGGGAGGATAAGGTTAGGAAACTTTATTCAACTTACCAGTACATCCCTAGCCATAGAGAAATAGGCTTTTCAAGCAAGTGGGTTGGTTGGGAAGGAAACTTCCCATTTAGACTCTAAAGCTCATTTTGCCTGTGTCTAATTGTATTCTCAATTAGTCTGAACTTTGGAGTTTGTATCATCCTAATGCTAAGACAGCAGACCCTAGAGTAGTTGATCTTACAGCTAAAATGCACTTCCTTTTAGAAATGATGGAACAGTAGTGGGTAGAATGTGTGTTTGGGGATCAGAGGGAGTAGGTCAATGGAGACACCTTTGGAGAGATATTTAGGGCTCTTCCAGGGTAGGGAATATGATCCTTAAGCATTTGCATTACTATAATATCTGGAATATAGGCTGGATACATGCATAATATAAAGAACAGACATCTTTATTCCTTTCAAACAGTTTGTGTTTTGAATCATTAACAATTTTGTATTAAGCACTTATTATTTGCTAAGCCCTGGACAAAACTCTTGCAATACAGTAAAAGGGAAAAACATAGTTCCTTCCCTCAACAAGTTTACATTCTCTTGGGGGTTACATTCTAATGAAGAGTACTCCTCTGTCCATTCCTTCCTTCCTTCCTTCTCTCTTTTCTTCCTTCCTGCCTTCCTTCTTTTATTCTTCTATTTTTCCTTCCTTCTCTTTCTCTTCCTTTCTTCCTCTCTCTCTTCTTTAATTTCATTATCTTTCTCTTATCACCTCTGCCCTCTCCATTGAAAAATTAAAACAAAACAAACCAAAAAACTTTCATAACATGTACATAGCAAAAAAAAAATTAGATTGGCCATGTCCAAAAATGCATGTCCCATTCTGCATTTTAAATTCCTCTCCTCTCTGGTCAATGGCATGGCGTGATTTATCTTCATTCCTCTGGACTGAGGGATTTTGATGACATTAATCAGAGTTTAAAGTCTTCACGATTTGTTTTTTCTTTCTTTTGTCATTATGTACATTGTTTTCCTACTTTTGCTCACTTCACTTTGCTTCAGCTCATAGAAGTCTTTCTAGCTTCCTCTGAAAGTATACATTTTGTCATTTCTTATGGCACAATACTATTCCACTACATTCCTATGCCACAATTTGTTTAGCCACTCCCCAACAGTTGGGCATCCCCTTAGTTTCCAGTTTGGGATTAGTATAGAAGGAGCTGCCAAATGTCTTTTGTACATGAGGGTCCTATTCCTTTTTCTTTGATTTCCTTGGGGTAAATGCCTAGTGGGCCAAAGGGTACACACAGCCTAAATCCATAATCTTAAATCACAAATTTTGTAACTTATTCAGAAAGGAATTGAAGGCTCATCATTTAGATATTATTGAGCTCTCTGGGCCCCAAACCATTTTTGTCACAGGATTATAATTGGTGCTAGGATTGTTTCAGTTATGAGAGCTAAGAGACAGCATGGTGCCCTCGACACTGGGTCATTAGCCGTAGTTGATGGAGTTGTCTGGGCAGGGTTCCATGTGTCTGGCTTGTAAATTCATCACCTTCAATTGTCCCTGCTCTGTCCTGAGTTTGGTCTTAGTGAATTCTCTTAGATCTCTCATTTGGACAAATAAAAACTATGTGAAGGTTATAAAGTTCAGACCAAGGACGGTCAGATTCTTAAGACACTATAGGTGAAAGGAATCTGTTGTGGTTTCAGGGAGGTTTGCCTCTTGCCTTTTTTCATTTGGTGGATGGAGGGGCTTATGAGGCAATTCGGTATAATGTAAAAAAGGACAGACTGGAGGGAGAGAGGACCTGGGTTCAAATTCTGCTTCTGATATTAATTATTTGACCTTGGGCAAGTTAATTAACATCCCTAGATTTCCATTTCATCTATAAAATGAGGGAAGTTGGGTTTGATGGCTTCTGTGGGGCCTTCCAGCTCTAAATCTATAATCATATTGTTAACACCTATAATGGAGTTTGCCAGAAATTGAAATTCATAGGATTATAGATGAAACTTAGAGCTATTCTAGTCCATCCTCCTCATTTTTACATTTGAGGGTACTGATACACAGATAAGTTAAATGACTTGCCCAAATTCCCACAGGTAGTAGGGATCATCAACTTAGATCTCTGGGGTCCAAATACAGTATCTTTCTGACTTTAATTGCATAATACTTTAGAATTCAAATTTCCTTGGTTAGAAAGAAAGATAAAATCCAAGCAAAAATGTGAGTCAAAAATCAGCAGATTTTGTAATAGCAAAGAGATATTGGAAAGAAATATTATAGGAAAGCCTATAGTAGATCAAATGTTGGCTCTGAAATCAGAGCATCTAGGCTCAAATTCCATCTCTGTTGCTTACTATCCTTGTAGCCTTGGGCAATTCACTTAAGCTCTTTAGGCCACAGATTCCTCATCTTTAAAATGAGGGGGTACCCTAGATGGCTTTCCAGACCTAGGATCTTGCTATGAATGCCAATTGATTGTAGAATGGTTGGACAAATAGAAATTCATAGGATTGTAAATGTAAATAGAGCTCACCTAGGTTTACCCATTTATTGTGGTATATGAGTGTATTGGAATGTTATTATGCTCTAAGAAATGGCAAACGTGGAATTCAAAGAAACAGGAAGATTTGCACCAACCGATATGGCATGAAATAGTCAGAACCAGGGGACCACTTACATGTTGGCCTCATTGAAGGAAAACACTCAAAAATATCACACTTCAGATCAAAGCAATGACCAGTTTTGGCTTTTAAGGACTAATTATGAAATGTGTCTCCCTTGCTGCATTAGAGAGGTGGTGGGTTACAAGTGCAGAATGAAACATCAGCTGTCAGGTAGTGACAATGTATCAATTTATCTTGCTTAATGATACCTATTCTAGTGTTACCTGTTGCATTCTTCTGCCATCTTGCTGTGCTATAACTTCCATCAAGAGGAAGGAAACAAGCATTTATTAAAGCTTTCCTATATGCCAGGCATTGTGCTAAGCACTTTATAAACATTCTCACATTTGATCCTTACAACCACTCTGAATATGCAGATGTTATTATTATCATCCCTATTTTACAATTGAGGAAACTGAGGCAGGCAGAGGTTAAGTCATTTGCCTAGGGTCACACAGCTAATAAGTATCTGAGGTTGGATTTGAACTCAAGTCTTCCCAACTCTGGGCCCAGTGCTCTATCTAGTGCACCACCTACCTGTATCTGGGTGTGGTCCTGCTCTTTTGATTGGTGAAGTGCTATCTCAGATCCACTACACCGTACACTCTTTTTATTATACTGCCATATGGATTTGGTAATTTGCCCAAAACTACAGAAAGTTCTGCTTATGACTGTGGCTTCTTAGGAATTAGCTCCTTTTCTGGTCTGAGCCTGACAGGAAATTATGCCATTGGTCCAGAGCTTCTGTCTTAGTGCCTTATAAATAGAAATGAATAATCTCTGGTCCAATACAGTGGAACCAACTCAAGCTGTATATTTTGCTTATTCTATGATCATAGCCCTGAAACTCCCAAAGCATCCACTGCTAAACGTATCTCAAGTCCTGGTTGTAAACTCTTATTCCTATTTTCCTGCATTGCCCTTTTCTACACAATCCAGACCACAAATAGACTTTTCTGAGCATATTTACCCACAAAGGGGAAATGAACTTATAGAAATATCGATAATACAATTCAGGACATCAAAAGAGAGTCTAAAAGGATTCTACCCAACATAGACTAAGGAATTGTCAATTTTCCTAAACTGTCTTATCAAGCTAACATTTCCCTGAGCCAAATTAGCTCCTCATGGTTCACCTTCAGGAAACAGAGTGCCTTGCTTCTACTTGGCTCCCAAAAGAGAAAGGATTCTTTTTCCCTAATTAGTTCCTGCCTACTTGGGATTGGCTTGGCCAGATAACCTGGAGGCAGTTCATTGGTTCTGGCTGATAGGTACTGGGTTTTTGGTACTCCAATTGTGCCTTTTCCCCTAATCCTTACCAACTAAGTACACACGCACTCTTGTAGGGTGGGCACCTACTAATTCAGGTAAGCCACTAGGTTTCTCCTTGAGGGGAAGAACATTATAAGATTGATGACACAACGTTACAGAGAAAGAGACTATTCTAGAGGGACAGAGATACCTAGGAGAAAAGGGAGTAAGATTGGCCTTCAGAGATCCTGAAGCTGGAATTCTAGCTCTGCCATTAATCCCCTGTGTGATGCTGGAGAAGTCCATTAATCTCTCTGGGCCTCATACTTCTCAAATGTAAAATGAAGGCATAGGACCATATCATTGGTTCCAAACTCAATTAGAAATGAATCCCTGTGGGCCGCATATTGACTTAGAAAACCTCAAATTAGCAGTACCTGTTGTATTGAGTTTTAAATTATTTTGTTAAACATTTTCTAATTGTATTTGTGGCTAGGGCTATCCCTAGCTTGGTGGTGGTGGTGGGTGTCAGTTGTGTGACTTGAGGAAAGGCAGAATAAACACCTCAAGCTTCTTCTCCCTCTACCCTTTTCCAATGAAGCCTTTATTTTCTGCCAAGAAGAGAAACAGGAAGTTGGGGCTAAAAGTTTGGCCACTCTGTTCTCCTCAGAGAATTTTCTCTATCAGCTCCCTTAAATGTTATTAGTCTGGGCAGGGATGGGGAACCTGTGGCCTTGAGAACACATGTGGCCTTCTAGGTCCTTGGGTGTGGTCTTTTGAATGAGTCCAAGTTTTATAGAACAAATCCTTTGATTAAGGGGATTTGTTCTGTGAAGTTTGGATTCAGTCAAAGGGCCTCACTTGAGGACGTAGAGGGCCACATGTGGCCTTAAGGCCGCAGGTTCCCCACACCTGGTCTAGGGATAGGATTTTTAGGTTTAAGCTAACTTATGATTGACATTTAATTAATTGAGAGGGCTCAGGACCCCAAACTCTAGCTATCCAAGGTCTGACCCCTTACCCACCAAATACCACAATAAACACATGTAGGAAAACAGAAAGAAACCCATTTATCTAAATAATAGCAAAAATATAAATTAGAGATGATATACTTAGGAGAATATATATCAGACAATACAGAGTGAAGGGGCTCTCCCTTTGGGAATAAGAAACCTCAGCTCAACCAAGAGAGGGAGTCATAGATCTCACTCAAGGGAAAATTCCCCAAAATCTCTAGTGTAGCAAGTTGAGGATAAGGACATGATGGAGACCACCAGCTCTTCTTATATCAGCTTCCCATAGTATTTTCCTTAAGCTGCTTGAAGTGGGGCTGGCATCTTCCATCTTCTCTCCTGAAGTTGGAAGCAAGAAATACTTAAAGCCTGAAGAGACCTGAAGAAACTTGAAGAAACCCAAAGAAGAGTAGCTTCTCTGAAGCTCTTCTCTCACCAACTCTGCCCTGCCCCTGCATGAGGGACAGGGTGTTGCTCTTCACCAATGAGAAGAGAGGACCATACCAATGGGCTTTGGGGCTGGGGCTGCCTATTTAAATCTGCTTCTGGGGCACTTAGGAATTTTGCAGCATTGCCCATGGCCAAAGTTTGACACCACTGGACTACATGACCTCTAAGGTCCCATCCAGTCCACAATCAATGCCCCTACTATCTACAACCACATTGCCCATTTGGAAAAACAAGTTTATGAGGATCCTCTTTCTTTATCACAGTCTCATTAGACTTTGCTGATTTGTAATACAATTTTATTTAATGAGGAGAGAAGGGAGTTCTGGACTGAGAATCTTGAGGACTGGGTTCTAGTTTCAGCTGTGTGCTGTTGAACAAGTCACTTTCCTTCTCTGGACCTTAGTTCTTCATCTATAAAATGTGGGATTAAGTGGTCTTTATAAGATCCCTTTAGCTCTAAAGGATATGATTAAGTGCAAGCAGTTTTTCATTTAACATCAGTTTCCTCATCTTTAAGGTGAAAGGTTTGGGCTAGATTGCCTCTGAGGTCCTTCTAAGTCTAGGTCTATGATTTTATTATCATGAAGGCTCGCTAGATAACTGGCCCTGCCTCCAACCCATCCCCTATAGCCATTTTCTAGGGAAACAACTCTTTTTTTAATTAATTAATTAATTAATTTTTAGTTTCATTCACTTCCATAAGCTTTCTTTGTGTGTGTGTGTGAGGCAATTGGGGTTAAGTGACTTGCCCAGGGTCACACAGCTTGTAAATGTCAAGTGTCTGAGGCCAGATTTGAACTCAGGTCCTCCCGACTCCAAGTCCAGAGCTCTATCTGTGCCATCTAGCTGTGCCTCATAAGCTTTTGAGTTTTAAATTTTCTCCCCCTCCCTCCCATCCTCCTTCCCCGAGACAGTGTACAATCTGGTATAGGCTCTACATATACATTCCTATTAAACATATTTTCACATTAGTCATGTTGTGAAGAAGAATTAGAACCAATAAGAGTAGTCATAAGAAAGAAGAAGCAAAACAAAACAGAAGAAAAAAAGCAAATAGGATGCTTTGATCTGTATTCAGACTCCATAGTTCTTTCTCTCGATGTGGATAACATTTTCCATCATGAAACTTTTGGAGATGTCTTAGATCCTTGCATTGTTGAGAAGAGCTAAATCTATCAAAGTTAGTCATGTCACAATGTGGCTGATACTGTGTACATTGTTATCCTGGTTCTGCTTACTTCACTCAGCATCAGACCATACAAGTCTTTCCAGGTTTTTATGAAGTCTGTCTGTTCATCATTTCTTATAGCACAGCAGTATTCCATTACATTCATATACTACAACTTGTTTAGCGATTCTCCAGTTGATGGGCATCCTCTCAATTTCCAATTCTTTGTCACCACAAAAAGAGCTGCTATAAATATTTTTGTATGTGTGGATCTTTTTCCCGTTTTTATGATCTCTTTGGGATACAGTCCTAGAAGTGGTATTGCTGGGTCTAAGGGTATGCATATTTTTATAACCTGTTGGGCATAGTTCCAAATTGCTCTCCAAAATGATTGAATCAGTTCACAACTCCACCAACAATGCATTAGTGTTCCAATTTTCCAACATCTTCTCCAACATTTATTATTTTCCTGTAGGGGAGAGCTCTTGTGGAGACCCCACCTGGCAATTTCCTCAACAGGTGATACAGCATCTCCCTACTCAGCTGCCACATTTACCAAATAACAACAATAAAAAGTTGTTATGACCAAAGTCCTTGGCACCATCAAATGGCTCAATGTATGTAGTTTTATTAATGGAGATGACACCAAGCAAGGTCTATTAGTGTATGTTTTGCTATTAATCCCAAATACCACTCAATGTTTCCATCAGACTTGATGCTGAAAACACCTATATAATATATATATGTATGTATGTATGTATGTATGTATGTATGTATTGTCTCATTCTATCAGAACATGAGCTCAGAGAATGCAGGGACTGTTTGACTTTTCTATTGGTATCCTCAGCACTTAGGCTAGTGCTTTATGCATTGTAAGTCCTTAGTAAATGCTTTTTCACTCATTCATTCATTTCTTTATGCATTAATATCCCTGGAGTGTTCAGGGTGTTCAGTGAAGACTAGTACCTCCGATGTGAGGACTGCTAAGCCCTTTTTAGGGCTGCTTTCGATTTTTTGTATCCACCTGAATCACCAACTCTCATCTGTGACTCCAAGAAGCTGTAACATGTGGAGTGGCCACACCCTGGTGAACCATTTTGGCAGTTGGGCCTGTTGGTTGAGAGGTGTCTCAAATCCATAAATGAGTTAGAGGGGAGTCTATCCCATGCATGTAAAAACTTCACCTGGCAAGACTGGCAGAGGAGAACAGTTTGTTCCGCCAACCATGAAGGTGGCTGAAGCAGGTGTTGTGGAGCACTTAGAGCTTGGTCAGACATTGAAGATGCCAAGGTCATCCACTGCACCCTGAGTCATCTCCAGTCATCTTGACTTGTTTTGTCACTGAACTTTGATGACTGTGAATGGTAGAGAGGCTGAAAACTTTAAATCCTCACTTAAATCCAGTTCACACGTGAGTCAAGACATCACTCTGTGATGTCATTGGTATCTTTGAAATGAAGGACAAAAGTACCTTTGTCTAAAAGACTATTTTACAGAAAACTCATATAAGGCAAACACTTACATGGAGGTCAGGAGAAGCAATACAAGGACAATAGCCTCTTTAGAGAACTTTGCAATAGATTGTGAGACAGGAGAGACACTGGCAAAGGGTAACCCAGCATGGCATGCCTGCATCACGTCAAAAAAGGTGCTGTGCTCTATGAGCAAAGCAGAATTGCAGTAGCTCAAAAGAAACTTGAGATGGACAAATTTAGAGGCATCCCCACCCCGAATGTTCATATAGACTGCTTGTGCATGACCTGTAGTAGAGCCTCCCAAGTTTGTATTGGTCTGAGCAGCCACAGTTGGACACACTGTACCTTGACCCCAAGATAGTGATGTTGTTGTGGTCCTCTCTGAGAACAATGGACCACAACCAACCATATCCTTAACCAAAGACTGCATTTTTTTTTAGTAAGTGTTTGTTTCTTCCAAAATGATGCACTCAAAAGAAGAGATGACTTTGTTTTGCTTTGCTTTGCTTTACATTGTTCCATAGGTCAAAGGAAGATGATGGACAATGAACTAGGAAGCTTCAACCTGTAATAAATACTAATTAGGTCTTTTGAGTGCTCAGCATGCATGGTAGGGGCAGGGAGAACAACACTAACTCAGACTGTTTATTCAAAGACAAGTCATGATGGATGAATATTCAAAATTTATTCACTACTTCTAACCATATCCCTTTTCATAGATAAGTGCTAAGTTCTTCCTGTAATTATACCCTGAAGAAAATAAGCTGTGGAAAATTCTCATCTTCTCAATTCTCATCCTCTCCTGTTTCTTGCATTAATTACGTGAGACATCTTTTATATAAGAAAGCTAGAGACTATTTTCCATGACAAAATAAGAGAAGATTTTCTCTCCTACAAGTCAGTAACACACGTTGAGGAAGTTAAGGTGAGAAAGGAAAAGATATTGTAAACAGAATCAGTCCATACATTGCTGATTACTGAGAAGTTCTATTTCTTTTATAAACTTCAAAGATTTTAATACTGGATCACCTCCAGTTTGGGACTCCATAATTTGAGTAAAAGAGGGAGAACTTGGTAAGAAGGGCCATGGTGGTTGAGAAGTTAGATCTTTGAGGAAGGAGTCAAGGGATGAACTAATAAAAGTGATCAGGAATATGTGTGTGGGGGCACAAAAAGGGGCAACCAACTATTTTTCATTCTTCACAAAGAAATAGAACAAGTGGTGATTCCAAGAATAAGGGACAAATTATTTTAGCTTGGTACTTTTCTGACTTAGTGGTGACAGTTAACATTGGAGCAATTTCAGTGTGGAGTAGAAAGATGAAGGAACTTAGCATAAAATATCAGTGAGAATACTTTGATTAGAGATTTAAATTGAAAGTAACAATAAATCATATTTATAGCTGTCATATGGAAGAGCATTAAGCTTCTTCCATTTGGTCTTAGAGAGCAGAACTAGCAGTAATGGGAGGAAATTGCAAAAAGACCAATTTAGACCTAAAATTAATGGGTAGCTTGTAGAAGTAGAGGGAGAGCTGGCTTCAACATCAAGAAAAGCAGGTGTCAAATTCTGCCTCTGACACATACTAGGTGCATGACTCTGGGTAAATAACTCTAATTACTTCAGGAAACTCTTAAGACTGTAAGTTGTATAACTCTAAGACTATAAAGTACTAAACTGCATTGGTTTCCAAGTCTCTGGATTCAGGTCTAGTCTAGAAAAAAATAGAGGAAAAACTTCCTGTGAATTAGAGTTACCCCACAGGGGAATGAACTTCCTTGAAAGGAAATGGACCTCTCATGGGAGATCTTTAAGTAGAAACTGAATAACTACTTGTTGGGTATCCTGTAGCGGGGACTCTTTTGGGGGTATAAGTTGAATTCGATGGTCACTGAGGTCTCATCCAATTCAGAAACTAGTTTTTTTCAATGAACTTGTGAAGCTATTTTATAAAACAACATAAAGATCTTTTAAAAATCTGGAACTTTGGACTTTTGGCCAAAATGGCAACCAGAATGAATGGTAAATAGATAGCACAACTCCAACATATCAAGTCTAGAAAGAATCTAAAAAGTAACACTGAATTCAATAATATTCAAGAAATCCAATGGGAAAATGTAATAAATTATTTCTTCCATCTGAGAATTGAAAAACAAAATCATCCAGAAGCCCAGTGGTGATAGGAAAAGGGACCCCATACAAAAGTTAGTACCAAGATAGGTAAACAAAATAGAAATCTTCCAGTGTGAGTGGGGATGGGTAAAAATACTTGTAGCCTTAGAACTTCTGTATTTGAAGGCAAAAAGTACAGAGGGCTCCCACAAGAATTCCCCAGGGTGATTAGAGACACATAATACCTTGGAAGCAAATGGGAAAGGGAATGGCCAGTCTCAACATAAGGTAGCACTCAGATGATGACACCTATGACCCAGGGGCTTTGAGATCCCTAACATTCCTTCTTGAGACATCATAGAAAGCCCTGAAGATTCAGCACTCTGACTGCTGAATAATCCAGGAGACCTTAAAACCCATCAGTGCCTATAACATAAGCATACTAAGGAGGTGGAGATTAGCACAGAAATCTAGGTTACCCAAGATGAGAACAAGCAGGACCAACCACCCAACCAAATTCATAGCAAGGAAAAGAACTTGGTCCTGGCACACAACTCTAATTCAAGAACCAAGTCTAGAAAGATGAATAAACAGAAGACAACACTGACTTTTAGAAAACTTACTATAGAACCTGCGATACTCCAAACTCCTACCTCGAAGGAGAGAATAACTCCATAACAATTCCAAGCAGAAACTCAAAGGGAAATTTTTTTCTAGATTTTCATAGATTTTCTAGAAGAACCACATGAAAACTTATAAGAGATGAAGTGAGAAATTAAAAAAAAATGAAATAGAAGTTGTGGAGGAAAAACATGGAAGAAGAATAAATAGCTAAGGACAGAAAGTGGTAAATACCAAATAACATATTCTGAAGAATTAGAATAGACCAAACAAACAAATGCCATCACGAGATAATAAGAAATATTAGGAAATTGGGTTGCTGTGAGCATCAAATCAAATATGATGCTATGTAAAGTGCACTGCAAACCTTAACGTCCTATATAAATGTCAGCTACTTTTATTGTTAAATGTGTTTGGGGGGAGGATTTGAATCCTAGACCTCCTGGCTCCAGATCCAATACTCTTTCCACTGTGCCACCATTGTCTCTGAAAAGTTGGAAAGCTACATGATGGTGGGTACTGCCTGAGAAAAATAAACGTAACACTGAAGCAGAAGGACTAATAGATTCTATTTGAAAGACCTTTAGATTATGGTCTAAAATAAAAGTCTTAGAACTAAATGAAAATATAATAATAATAATAATGACTAGTAATAATATCTAGTATTTACAATAATACTTTAAGGTTTGCAAAGCACTTTGCACATATTTCATTTGATCTTCACAACAAGCTCATGAGGTAGTTGCTGTTTTACACATGGGGAAACTGAGGCTGAGAGAAGTTAAGTGATTTGCCTAAGGTCACATGGTTATTACATGTTTGAAGCAGGATTTGAACTCAGGTCTTCCTAACTTCAAGTCTACTACTGTATCTGTTTTGCCATGTAGCTCATATTTATATACTGCTTTAAGCCCTTCCCAGGTGTTATCTCGTTCAAGTCCATTTCACAAGTTTTATCATATATATATATCATGTCATGCATAGCCAGTCAAAAACAACCAAATGTTCAGGGGGTTTGGAAAAACTACTTATGTAAGGAAAGGATGCGGGGAGGCTACGGGACAACTTAGGCCTCCCATTGAACAACTGCAGGAGAATTTGGCCAGCTCACTGAGATTCCATTGATTTATATTACATTTTCAGAGATGCTTTATCTTTATTTCTGATCTTTAAAAGTTGGATGCGTCTAATAGCCTTAGGCCTCAAAACTGGCCCTGAGCGACTATTGGTCCAATAGTAATTAGCAAACCAACACTTAATCACACTAGAGGGACTGCTATTCAAAAGAAGTTGGGAGGAAAATTTCTGTAATGAAAATTGCTCACTACTTTATGGTCTAGTCATTTAATTGTGCACTCTTTCTCTGCGCTGATACAGGTCAAAGCTTCTCTCTTCTCTGAGAGAGGGTTTACAATTGTTGCAAAGTCGAAAAATTCATCCTCTGCAAGCCAGCCTGGTAGTGAGCATCACTGAACTTAACTAGGCTGGTCCACTCCACAGATGACAGGCAGGAAGTTACATAACTGGAGAATCTGAGAATTGGAAGGGACCATAGTGACCCCGTGTAAGATACCTGACAATGGGTCACCATGTCATTGCTTGAAAATCTCCAATAAGAGGAATCTCACGATCTTCCGAGGAATTCATCCCACTTTGGCAAAACTAACTGTTTGGATGTGCTTCCCCCTTGATATAAGTTTTAATCTGCCTTTTAATTTGCATCCATTTCTCCTGGTTCTGTCCTCTGGTTCTAAGCATACTAAGCCTAATATCTGTTTCATGTGACAGTCCTTTGAAATTATATAAGGAGCAAATATGTTTCTTTTTCTCTTCTCCAGCCTATACCTCCCTAGTTCCTTCAACTAATGCTCATATCCTTTCACCATCCTGACTGACCTCTGAATTTTCTCCAGCAGTTCAATGTCCTTAGAAGGCTTCAGCACCCAGAACTGTCATGAAGCCCATAGTCTTTCCAGTTTGGCAGGCTCTGTTGTCAAGGTTCTGTTGGCATAGCTTTTGAGAACGTAGGATCACGGGCAAATCTTAATGCTGGCTAATGTTACTGCTGCTGTTAATGATGCTTTCCACACAACAATGAGTCATTGGAGTAGGATTTTAGTGAAAAAATGAAAATAAATTGTTCTTAATTTAATAGATGGCCATGTTCACCATGGAAAGACCACCAATATGGGAGTTAGAGGAGATGGGTTCTATCTTACTGGCTCTTCTGCTTATAAGGTGGATGGCATTGAATAAGTCACTGAACCTTTTAAGCCTCAGTTGTCTACATGTAAACATGGGAAAATTAACTATGTAACCTCCCTGGACTTCAGGTTTTCTATATATAAAATGAAAGATTTGGAATTGGATGGCCTCTGAGGTCCCTGCCAGTCCTAGGTCTAAATCCTATAAGCATTTGATCTAGTAGAACAAAACACCTTCTTAAGGCTCTCCTTTGACAAGGACTGTCACATCTATATCTATTTTTATATCTATAGCTATACACACATATGTAAATACTTTTTTCTTTTTTTAAATGTTTTATGGTAATTTTTATTTTTTTGTTTTCAACATTTACTTCCACAAAATTTTGAGTTCCAAATTTTCACCCCATCTCGCCCCTCCCCTCACCCCAAGATGGCATGCATTCTGAATACCCCTTCCCCTAGTCTGCCTTCCCTTCTATCTCCCCCCCCTTCTCTTATCCCCTTCCCCTTCAATTTTCCTGTAGGGCAGGATGGATTTCTGTACCCCATTTCCTATATTTCTTATTTCCCAGTTGCATGTGAAAACATTTTTTTAAACATGTGTTTTTAAAACTTTGGGTTCCAAATTTTCTCCCTTCTTCCCTCCCCACCCACCCCCATTGACAAGGCAAGCAACTAAATATAGATTATATATGTGCAGTTATGCAAAACACTTCCATAGTAGACATGCTGTGAAAAACTAACTCTATTTCCCTTAATCCTATCCCACCTCCCCCATTTATTCTATTCTTTCTTTTGACCCTGACCCTCCTCAGAAGTACTTGCTTCTGATTACTCCCTTTCCCAATCTGCCCTTCTCTCTATCATCCCCCTATTCCGTTGTCCCCTTCCCCCCATTTTCCTGTAGGGTAAAACAGATTTCCATACCCAATTGAGTGTATATGTTATTCCCTCCTTAAGTCAAATTCTGTGAGAATAAGATTCACTTATTCCCTCTCACCTTCTCCCATTTACCCTCCACTGTAAGAGCCTTTTCTTTTCTGGTTTTTTTTGTGAGATAATTTACCCTGTTTTACCTCTCCCTTTCTCCTTCTCCTAGTATAATCCTCTCTCACCCCTTAATTTTATTCTCCAGATATGACCCCTTCATTTTCAACTCACCCTGTGTCCTCTATCTATCTATCTATCTATCTATCTATCTATCTATCTATCTATCTATCTATCTGTCTGTCTGTCTGTCTGTCTGTCTGTCTGTCTGTCTGTCTGTCTGTCTATCTATCTATCTATCTATCTATCTATATCTATATATACATACATATAATTTTTTCCCCTCCAACTACCCTAATACTGACAAAGGTCTCATGAGTTACAAATATCATCTTTCCATGCAAGAATGTAAATAATTCAACCATAATAAGTCTCTTATGATTTTCTCTTTCCTGTTTACCTCTTCATGTTCCACTTGAGTCTTGTATTTGATAATCAAATTTTCTATTCAGCTCTGATCTTTTCATCAAGACTGCTTGAAAGTCCTCTATTTCACTGAATGACCATTTTTCCCCCTGCAGGATTATACTCAGTTTTGCTGGGTAAGTGATTCTTGGTTGTAATCCTATCTCCTTTGCCCTCCGGAATATGATATTCCATGCCCTGCAGTTCCTTAATGTAGAAGCTGCTAAATCTTGTGTTATCCTGATTGTGTTTCCACAATACTTGACTTGTTTCTTTCTGGATGCTTGTAATATTTTTTCCTTGACCTGGGAACTCTGGAATTTGGCTACAATATTCCTAGGAGTTTTCCTTTGGGGATCTCTTTCAGGTGGTGATTGGTGGATTCTTTCAGTTTCTATTTTGCCCTTTGGTTCTAAAATATCAAGGCAATTTTCCTGGATAATTTCTTGAAAGATTATGTCTAGGCTCTTTTTTTGATCATGGCTTTCAGATAGTCCAATAATTCTTAAATTCTCTCTCCTGGATCTATTTTCCAGGTCAGTTGTTTTTCCAATGAGATATTTCACATTGTTTTCTAATTTTTCATTCTTTTGGATTTGTTTTACAGTGTCTTGATTTCTCATAAAGTCACTAGCTTCCAATTGCTGTATTCTAATTTTTAAGGAAGTATTTTCTTCAGTAATCTTTTGGACTTCCTTTTCCATTTGGCCAATTTTGCTTTTTAGGGCATTCTTCTCCTCATTGGCTTCTTGCACCTCTTTTGCCATTTGGGTTAGGCTATTTTTTAAGGTGTTATTTTCTTCAGTATTTTTTTAGGTCTCCTTTAGCAAGCTGTTGACCTGTTTTTCATGATTTTCTTGCAAAACTCAGTTTTTCCTCTACTTCTCTTACTTGCTTCTCAAAATCCCTTTTGAGCTCTTCCAAGGCCTGGGACTGATTCATATTCTTCTTGGAGGTGTTGGATGTAGGAGCTTTGACTTCATTGTCTTCTTCTAGTTGTGTGTTTTGATCTTCTTTGTCACCAAAGTAAGATAATATAGTCTGACTCTTTTTGTGCTGCTTACTCATGATCCCAGCCAATTACTTGAGTTTTAAACTCTTTGTTAAGGTAAGAGTCTGCTTCCAATGTGGAGAATATACTGTCCCAAGCTTCAGGGGCTTGTACAGCTGTTTTCAGAGATACTTCTAGGGACGTGACAATTTTCAGTTCTTCCAAGGTGCTATGATAAGGGGCAAGGTGTTTCCTCTCTACTGCCACAACAAGCTCCACCATGCCAGCAGTCCTCCTTGCCCCAGGACCCCTCCTCAGAACTGTGACCCAGATCCAAGCATGGGCAGAGCAAGAGATTCCTGCCTCAGCACTGGCAAAGAGATCCCTGCAATCCCTCTCTGATCAGCCACTTGATTCCCCCTCAGTCTGTGGGCTGGAAGCTCAGGAAAAAGCCTCAGCCCCTGGGGTGGCTGAGACCTAGCTCCTTCTCTCACCACAGTCACAGGCTTTTCCCACTGACCTTCTAAGTTGTCTTTGGCATTCCTGGGTTGAGAAGTCTGGAAACCGCCACAGCTGCCCACGATTCAGCCTTCTGAGGCCTGCTCCAGGTTTGCTGTGGCCTGTGTGCCCATGCTGAACTGCGCTCCTCTCTCCACCTGGCGTGATATACCTTTCTGATCAACCATCCAGACTGTCTTTGGCTGGAAATTTGTTTCACTCTGTCTTTTTGTGGGTTCTGCTGCTTTGGAATTTGTTTAGAGCCATTTTTTATAGGTATTTGGAGGAATTTGGGGGAGAACTCAGACAAGTCACTGCTTTCACTCCACCCTCTTGGCTCTGCCCCCCCCCCATATGTAAATACTTAGACATATCATATAAGGTTTCTTGGAATATATAAAAGAGGTTACCCCAATCAATGACTTTCTGATCATTAAAAGTATGTGAAGCATAAGAAGAATGCGCATATGTTCTCCACTGATGTTTTCCACTGACATGAACGAAACCCAGATCATGTAGATTGGTGTTAGATGCTTAAGAGTAGGAAAAGGGAAGCTGATGGCTTTTCCAACAGCACCTGTCTGAAATTAGGGTCTTCTTACGCATACAAGAATACACCCATCCTAGCCAAGTCCAATGAGGTGACCCACCAGAGGCTGACAGAATATCTCTTGTTCTAAAACCAATAAAAAATAATTGAAACTGAATGCTGTGACATCATAATGGAGTTGCAAAGTATTTATTAGGCACTGGGGATACAAATAGAAAATTGGGACATTTCTTGCTCTTGAAGAGCTCACGCTCTAATTGAGGGAAACAAAAAGAAGGGAGGAAAAAAAGAGATGTGCAAATAAAGGAAGAACAAAGAGAGAAGAGAAAGAAAGAAGGAAGGGAGAAATAGAAAATTGGAGGGATGAGACAGTTTTCCTTAAAGTAATTATTATTATTATTATAGTCAATCTCAAAGAAGAAATACGAAAATATGCCTCTCTCCTTTCATTGTAGAGGTGGGAGAATATGAGTGTGGAGGAAGGAAGGAAATAAGCATTTATTAAGCACCTACTGTATGCCAGGCACTGTGCTAAATTCCTTATGCATATCTCATTTGATCTTCACAACAATCTTGGGAGGTAGATGCTGTCATTATCCCCGTTTTATAGTTGAGGAAACTGAAGCAAACAGAGTTTAAGTAACTTGCCCAGGGTTATGCAACTGGTAAAGTGTCTGAGACTGGATTTGAACTCAGCCTGATCCCAGGCTCAGTGCTCTATCCACTGTGCTACCTCACTGCCTCTGGAACATAGGACATACTGTCAGACTGAATTAATGTGTTGACTAGTTTTATTAAACTACTTTTTTTCTTTAAAAAAAATTCTTTGTCATAATGAATGGCTACCTGCTCAAATCTCACTCACCTTCTGCAGAAGATCACCCCCCAACCCCTTTGATAGTTTCATGACTCTGAGATTACATGCCATTTACACTGTCTATATCTTTGATGCACACAATAATTTTCATATAGTTCCTCCCATTAGAATTTCTAATTCCTTGAGAACAGGAACCTTGCTTTTATCATCTTTCCTTATATCTCTAATGTTTAGCACAGTGCCTGGCACATATTATGTACTTAATAAATACTTGGCTCTAGGTATGTTGGTAAATAAAGATAATGTAAAAACAAAAGATATCAATAAGATTTTAAGCATATATTCTCTAGCCATCCAAGATCATTGCTTCTGGCTAGATACAGGGTAAATCTTTAGAGTCATTCATGAGAAACTTTGTGACAGATGTGAATTTTTCATGTCCTATTTTGCCAAATCCATTGTGAGTAGAATTCCATGAGCAGTCGTGTAGCTCCTAGATGGATATAATGGTGAGGCTGGGCTAAGGCCAGCCGTGTCACACACAGTTCCTTGCACAGTTCCTTGCCATGCCTTTGGGCTCTAACTCATAGAAGCCTAGTTTTGAGGCACAGCGGATAGAATGCTGGATTTAAAGTTAGGAACTTTTGAGTTCAAATCCTGGGCTACTAGTCTGCAGTGCCTTGGACAAGTCACTTAACCTGTCAACCTCAGTTTCCTCATCTGTATAATAGGGATAAAAATAGTACCTGTGTTCCAGGGTAGAGTGAGGATCAAATGAGATATTTATAAAGCACTTTGCAAACCTTAAAACACTATATACATGTTAGATATTGTTATTGATAATACAGTTATTGTTGCTATTTTTTGTTATTGTTATTGGAGGTGGGCATCAGGGAACAGGTGGTATTCTAGGCAAACTTTTGGAGTCAGAGGGATCCAGTCCAAGACATCTACAGTTTTGTCTAGGGTGAGTCCTAGCAGAGGCTGGGGAGCCAGTATTTGAAGATAGGTCTTTTGACTCTATACCCAGCACCCTTTCCACTGTGCCATGCTATCTCTCAAGTCTGATTTTCTCCATTCCTTTTGTTTAACTTCCTCTACCACCTTCTTTCTTTTTGGGTCGCTCCATGTGGGCAGCATGAAGACATTGTCTTCCTGGAGAAGAAGTTGTAAAGAAAGAGTAAATAAGAATGCACCAAAGATCCACTAATTGACTTTACAATTTTGCCTGGGATTGACCTGAGTGATCCCATGTGTCTGAAAGATGGAATGTTTCTTCCCAATCTCTGAATTTACTACTTAGATACTTTGCAGAATCTGACATATAATGGAGGTAGGAATAATAGAAAATACCTTATTTGGAGTCTGGTCAGACTCTAGGGGCAATCTACTCCAAAATTATCAGAAAGTGGGGAATAGGAAATTGGATTTAGGAGAATCATTTGTCTTATTAAATGAAAGAAAAATACCCTGTGGCCCAGGGGACCACAATCTTATTCCATACCTAGGTTTATTTCCATCAGCATAATAATACAACTCCCTACAGAGACCTCCCTCCAGAATTCCAAAGATGTTAATAAGTAACACAATTTGTGATAAATGGCAAAGGAATGCCAATAGTTTCCTGAGTTCTTGTTTATAATCTTTGGACATAATCTTCTCCAGGTTTCAGAGGAATGTGAAAGGCAGATCATTGATTAAAGGTCTCACATTCTGAGAAAGAATGGGACAGTCCAGCAGCAAGATCAGGGAAAGTCATACGGTATGGAAAGAATCTTGGCCTGAGAGCCAGAAGATAAGGCTTCCAGTTCCAGTTCTGACATTAACTAGCCAATGTACCTTGAGCAAGTCACCTCTCATCTCCCACCCCACCCTGGGCTTTAGTTTTTCATTTACAAAATGAATGCATTGGATTAGATAGTTTTTTAATTTTTTTTTTATTTTTAGGCAATTGGGGTTAAGTGACTTGCCCAGGGTCACACAGCTAGTAAGTGTTAAGTGTTTGGTCTGAGGCTGGATTTAAACTCAGGTCCTACTGACTTCAAGGCCAGTGCTCTATCCACTGTGCCACCTAGCTGCCCCTAGACGGTTTTTCAAATCCCAGGACATTACCTCTGACCCATGTGGGATTTTAGAATTGAATATAGTCATAGATGTCATCTAGTCACAAAATCACAGAATTTGAGAGTTGGAAGGGACCTCAATGGCCAAATGGTCCAACCTATACACAAAAGGAATTCCTACTATATCATGCTTGATAAATGGTCATCCCCTCATTTGCTCAACACCTACAAGGAGGGGATACTCACCACCTCTCAAGGTAAACCAACCCACTCATTTGACAGAGGAGCAGCAAACTAAGTCCCAGAAACCTTTAACCCAAGCCCACATACTTACTAGGAAGCAGAATTAGAACCTCTTCCAGTTCTAGGTTTCTATCTCTTGGACAGCATGTATGAATACCTAAAGGCTCTGTGACTTTCCCACTTTGGGGAACTCTTGGTGTGGGACCTCCCTCTGCTAATGCAGATCATAAGGGTCTATGACTTAAAAAAATAAGTCCAAGGAAGTTGTTTGAGAAGCAGAGAGATTAAGCAACTTGCCCAGGTTCACCCAGCTACATAGTGACTGAGACGAGTTTGAACCCATCAAGCCCTCCTGAATACAGGTCTAGCACTCTGTTCACTGCTTCTCTAAAAATTCTATAATCTTAGCTTTTTTTCTGAGGGAGAGGGCAATGAAAAATATAATAGTAGTAATGTTGACATTGGATGTAGATTTAGGATAAATGGAACATTTGCCTACACTGTAGTCTATGGCAAACCCCAAATTTAAGATTCTGAATGTGACCTTCCACCTCAAATTTTCCTAGAACAATTAGTTTAGATCTTTCTTTTTTTTTCTCATTTATTCATTCATTTGTTCATTCATAAATATAAATCTGGAAGACACATCTGATTCTGTCTGGTTCAATCCCCTCATTTTACAGATGAAGAAATTGAGGTTCAAGGAGAGTGAGTGACTTGATCCGACATCACAAAGGTAATGGTTTGAACCCAGATCCTCTGATTCCAGTGATATTGCTTTTTCCATTGTATTTTCAGTCATTTTTCAGTCATGTCCAAGACTTTGCAACCCCACTTGGGTTTCCTTAGCAAATATACTGGAGTGGTTTGCCATTTCCCTCTCCAGCTCATTTAGCGATGAGGAAACTAAGGCAAACAGGCTTAAGTGACTTGTCCAGAGTCACACAGCTAGTTAGTGTCTGAGGCCAGATTTGAACTTAGGAGGATGAGTCTTCTGGTAGGCCTGATGCTCTACACACTAGGGTTCCACCTAGGGGCCCAAATATATTTCTACTGCCTCATTGTGACCACTAACAATTATTAAGTTCCTTCCTCTTAGAATTCATAGCTTCTTTTAAAGTTTGACTCATAGCTACTTCCTATATAAGGTCTTATATAACATCATCTACTAGTTTCTCTCCATCTAAGTAACTTTGAACTTACCTTCTATTCTAGGATGTTTGGTCTTTGATCAACCTTATTCCCATGAATAACCAGAAGGTAAACATAAAAAGTAAGGAAAAGTATGAATCCAACTGTAAAGATATAGCCACACCAAGTAATTCCTTTACAAACTGTGAACAAGTTTTTTCCTTTTCTTTTTTATCCTTTTTCTCTCTTATTTTATTTTTTCTCAATTATATGTAAAAAAATTAACATTCATTTAAAAAAAATTTAAGTTCCAAATTCTTTCCCTTCCTCCCTCTCTTCCCCTGAAGGAAAGTAATTTAATATAAATTATATATGTGAAGTCCTGTGAAACATATTTCCATATTAGCCATATTGCAAAAGAAAACACAGACCAAAAATTAAGTAAAAAAGGTATGCTCAGATTTACATTCAGATACCATCAGATCTTTCTCTGAAGGTGGATAGTATTTTTCATCATAAGTCCTTTGGAATTGTCTTGGATCATTGTATTGCTGAGAATAGTTAAGTCATTCATAGTTGATTGTACAGTATAGAACATTGTTACTGTGTACAATTCTCTCCTGGTTCTGCTCACTTCACTTTGCCTGAGTTCATATAAGTCTTCCCGGGTTTGTCTGAAACCATCCTGTTTATTATTTCTTGCAGCAAATAGTATTAGATCCAGCATATTCGACCCCAACTTATTCAGTCATTACCCCAACTGATGGACATCCCCTCAATTTCCAGTTCTTTGGCACCTCAAAAAGAGTTGCTATAAACAATTTTGTACAAATAAATCCTTTTCCTTTTTTAAAAATCTCTTTAGGGTACAGATCTAGTAGTGGTATTGCTAGGTCAAATGATATGCACAATTTTATAGCCCTTTGGGCATAGTTCCAAATTGCTCTCTAGAATGTTTGATCAGTTCACAACTCCAACAGTGCATTAGTGTCCCAATTTTTCCACATTCCCTCCAACATTTGTCATTTTTCTTTCCTGTTATATTAGCCAATCTGATAAGTGTGAGGTAGATAACTCAGAGCCATTTTAATTTGCATTTCTCTAGTCAATAATGATTTAGAGCATTTTTTTTTGTATGAGTATAGATAGCTTCGATTTCTTCTTCTAAAAACTACTGGTTCATATCCAGGGAATGACTTGTATTATAAATTTTTCTCAGTTTGAAAGTTTTTTTTTTCTTGATTGAATCAGACAACGTGGAATCTTTGGGCAGAAGATTGTTCCCAGTTGGCCCTTAAATGTTAGTCTGATAGTTTTTTTTTAAAGGTAGAAATATTTTATTAACAATTTTTATGAAAAAATAGAGTGGGAAAGAAAGTTGAAATATAAGAAAAAGCAATTATTTTAAACAAAATTTCTAAAGAATTTTAGCTTTCCTTACTCTTAATTAGAATCCTGAGCTTTTAGGCCTGGAAGACTGGATAAGAATGGGAAAAGGGGATTCCTCTGGGTCTTCCGCTCTGGACTTTTGGTGTTTTCTTTCCTTTTCTTCTTTTTTCTTATTAATTTATTTTTAGTTTTCAACAATCACTTCTATATGCTTTTGAGTTTTAAATTTTTCTTCCCCTTCCTTCCTGCCTCCCTCCCCAAGACAGTGTGTAATCTGATATAGGCTGTACATATACATTCCTATTGAACATATTTTCACATTAGTCATGTTGTAAGGAAGAATTAGAACCAATAGAAGGAATCACAAGAAAGAGGAAACAAAACAAAACAGAAGAAAAAAATAGCAAATAGTATGCTTTGATCTGCATTCAAACTCCATAGTTTTTTCTTCTTTGTGGATAGCATTTTCCATCACGAGGCCTTTGGAGATGTCTTAGATCCTTGTATTGCTGAGAATGGTTAAGTTTATCAATATCAGTTATTGTACAATGTGGCTGTTATTGTGTACAACGTTCTCTTGGTTCTGCTCACTTCACTCAGCATCAGACCATACAAGTCTTTCCAGGTTTTTTTGAAGTCAGCCTATTCATCATTTCTTACAGCACAACAGTCTTCCATTACATTCACATACCACAACTTGTTCAGCTGTTCCCCAATTGATGGATGTCCCCACAATTTCCAATTCTTTGCCACCAAAGAAAGATCTACTATAAATATTTTTGAACATGTGGTTCCTTAGTCTGATAGTTTTTAAGAGAGAGTTTGAGTGTGTCCAGGTTTGGAGCAGCTTTATGAAGAGGGCCATGTACAGCTATGCGAAAGAACAGCGTGTTCCCCATTGGCCATGGCTTCTAGCTGTGGGACTACTTGTCCAGTAGGAGATACCCCATCCAGGAATTTAAGAGTTAATTCAAAAAGAGTTTGAAGCACAGTGAGATGAACCTAGCAGAGAACAAAGTCATGTGCTTTCTATGGTAACTCAGATATAAAGAAGAGCAGTCCCCACAAACACACTTGAGTAACCTACTCATCAGAGAGACTGCACTCAAGGGAGAGTTGAGGAAAGGGGCACCCAAGTAGAGAAAAGGCATGGAGGTCCAGCAGTACTGATGGCATCAGTTGCCCTAACCACCAGGGTTCTCCAAGTGTGAGCTTCATTATTGCTATGTTCTGTGCCCACTTTTTTGGTGGATGCTGTGTGTAGGGGATGTTTTGGAGCTATTGTTCTTACTCTGCTGTCTTTGTAAATGCCTTTTCTTTGAGCTAATTGTGTCTACTGGCTGACTGTTAATGGGAAGCAAATTGGTAGGGGCTCATGAACTGGAGTGTTTGGAGCCCAGATACACAGAGTACCCTAGAACTGAAGACAAGGACCTTCTGGTTACCCAGACTACAAGTGCAGGTCCCAGTGTAGGTTGGGGTAGTAGTCTAGAGTTGGAGTGCTATGTATATATTGTGTTTTTATTTGTGTGTGTACATGTCCCCCAAGCTATTTGTCCTTCCATCACCCCCAAAACTATCCTGTATTTGCTTTGGATGCATCTTACATTAGAGAGGCAGCATTGTGTATTGGATAGAGAGCTAACCTCAGAGTCAAGAAGACCTTGATTCAAGTCTCATCTCTAAGCCATACTTTCTGTGCAATCCTGGGTAAGTCACCTAATCCCTCAATACTCTAGAGCAGAGGTGTTAAGCATGTGGCCCATGGCCCACAGCACTCCCAAGTGTGGTCCAAGCCAAATTAGAATGTAGTTATTTTTGTGTGTTTATGTGTCAATAAAAAAAGAAATGTAAGCTTCTTGAAGGCAGGGACTACTTCCTTTTTGTCTTTTTATTCCCAGAGTCTGGCATAGAATCTGGCACATAGTCAATGCTTAATAAATGCTTGTTGATTGATTAATTGATTACAATTTGCTGTACTAGATGGTAGAATATAAAGACATAAAACAAATTTGTCCTAAAAAATCTCACATTCTACTGGGAGAAAGAGAGGTGATAGAAGGATAGACATATACCTATATAGGGCATATACACTGGAAAGCATGTGTGAATACCTAAAGGCTCTAGGAAAGTGGGATAGGGACCAGAATGTGATTTCATTGGTATAGGGAACTCCCAGGTGAAAAAGTTCCTTCTACTAATGCAGGTTGGCATCTTCACTGCAACTTAGAGCCAGGTTGTTGTGTAGAGCAGCGGGGTCAAACTCATGTAGAAATAGGGGCCACCAAACCATGCTACATGTTGTTTTAGAAGACATGCTTATACACTCCTCTCCTATTTGTCAAGGAGATAGGAAACCAGGAAATTCAGAGATGTGAATGGGACAGATGCTATATATCCTTCAGCAGTGTGGCTGGCCCTCACTTAAGGCTCTTGAAACTTATAACTAACAATTATTTAACTCTGAAATTCAGTTATTTTTTACCCAGGTTGGATTCCAATTTAATGAATTTGAAGAAACATCAAAATACACACAATTTAGGAGCAGGGTACAGTAGAAAGAAGACCCAAGGAGGTCTTGTGAATATCAGAGATCTACAGCCAGCTGGGACCTGAGAGGCCATTTAGCCCAGCACCTTAATTTCACAGATAAGAAAACTGAGGCTCAGCGAGCTTATGTGACTTTCTCAGGGTCACACAGGTATTACTCATCAGAGGTACAATGTGAGCCCAGGTCCTTTGACTTCATAGCCAGGGTTCTTTCAACTGTGATGTCCTGGAAAAGTGAATTGGATTTAGAGTCAGAAGAAAGTTCAAGCTCTGTTACTTATCTGAATGACCTTAGTGGAATAATTTCTCTTTTAAAGAAGTCCCTTAAGGAAAAAGTCATCTTTCATGGATTGTTCTCATCTCTAAGATGCAGGACCTAATAATTACCTCCTCTATGAGAGGGAGTAAAATATCTAAGGAAATAGCCTTGCTATATCCAAATGAATATTAACCCTACAATGATCTTCTGAGGATGATTGCATTGCTCTACATATCAGAATCCTTCAATAACTCATTATCTCCAGAGCAAAGTCCAAACTCCATAGTTTTGCATCTAAAGTCTTCTGTATTAAAACTCTACCTTTACATCCTTATCACAAATGACTTAATCCTTTTATGTTCTACTTTCCAGCCAAATTCCTTGTCCTTCCAATACATTCAATAATTTAATTCTTCTATGTGTTTATTCATTATGTTTCCTAAATCTGAAATGCCCTCCTTCCCTTTCCTCTCTCCCACCCTTTCCTTTTCTCCCACCCTTTCCTTTTCTCCCTATCATATCTTTGCCTGTTGACAACTTGTCCTTCCCTCAAGACCCAAATCAAGGATTACTTCTTCTATGGTTCCTTCTTTGTTCTCCCAGGTGAAAGTGACTTCTTCATCTAATCTCATAGTGCTTTATATGTCCGTAGGTATCCTGAGGATCTAGCTAGCAAAAGCCTAAGAAATGCATTTTCAATAGATTGTTTTTGTCATTCAGGGAAAAGATCACTAAATCTGGAGTCAGAGGTCCTGGATTCAAATCCCACCTTTGATGCTTGCTACCTGTGTGACTTTGGGCAGGTGACAACTTTCCTAAGTCTCAGTTTTCTCTCCTTTAAAAGGGAAGGGATTGGATCAGATGATCCCTGAGTTCTCTTCCAATTCTAAATTGATGCTCCTGTGGATCTGAATTGTCTATATACCTTGTCTCATCTTCTACTTCCTTCCCTTTGTATGGCTCAGCTTTTATAGTGCTTGGTTTTTCTATCACAATTGGCTAAGCCTTAATGCTTATCTGTTATGGATCCTGTTGTGATTCTTGATACCCTCATGAGGCCATTTATTGATGTCATGCCCTACTTGGCATGAGGTTTTCACTTACTCATGTTGCTTATTGTATGAAAAATCCCAATCCAAATTCACCCTTGTGTTACCCCACGGTACTATCTTGAGGGGTATTTGGTGAATGCTTTGATGAAATCTGTATTGCTTCGCATCACAAAATTCAGGAAGTCTGAGACCTTGGGGCAACTGAAAGGTAGAAGAAACACTTGTTTTTACTCTCAAGTCCCATTTCTGATTTGTAATTCCATGTGACCCACAAGCAGTGACTGTAGTGGGCTCCTTGTTGGTTCAATCTAAAAGGCACACTGGTCAGATTGATAAAACTCCTTATTAAACGTGTGTTACATTCAGGGTTGTATCATATGTATCTGTATATACGAAATATTTCTCCCTACGAGATTGTAAACCGCTTGAGGGCAGAGATAGCATCTTATTTGTAGTTTATATTCTCCCCTACTGCCCATGATATTGTACAACTTAGAGTAACATTTTTTATCCTCCTCCACTAGATGGGAAACTCCTTGAGTGCAGGGCCTATGTGTCTTATGTTTTATATTTGTATTTCCAGTGCTCTAGAACAGAGGAAACATTTAATAAATACTTGTTATACTCTTTGATTTCATCAAGGAGACAGTATGGTATAATGGAAATGCTGACTCTCAAGTCAGAGGAGCTCAGTGCAAGTTCTTTCTGAGACAAACTATCTCTGTGGCCTTAGGCAAATCCCTTCATCTTGACCCTGACATAGTGATGTCATTTTGGTCCTCTTTGAGCACAAAGGACAGCAACCAGCCAACCCTCTTCTGCACAATGAGGTGACTGGAGTAGAGGGCCCATGAATCCCCAACTACTCCTAGCTCTATGATCCACTAAATAAACATTTGCTGAATGAATTAGAACATAATTTGTATAAGTTAATTTCTTGCTGTTGGCTATGCTATACAAAATTTAAAGTAGCATGATTTGTGCAGATATGCATGATAACCATAGTATATGGTACAGAATGATTTTCTAATGTTCTTTCTACTGAAAGGCCTTAAAATAATTTTTTCTTGAACACTGACTTTCATTTTGTAGGAATGCTACTTATCTAACCTGATCAGATGGTTAGATGTTTTTTTTTTTCCATTGCCTTCTGAGTGATTTCATTTCCTTTCCAGAATATTACACTATTAACACAAAGAATAGGAGTTATATATTAATTCTGTCTTAGGGTAAGTTTTCCACCTTCACTTCTTGTATAGTGTTCCTCATTCCTTAAAAATACTGGCATGAAAGCATTTGAGTCACTAAGCTCTATCAGCATCCATGACTTCTTGATTTTATCTTTTGGAGGCAGAGAAGGGTAATCCAAAGGACCATTGGGCTAATCTAACCTTTTTCTAATAATTCTGAAAAGAATGTCAAATAGTACGGAGTCAGACTTCATCTGGAGCACTGTGTGCAGTTTAGGGGCACCAGGTTTTAGGAGGGGTGTTGACAAGATATTCTACCTTCTGAAACTATGTAGGATAAGTCTAGTTATTCTCTCTTCTACACTGGCTTCCATTCAGATGCTTGAAGATAGTGACCATATGTACATGTGATGTCTTCTCACCTCTGAATGCTTTCAACCAATTCTCACATAGTTTCATATCCTTTTCAGATGAAGGTAACCAGGAGAGTCAGTGAACTTGAAACCAAGCAGTATAAAGAGTAATTGAAGAAACTGAAGATGTTTAGCCTGCAGCAAAAAAAGATTTAGTGAGGACACAATGACCTACCTTCAAATATCTGAAAGACAGTAACATAGAAGAAATATTAGATTTTTTTGGCCTGGATTCAGAAAGCAGAATTAGACTTCAGAACTGGACTTTCCATGGAGGCAGATTTTAAATTTCTCACTATAAGAAGATGCTTAAAACTATTTGAAATGGACTGTTTTGTGAAGTGACATAACAGTTTTATATATTTGGATCAGTAAAGTACTTTAGCAGTTTACTAGATGCAATTCCTTAATTTTTATTATTTTCTTCAATTATCAAGCATTTTTTTTTCTTTTTGCTCCCACCCACCCCCATGGGGAAAAAGGAAAATAAAAGCATAACAATCACAGTCATGTAAAACAAATTCCTATACTGGTCTTGTCCAAAAAGAGGAGTCTTGCTCTGTATATTACTTCATTTCATCCATGTCAGGAGAAGGGCAGCACTTTTAATCATGAGTTCTTTGAATCATGATTAATCAGAATTCTTTACTCGTTCAAAATTGTTTGTTTTTACAATGCTGGTGTTATAATATACATTGTTCTCCTGGTTCTGCTCACTTTTTATATGTAGATCATTTATCCATTTGAAATTTCTTGTAGTGTATAGTGCAACGTGTTGTTCTAAACATATTTTCTGTCAAACTGCTTCCGAGTCCTTTCATCAGTTGTTGAAAAAATGGTTCCTTCCCCCAATATTTTATATTCTTCATTGTATTGACCACTACCAGGCTGTTATATGGTTTATTAAATTGAACTTCATTTCTATTTTTTAAACAGTAGTAAATAGTTTTGATGATGATGATTTTTTAATATCCTGAAATGTAAATGTATGGAATTTAATGAAATTGAAAATATGATATTTCATTATACATATTTTATGAATGTACAATTTTTTCATAAAATATGAAATTTTAATGTAATGAAATTTATCATAACTTGAAATTCTAGGCCTCCTTAATGCACACATTTATTTTTATTTTTCTCTTGAAATTATTGACCTTCTGTTCTTACATATGAATTTTGTTAATATTGTGTTTGATTCTATAACATTTTTCCTTACTAATTCGACTAAGACATTAAATATGTGGATTAATTTAGGAAATATTTTATTATATTGGTGTGGCTCAACTATGACTATCAAGTTCTCTAACTACTTAGGTCTTCTTTTATTTATATTTAGAACTGGAGGAGACTTTACACCAACATGCCCAACTTCCTCATTTTAAAGATAAGGAAACAGAGAACCAGAAAGATTAATTGACTTGTTCAGGATCAAACAATTAGTAAATGTCTAAACCAACCAGATTTTTAACCCAGGCTTCCTGACTCCATGTCCAATGTTTTATCCATTACATGTTGCTAGTTTTCAAGTGAGAATGTATCAGAAGTGTCTTTATAAAAAACTATTTTGTGGTTATATTGATAAGACAGGTATTTGTCTTGCTAGGCTAATTCCAGATATGGCAAGCATTTTTTAGTTTTTTAAAATGGAATTTTCCTTTCTATCTTTTCATCCTTATTTTTAATGTTAGAAGTAAACAGAAATGCTAAATAATTCTGTGGATTTCTTCTGTTACTTATTGCTTTGCTTAAATTATTAATCATCTCAAATTAGTTTCCTCATTGATTCTCTGGGGTTTTCTAAGCAAAGCATCATGCCATGGGCAAATAAAGAAAATTTTGCCTTCTATTTGTTGAATAAAATCCTTTAATATCTTTATCTTGTTGTTTCAAAAATATATTAATTGTGTGACTATGGGCAAATGCCTTCATCTCTCTGAGTTCATTATTCATCTTCTTCAGAAGAGGATAATGCTATTTATACTCCTTACTCAAACAGAGTTGTTGTGAAGAAAGTGCTTAAAGCATCATAATAGTGAAAGTTATAATTTCTATTGTTATTTGATTTTATATTGGAATATCAACATTCTCTAAGTAGGTAAGGATATACTTCAGGTCTGAAGTTCCAAACTGGAAAAAGGTCTCTATATTCTTGATAAAATTATTCCATTATGAACAGGGGTGTAAAGTAACCTAGTGATATGGAAAGATCTCTGGAATTTGAAGTATTCAGATTGGGGTTCTAGCCCTGGATATGACCAGATCTGAGATACTGGGGAAAAATCACTTCATTCAGAGTCAGTATGATCTTTCTTATCTGGAGAGATGGTGAGATATTTTGGATAGGATAGTGGGCTGAGAATCAATAGAGTCCTGAGTTTGAATCCTCTCTCTGCCAATTATTTAAGATAGTCTCAGAGTTGGAAGGGACCTCAGTGACCTTGTAATCCAACTTATACTTGAACAAACTTCCTTTTTTTTTTTTTTGGGCAATCGAGGTGAAGTGACTTGCCCAGAGTTACACAGCTAGTAAGTTTCTGAGGCTGGATTCGAACTCAAGTTCTCCTGACTCCAGGGCTATCCCCCATGCCAGTTAGCTGCCCCTAAGCATTCTTTCTACAATATACCTGAACAAAGGTTTTCTCACCTTTTCCAGAAGGCCTCAAGTAAAGGAGAACCTTCCACCTCCAGAGGCAAATCATTGCACTTTTTGATAGGCCTGATTGCTAGAAATGCTCTCCTTATGTCAAGTCTAAATTTACCTGGCAGAAATTCCCTCTGATTTTTCTAGATTCTTCCCACTGGGGTTAAGCAGAACAATTCTAATACTCCTTCTGCAAGACAGTCCTTCTTTAAATATTTGAAGGTGGTTATTGTCCAACCAATGTCTTCTTTTCCATAGGCTGAACCTCCTCAAATTCTTCACCCAGTTCTCATATAGTATGATCTTGGGGCCATTTACTATTTTCATTTCCCAAATCACTCTCTTCATGGCATTGGATAAGTCATGTGAGTGCTCTGTTTATTATTTTTTTATTATTCAATTTTAGTTTATTTTCAGTTTCAAATTCTCTCCCTTCCCATACTTTCTCCTCCATCCTGCAAGAAATACAAAGCCCATTATAAATAAGAATTCATGCAAAACAAATTTCTACATTAGCCATCTTCTGAAAAAAAATAGGCTACACTCTGCATTTTAAGTCCATCAGTTCTCTATCTTGAGGATAACCCACATTTTTCTCTTTTTCTATTTGTTATTTATTTTTTATTATTCAATTTTGTTTTAAGTTTAAAATTCAATTTAACTTCTCTAAATCTTAGCTCTCTGCACTGTAAAACAAAGATATTAATACTTACCATGCCTTCCTCACATAGTTGTTTTGAAGAAACTGCTCTATAAACCTTAAAGTCTATATAAATGTGAATTATTATTATCAGTAGCAAGAGCGTTGTAATAAAGACCCACGAGTGTTTGCAGAACAATTAATCTCAACAATTGCTTAGTAGTTTGCCAGTACAAAGAGCTTGATGAATGTCTAATGACCATAATGAGCCCAGACCTACCCTGATTGCAACATCTGATGGTACAAGTCTCCTTTTAATAGCACAAGAGCACAGGATTCGGTTCACTTGCAGTCTTAGATCCAAAAGTGGGAATATTAAAAAAAAAGAGCTGATTTGAGTCTGATTCTAGATTTGGAAGCTTTTGCGTTTACAATAAATAAAATATCATGCTGTCAGACTGTCACAGCCTAGTAGTCTAATTCTTTTGACCAAACAATGAAAATGCATCAAAGTACACTATTTGGTAATGATTTATGTTTGATTGAAAACAACTACATTCAGTAATGGGCCTCTCTATAAGATGATTTAGCGTTCCATTATCCAATGACAGTCGATTGCTTTCATATGCAAGTGCACTCTCTATAAGCATATTCCGATGCTGAACATATGGAAACATGCTAAATTATGCAAGTGGGACTGCTTTCTACACTATAAGGCACAGGGTTGGATGTATCTCACAGCAACTTCATAAGATGAATAAATGAATGAATGAAATATTAATTAATGGTTGGGCTAATGTAACAAATATAAAAGTAAGAATCCCTACTTTCAAGAAGCTCATGTTCTAATTGGGGAAACAACATATGTGGAAGTTTTCAGCTGCATATCCGATAGAAAAGTCCCATAATCCTTTGGGCATAATTATAAAGTGGATGGTAATACCTCTTCATCAAGGTAATTTCCAATGGTAAAAATCATACCATTTTCTGGTGTTGCACCACTTGTAAAAATGCCAAGGATTTTGGTTTCCAGAACTTTCTTTTCTTGATCTTCAGTAGCTGAGGCTGTAGCACCTGTAGGAGTAGTTAACCAGGCTGCACCTCCATAGGTGATATTTCCCAGGAAGATGGTTGAGGACATTAAGCTAAAAGTAATGCTTCTCCCAAGGCTCTTAGTTTCAAGTTCCTGGGCTGTCTGTCAAGATCCAGGGGGAGATGATGATCAAAGTGGTGTGCTTCAACTTGCCTGAGAGATGCTGTCTCCCAAATCCCCTTCAGGATACCCTGCAGGTTCAGGCTTAGAAAAAAGTTTGAGCACTGGCTAGGGTACTATGTGGCAATTGCCGAATTGCACTGAATTCTATCATCATATATCACAGTTTAGCATAGAAAGTATTTATCAAAGACCTATGTACAAGACTCTGTGCTAGGCCCTGGGAAAACAAATATTAATAATGGCTAGCATTTATATAATGGTTTAGGATTTGCAAAGGACTTTACAAATATTATTTCTTTTATCCTTATTAGTAATCCTAGAAGACTCTTATTATACCAATTTTACAAATGAGGAAACTGAGGAAGATAGAGGTTAAGTGACTTGCCCAGGGTCACACAGCTAGTGTTTGAATCCAGTTATGAACTGAAATTTTCCTGCCTCCAGCTTCAGTAGTCTATCCACTGTGCCACCTAGGCTAATACATGTATGTGTTCTGCATCACACAGGACTGTCCAGGCTTTTACAGCTTAGATCTTGGAGACCTTCCTAGTTTCCTCAGGCTTAGTATGGCTGTTTGAAGTAATCAGTTATGCTAATTATAGCCCAAGCTCCCATATAATAGAAATACACTCTTTTATAAGGCCACACAAGAGACACCAAGAAAATGGCGGGTGCATTTAATTAAGACCTAATAACAGGTGACAGAGTGGATAGAATACTGGACTTGAAGTCAGGAAGGTATGAGCTCAAATCCAGCCTCAGACATGTCCTACTTGTGTGACCCTGGGCAAATCACCTCATTCCTGTCTGCCTCAGTTTCCTTAACTGTAAAATGGTGATAATAATAGCACTAGCTTTCCAGGTTTTAGTGAGGGTCAAATGAGATAGTAGCTATAAAGTGCTTAGCACACTGCCAAACACATAGTAAGTGCTATATAAATACTCTTTTCCTTTCTTTCCCATAGTTCTGGATACTATGCCTTTTTTTTTAATACAAACTAAGATGTGCTGCAACAGAGAGAATCTTATCTTAAATAGCCTTTCTTCATAGCTTACTCCATATTTTATACCACAGGGTAATATAGTTAGGTAGTGCAGTGGATAGAGTGCTAGGTCTGGAGTAAGGAAGACCTGAGTTCAAATATGACCTCAGACATTTACTAGCTATGGGGCCCTGGGCAAATCACTTAACACCATTTGCCTCAGTTTCCTCAACTATAAAATAAACTGGAGAAGGAAGTGGCAAACCACCCCAGTATTTTTGCCAAAAACTTCCAAATGGGGTCACAAAGAGTTGGACACAACTGAAATGGCCAAACAATGACAAAACAAGGGCAGTGAGTGTGCAATTGACCTGGTCAATTAATCCCACCCCAACGTACAATCTCTTTTTCACATTTCACTTTATTCCAGAAATGCCCTGTTGATATTTAAGCATAGATCTTTTCCTTAAGGATCCCATAATTCAACAGGGACAATAAAATGCACTCAAATATACCCAAAATGATAATTTTTTTAGAGAAAATATAAAGTTAGATGGCACAGTTAATCTGAAATATAGGTGATAAGGGTGTGGATGTGCAGTAATAACCCGGTCCAATCCAATTCAATAAACATTTTAAAGTGCCTAGCATATACCAGGCACTGGCTAAGTGCTGTGGATACAATTAATAAAAGAAAGACAGTGTCTGCCCTTGAGTAGCTTATAATAAAAAGGGGGTGACAACACACAGGATTGGGGGAAAATGGAGGGAGCATCAGGGGGCACTCTGCATAGAGGCTTGTTGTTACATGGAGTTGAAACCAGGCAGATGCAAAGTGGAGTCAGCTGAGAGTTCAGTCTCTTCTTCTATAAAGGAAGGTGTTGGGAGGGGTTTGATACCTTACCCCCTCCCAGCTCTCCAATTAGAAGGGAGAGGAGGTAGAGGGAGGTGGTGTCAATCAGAGATTGAGTTAGCAGCATGATGGTGAGATCAGAATTCATGAGCTTTTCTTGGGAAGAACATCTTATACTTTGTTAAGTTGAAACAAGGCAGAGTAGCAGATGCAAAGTGAAGATGGCTATCATCAATTATTTGAAGGGCTAAAGCATGGAAGAGGGGTTAGCTTGGTTCTGTTTGACCCCAGAAGACAAGCCCAGGAATAATTGGTGGAAGTTGTTTTGATGTTTGTTTTGTTTTCAGATAGTTCTCCCTATCTCTCAGGCTAGACTTGCAGGAGCTACTCATGGGCCTGATGCCCCTGTTAATGGATTTGCACAGGAACTTTGATATGTTCCATTTCCTACCTGCCCTGGGGCCAGTTTGCACCTTTTTATACAACCTGGTGCCCCCTCCTGCCATTTCCTGGGACACATCATGTTGATGGCAGGCTATGTTCAGACTCTCGAATTCCTGAACTCAAGAGATTGGACAGCATTAGCTTCCTTGGTAACAGGAATGTGACACCACATGCAGCAATTAATGGAAGTTGTGAAGAAGTCAATTTAAGCTTGATGTAATGAAAAATTTTCTAAATTTAACTAAAAGTGTGGTAGGATGCCTGATAAGGTCATTAAGGGAAGTCTACATAGCCAAATGTGAAGATTGCTATTAGAAGCTGGATTAGTATGGACTTTTAGACATTTTCTAACTTGAGATTCTCTCATCCTGAAAACTTCTTTAGCATGGCCAATTTAAAACTGTTGCTTTCTAAATTGTGGAAGTCTATTTCTTTTATTGTAAGTTATAGTTCAAGCTACTATTTTTATAAAAACAAAAAAAAACAAAGAACAAAACAAAAAACAAACAAAACCTCTTGACAAAACCACATTTACCTATGGGTTCAATCTTGCTAGAATATGGGAGTCAGTGACTCTAGCAACCTATTGCCCTAATAAATGAACAAAAGCAGCCTAATCTTTTCCATCCTATTATTTATAAAATTAGCTATCATTGGTTGGAATCTTATGGTTTCATTTTATTAGTGGAAAGGCTGGATCAGCTTTATGACAGTGTATGGTCTTAACAATTCTCACTAGTTTCTCCAATTTTTTTTGGCTTTAAGATATGCATGTGATAAAGAAATATTGCCATGTCTTCACTGATGAAACAGTGAATGTATTAAGTATACTTTCCAAAGATGAAAAAAAAATGTTTTATTGATAGACACTACAAGCTCAATGAGTCATCAGTTTGATATGGCAGCCAGGAAAGTCAGAGTAATATAAATCTGCTTTGATACAAGTACAGGATTCTGGGTAAGGGAGGTAGAAGTCACACCATTTTATTTCCTGGTCAGTCTTCATCTGGAATTTAGTATTTTTATGGGCACCACATTTTAGTAGGGACATTGAAAATCTGGGAGAAGAGGAGATACTAGCATGGGGAAGGGTCTTGAGACCATGCTATTTAAGAATTAGTTGAAGGAACTTGGAATATACAGACTGGAAAAGAGATGCCTAGGGGACTCTATGCTAGCTGTTTTAAGTATTCAAAGAATCGTCATGTGGTAGAGGGAGTACATGATTCTGCTTGGCCCCAGAGGGCAAAACTAGAAAATGGATAGAAGTTGCAGGGAGGCAAATTTAGGTTTAAAAAGATCCTAACTATTTGAGCTGTCCAAAAGTAGAATGTACCGTCTTGGAATGTAGTGATTTTTCCATCACTATGTTCTTCAAGGTGAATGTAGATGACCACTTGGTGGGTGTGTTGTTGAGAAGATTGCTTCTCAAATTGAACTGGATGATTTCAGAACTCTGAGATCCTGAATCTATGTGGCTGTATTCTGGTCCACATGGAAGGAGGAGGCATGCTATTTACTAAAAAGAGTGATCAGTGTACTTTTTTTCATTTCTCTTTTGTAATATTGGAATATGTTGTTTCCAAGTTCGATCTGTGCAACTGACCAACGCTTATTGAATTAGATACAAACAACTGAGAAAGGCATGGAAATTCAGTTTAAATCAATCAATTACTCAATAAGCATTTATTAAATACCTACTATATGAAAGACATTGTAGAATATGAAATAAAAAATGAAAGTCCCTCACTTCATAGAAGGGAGATAATAATTATATATGCAAGTATATCCAGAATACATTAAAATATAAGTTTTGGGAAACAGGTCTCTAGAAGCTGAGAGTATAAAGCAAGGCATCTTATAGTTGTAGTACCACATGCTACTTATGATCTGAGTTATAAGGAAACCAGAGATTCCAAGAGGTAGGGCATGAGAAACCAGCACTTTCTAGGCATTGGGCACTGCAGTCTAGTCCACTTTGAAGGCATGGAGGTAGGAGATAGAACATTGTGTACGAAGAATAGCAAATAGGCCAGCATGAATGGTCCATGGACTGCATGGAAGAGATGAGTGTAAGGCTGAAAGTAAATAGAATAATGCTGGAAAAGTAGAATGGGGCAGATTACGATGAGTTTCCAGCGCCAAAGAGAGAAGTCTACATTTGATCCTCGAGACAATAGGAAGTCAATGAAGGACATTGAAAAGAGGAATTACATGGCCAAACTTGTGCTTTACGAAAATCACTTTGGCAACTATGTGGGGCATGGGTTAGAGGGGGAAGAGGCTTGAGGCAGGGAGACTAAAGAAGAGGCTATTGCAATAGTGTGGGTGAGAGGTGATGAATTCCTGAACTAATGTGGTAGACGTGTGAGTGAAAATAAGAAGAGATATTGAGAGCTGTGGAAGAGATAAAAATAGCAAGATTTGGAACTGATTGAAGAGCTTGTGGAAAGACAAACATTTTAATAAGTTACTATTGAGGCTATGAATTAGTCAACCTTTATGGAAAGCAATATGGGATAATACAATACAACTAAAGAACTAAAATGTCTTGCCTTTGACCCAGAAAACATACTGATAGGTATATAACCTGGGAACATCAGTGGAAAAAGTATGGTTGCATAAATTGTGTATACATAAAAATAGTTATAGTAATATTTTTGTAGAAACAAAGAACTGAAAACAAAGAAGTTAGGTAGGTAGATAGAACAAATGATAATCAAGCATTAGACCCTATGAGAAATGCTGGAGATACAAATATAAGCAAGTAAGGCATTCTTAATGCCAAGGAATTCATATTTAAATGAATGAAAACAACACATAAATGGAAGCTCTAAAAAGGGGAAAGTTGTAATTGTCGTGGATCAACCAAGGGACCAAGAATGGAATCTAGTTTACTGGTGGGAAGGAAATGGGGGCGATGCCCCGAGTAGAGAAGGCATAGTGTGCAACACAACTGAAGTAGATGCCCATCAATTGGGGGAAACAACCAACATGTTATGGTAAGGGATGTAATGAAATGAAAAGTAGTAACCTACTCTGTAATAAACAGTGAATATAAAGAAGGCTAGAAAGACTTAAATGAACTTATGCAAAGGAAAGTAAGCAGAACCAGGAGAACAATAGACATGGCAAGTACAATAATACTGGTGGAAAGAACAAAAACAACAATGAAAACAGTTGAAACCAAATGCGGTGCAATTATAATGACCAAGTTTAGGTCCAGAAAAGAGATATTAAGATATGCTTGCAACACACTTTTTTTATACAGTTGGGAGGATATAAGTATGTAATACTAAATACAATGTTGGATTTTTTCAATGTGTAGTTCATTTTTTTGGAGTTTTTCTTCTTTATTCTTTGCTAAAGGTATGGTTGCTCGGATGGGGATATATTGGGAAGTATAGATGATTTTAAAAAATCAATAAAATTAATTTAAAAAATATTTTACTTATATAAGATAATGGTAACCCAATAAAAGTAAACATCCAAAAATGACTTATATATAGTTAGAGAGCAGATTAGGCATGAGGAGAATACAATTCAATACATGCATGTATTTGAAATGCTGTATCACTCTGGGCAAAGTAATTTAACTAACTCCTCTGGGCTTTGATTTCTTTATCTGTAAAAAATGTGACTCTTCAGACAGGATGACCGATAAGGCACCCAGCTCAATGAATATCATATAAACTTTTATGAGCTACTAAATAAATTTCTAAAATTTAAAATGATAGTTAATTTCCAGTACATCAACCATTGAGATGTCTCAAGATAATTGATTTCTTTACTATGATTAATGATTTCCATTTTATTCCAAATGTCTATTAGTTTTGCTATAGCAACTAGTAAGAGATATCACATTTTAATATTCTCTGGAATTATAGTTATTAATTATTTCAAAAGAGAGGATAAAAAGGCACTTCTTCATGGATTTGATTTTTTGTTCCCAAATGTATTTGCTTGGTAGTCATAACTAGCTTTGTTTACATTGTTTTCTTGAAAATATGTTGAAGATTTAAATATATTCTCCTTCTGTTTCAAATAATAATAATTGTTTACTACACATAATGCTTTATAATATGGGATAACATAATTTAGTTATGCAAAATAGCGTAGTATAAAATAAAGCATTGTGCAAATAGTGTAGTATAAAATAAAACATCTCATTTGAGCCAATGATTCTGTGAAATAGATATTGTAGTTATTATCTTTACCTCCTCCCCTCCTTCTACAGATGTGAAAACTGAGATTCAGAGCCCAAGCCGACAGAGGAGAACTGGGACCTAGTATTTTCCTTTAGCCATTAAAGCACCACAAAACACTCATGGTATGATGGCTTCTAATTCTCAGCACCCTGGACAGGAACAAAAGGGAGGCCGAAAACTGTGACCTGTCTCAGCACTTGTGGAAGGGGACAGTGCCTTGCCACTGGCTGATCAATTTCCTTGCAATCCCATTGTAGGCATACAGGGATGGTACATAGACAAGGGCTTATAGAGGAGGATGTGGAACAGCCAGTCTTCTGGAGCTTTTTCAGCAATTTTGGTTGCCTTTGCCTCCAGTGTTAGGGAAACACTGGGGCTGCACTGTCAGGATTCCCAAGAGACTTTCTCTCTTACCCATAAATGAGCCACTGAATATCTTCCCCAGGACTCTCACATCTGGGAATAGTTGTTTGTGTGTGTGTGTGTGTGTTTACCTGTGCCCATGCCGTGTGCATGTGTTCTCTCCCACGTGCCTTTTGAGCTTTGGTGGCACTTGCCACTTAGTTGTTGGTCAGTCTTCAGGTTATCTATGAGACTGTGATGATAAGACCTTCCTGGTACAGTCTAGGACTTCATCTCTGATTGGGTACATGTCTAAGTCTTAGTCCCATTAAATTTTTGGATGATTTGAAAGTCCCAGATATGATAACCATCAGAACTTTTAAATTCATATGTTATATATGTGTTGAATTGATTCAGAAGCTCCAGGAATACCCTTCCCACCTCATTCCCTCTCTCATTTGTTACTGATTCCTTTAACAGAGGATAGAACTTTTCCTTCCACAATTAAAGATCAGGTTTTTAAATGCAAAAGCCTAGGGGAAGTAACACATTTATATTATGTTATAAATTGCTTTTGTGAGGGGACATTTATCACATTCCAATTTTTATAACTGCTATAGGTGTTCGTCTCTTATCTCTCTATGATATTGTAAGACACTTATCTGTGAGTACCATGTTTTCATTAACTTTGTATTTTTCCCAGTTGAAGAGTAGTATACTTTACATAATAGGCATTTAATAAATGTTTACCGGTTATGTTAATGAATGAAGCTTTTCTAGCTTCAATTCCTATACTACTAAACATATTCAAGTTCTTTTGCTCTGTAATTAAGATATCCAGATAATTCAGTACTCAACACAGAGTCTGGCACATAGTAGGTCCTTAATAAATATTTATTAACTATTGACTGACTGAGGTGTTCCTTAAGGTCTTTTAAAATCATGGGGGTAATTAGCTCTGACTTGAGTTAAACAGAGTAAACAAGGTCTTGACTATGACCAAATGGGAACAAGTTATTGAGGCTTTGCTATCTGGAATCTTCACTTGATACTTTGATATCTCACAGGTACCTTCTAATAAAGCCTTTGATTTATTTATTAAGCGTCCTACAGTAAGAGATAACTTGGCATTCACATCAAAAATAACCCAGGTTTCAGAATATATTGACATCCCCATTGGTTTTGAATGGCTTGGCCTTGAAAGATTCTCCAACTTAAGTAGGGTTCAACAAATGGGAAATATCAGCATAGATCAATCAATAGACATTCATTAAATGTTGACTATGTGCCAGGTGCTGTGATAGGCACTGGGGGCAATCCCTGCCCTCAAGGAGCTTATAGTCTTTCCAGGAAGACAGTATACTCATATACACTATAAATATATCCAAAATACACACAAAACAAAGGAAATTGGGGTGGGGCACCAGAAGCTGTGGAACCCAGGAAAGGCTTCCTGATATCTAACTATTGCTATTTAATCTGCTTTATTTGTCAGAGACAAGTAAATTTCCTAAAAAAGATTGATGGTAGCTCCCCCAAACAAAGAAATACCCAAGTTGTTTCTCTGAAACATATATACATATATATACATATATTTACATATATATATATATATATATATATATCTGTAAAATAGTGACATTGACCTATTGACCATGTCTGGCATATTTGAGTCTCCAATATTTTCTACATTTTCCATCTTCTAATGGGGAACTGTCAAACCCAGAACATGTTGCAAAATAGCACAAAGCCAGATTATGAGCAGCTCAAACCTTTGATGGTACCTCTTGGATTAGTACTCTAATTCTGCTGTACTTCCCAGCAGGGAGTGTAATTTTTATTTTATTTTTCATAAGAAAAGCACTGAGTTGCTGATCCACGTAAAAATGTCAAACAACACGAAATTCAGAATCTGGTCCCATCTCTACTACTGACTTTCCATGTATGAATTTATCTTTGCATTGTCACATTTCTTCCCTTCCGTAAAATGGGAATACCCCCAGCTTAGGCTTCTGAATACAACTGGAACTAATCACAGAGATGCAGGTGAAACAAGTGCTTTGGTCTCAGAAGGCACTGAGGATAGACAAGCTATTACTATTCTTCTATTTTTAAAAAGGGAGAAGATAATTACTATGTGGTACTTTTTCAAAAGGATAATTAGTCAACAAACATTTATTTTTACTTAGCGCCCACGGTGGTGTGTGCACACCACTATAGGGTGAGTCAGGCCATGTTCAAGTGTAATGTCTTTCTCACAGTGAAACTTTTAATTGAGGTAGCAACACAAAGGGATGTCATTCTTGGGGTGAAAATAGTCCTAGGTGTAGTGGAAATAGCCCTGGCCTTCAACTAGAAGATGAGAAGGTGGAGGTTTGAATCTGACAGTTTCTGTTCAGACATTTGCTAGCTATGCAGTTGTTCAGTTGTGTGCGACTTTTTGTGATCCCATTTAAGATTTTCTTGGCAAAGATACTGGAGTGGTTTGCCATTTCCATCTCCAACTCATTTTACAGATGAGGAAACGGAGGCAAACTGGGTTAAATGACTTGTCCAGGGTCACACAGCTAATAAGGGTTTAAGGCTGGATTTGAACTCGGGAAGATGTCTTCCTTTCTCCAGGCCCTGCATTCTATCTGTTGCACTACCTAGGTGGCCTACCAACTATGATACCATGATGAAATTATTCCTTAATTTCATGAAATGATAAATTTGAAGGCCCTTTTTAGCTGTCACTCAAGGATGTACTTCCTGATAATTGATAGCATGGATGGAATCTTAGAGTTTAACTAGTTTAATTCTTTCATTTTATAGATGAGGAAATGGAGACCCAGAAAAGTCAAGTTATTTGCCCAAGGCCATATAGCTAGTAAGTTCCTTCCATATTTTTATAGCTCATTTCAAATGCTATCTTTATTCATCATGCTTCCTCCATCCACCTAAAGACACACATCACAGTAATGGCCTTGCTTGGTCACTCAGGCTTCTTAAAGTATTTTGTTTCACATCTCCTTAACAGTTGTATCATGTATACTTGCTAGCTGTGTGAATTTGGAGCAAGCCTTTTGGCCTCAGTTTTTCCCATTTGGAAAATGGGGAAAAGAATAGTCCCTCCTTCCCAGAGTTGTTGTGAGGATGCAATAAAATACCATGTGTAAAGAACAATATAAATGGTAGCTAGAAACTAGTCATGGACTGTGTATTCTGTTTCCGCTACAAACTACTATGAGACATGCTCCCTTACTTCCTATTGATGATGGAGAGGAGATGTGAATTTCCATGCTCTCAATTTTTTTGCTCAAGGAAAAGAGCACCTTGTAAAAATTTTTTGAGGTAATACTCTGTTATTGGTGGCCAGACAGTTCTGCAGTGGTATCTCCCTGCATCATTTCCTTACAGAATACATCCCCATAGAGAAGAACATATTCTTCTCTACATGCTCATCAGAGTTTTACCCTCTGTTATGTGTGGAGCTCAAAGACTACCAGGCACCTATTGGAAGCCAGAATCCGGCCCAGAATGTTTCTATTTCTGTTCTCCTCTGGGAAGGAACAAAGCTTACAGGCTTCTTTTGAACTGGAGCTTCTCCCATGTGACCATAGGTGGGTAACCTGAGGGGCCCTGACTGCACTGATGGGAGCCTGCTAAAAAGGAAGAAATCAGTTGGAATTCAAACAAACAAACATCTGCTCATAAAAGGTGATGAATAGCAAGTTCCTGTCTCTATCAAGCCAGACTCTTAATTACAGGAATGTCATGGTGTGGGCTTTCTCTGATCTTCAACAAAGCTTAGCAAAAAGGGTAATAAAACAGTCCTAAAATACCCAAACAAGTAAGAGGGACAGTGTCTCTGAACATATCCACTTGGCCTTTCCTGTCCAGCATTCTAAAGTCATGGAGCCCCATTACTGAGGTGGTTAAGCATACTGCCCAGAGCCTTGCTTAGCTGAGAAGTAACAATAATTCAAGTCAACTTCTCATAATTGTTTATAGAAGCAACTTATTACTTACTAATCAGATTTTAAAGTACTCAGATCCAGGAAAGGGAAATCACTTTATGTGCTCCTTTCCTATCACCCTCTCATCTTGGTAGTACCAAATATGATGGGAGTCCATCTCATTTTCAATTTTGCCGGATCATAGCGTCATAGGATTTTAGAGTTAGAAGAAAATTTAGAGGTCATTTGGTACAACTCCTTCATTTTATGAGTGATAAAACTGAGACCTAAAGAGCAGGAATTAATAAGGCAGCTAGGTGGTGTAGTGGATAGAGCGCTTGGCTGGAAGTTAGGACAACTCTTCTTTGTGAGTTCAAATCTGACCTCAGACACTTACTAGCTATGTGACCCTGGGAAAGTCACTTCACCCTGTTTGCCTCAGTTTCCTCATCTAAAAAATGAGCTAGAGAAGTAAATGGCAAACCACTTTAGTATGTTTGTCAAGGAAACCCCAAATGAAGATTGAAATTGAAATGACTGAACAAAAACACATAGATAGTAAGTAACAGACACAGGATTTGAACCTTATTCCTCTAACTCCAAGTCCTCCATTTGTTCCATTCTCTTGGAGAAGGGCCAGTTGTAGAATGGTATCTTAAGAGTGGTAGATAAGTTTATACACACACATTCTTTCTATCTATCATCTATCTATCTATCTATCATCTGCCTGTCTATTGTATCTATCCATTTATCCTATATCTATATCTATCTATATCTATCTATATTTGCACTATATGTATATATGTGTGTGTATATATTTCCTATATACTATCTGTTTTTCTATATACCTCATAACACCTCTAAGAAGTAGAGAGTGTGCATGTTGTTATCACCATTTTATAGATGAAGACTTCCACTACAGTTGTATTCTAATGCCTTTTCACATACAGCATGGAAGCCGGTTTAAATTCTTGAAAGTAATGCTAGTCTAGTGAACGGGTTCTGCCTAACTGGGAAATGGACCCAGTGGTATACTATTTGTCTATTATCTAAGGACCTTTCTAGCAATGTTTAGAAAGACTCATGACCACATTGGCTAGAAGCTAATGAATTTTTCAGGCATAGCTACTCTCAACGGCTAAGTTATAAAAGACTTGCATTGGTGAAGGTACAGCACACTGAAGATATTACAGAACTTAGATACTTGGATGTAAGTATAGGATGTGTAGACTGACATATACATTAAAGTGCTTAATTCTATTCTGGCTTGTGTTGCTCTCTGAGAGGCAAGCATGATCTAGGGAGTGGGGTATAACTTAAATAGAAATAGGGGCCATTAAATTCTCCACAAGGATCTGGGCAGGCTTCATATTGACTTAGAAAACAACATATTAACATTATCTATATTCTATTGTATTTTTATTTATTTTGTTAAATATTTTCTAATTACATTTCAGTTTGGCTAAACTGCACTTGGGAGTGTTGCTGAGTGGACATGCACCTCTGGTTTAGGGGCTAAAGAGTGAAGATTAGAGTCAGGGAGATGTGGATTTGAATCCAGGCTCTGACACTATTTTTGTGACCCTGGAGAAGTCCCTTAATTTCTCTGAGACTCAGTTTCCTAATCTATATGATGAGGGGGTTGGACTAGATGAAAGGCCTCTAACATCCCTGGATTTCTGATGATGACCATAAACTGTCACTGTTGAAGTGACATTTTTAGTTCATACAGTTAGTCCCCAGAGGATCCAAGTGGTCTGAGTTGGAGTTTCATGACATCATACTCTCTCTGTGAGAGAGACCAGTGAAGATGAAACAAGACTCTGTCGAACCTTACAATGATCACATTTCATTTCAGCGTTTGTGGTATGAATGGGAGTTGTAGGGGTGAGATTTCCTGAGGAATAGCAAGTCTTTGGTTGCTATTATCTACCAGGACCTCACAAAGAATGCCTTTTTTTTTTGATGAGGCAATCAGGGTTAAGTGACTTGCCCAGGGTCATACAGCTAGTAAGTGTCATGTGTTTGAGACTGGATTTGAACTCATGTCCTTCTGACTTCAAGGCCAAAGCTCTATCTACTGCACCACCTAGCTGCCCCTGTAAGCTCTTCTTTTAAAGGGCCAACTACATATAAAATATTATATTCAATGCTAGGGAAGATACAAGAATAAATGAAGCAGTTCCTGCCCTTATAGAACTTTCAGTCCAACACACAGCTAACTATGATATACAATAAAGCAGGATAAGGACTTGAGGAGCACGTGCTATGGTAGACAGAGAATTCAAGTCCAGTTAAACTGGGGTTGAAGTCATGCCTCTGACACATTCAGACTGTATTATCCTCAGCAAGACATTGAACCTCTCAGAGATCCAGGTGCCTCTCAAAGACTTTCAGCTACAAAGGCAGGTGCCAATCCACATTGGTGGGGGGTGATTCCTCATACGGAATTCCCTACACCAGTGAAATCACAGATCCAGTAAAACACACCCACACACAATTAACACAAAATAAGTGGAAACAAAAGTCTACACATAGTCCAATGGTGGTGGAACATCATTATGGTTGCAGTGGCAGGTGTCATGGTATGGGGGAGAGAAGGTAATCATAGAGGCTTAACAAAGGAGAAAGCATTTTAACCGAGTTTTGAAGATTGGGGAGTATTTAAACAGGCAGAAATGGAGGATAGAAGGCTTTTTAGGTACAGGGAACTGCTGCTGGACATATAGGTTACTCAAAAGGCTCAGAGACTTTCAGTGGCTCTTACTTATTGAGTAAAGGGGTAAGGGAACAAGCTTTTTTAAAGCACCTATTTGCCACGCTCTGTGCTCAGTGCTTTATAATTCTTATCTCATTTGATCCTCACAATAACCTTGGAAGGCAGGTGCTGCTGTTATTCCCATTTTACAGATGAGGAAATTGAAACAAAAGGTAAGTGACTTCCCTGGGGTCACCCAGCTAGTAAGTGTCTGAAGCTGGATTTGAACTTAGGCTTTCTTGACTTCAGGTCTGGGGTTCTGCTGTGCTGCCCAGCTGCCCAGTGAGGTTCAAATCTCACCCACCCTTTCTAGTCTCACTATATTTTACTTCCCTCTGTCTCTTGGCCAAACTTGACCCCAAACATGGCCATATCTCTAAGCTCCACATTTCTACTCAACACTATTGCAATGCCCCAAATACCCTGACTCTCCTTCTTGACCTTCTGAATGTCTGCCTATCCTTTCCATGCCACCTTCTCCAGCAAGGAGAATGAATTGAACAGTCACAGGATCTGGGTTCAAATCCCATTTCATTCAATGTAACCTGGGACAATCGTTCAATATTCCTGGACCTCAGTTTCCCAAGTTGTAAAATTTGGGAGTTGAACTAAATGACCTCTTAAGTCTGAGCAGTACATTAGACCTGAAGTTGAGAAGATCTGAGTTCAAATTCTGTCTCAAAAGTGTATTGACTGTGGGGGCAGCTAGGTGGCATAGTGGATAGAGCTCTGGTCTTGGAGTTGGGAGGACCTGAATTCAAATCAGGCCTCAGACACTTGACACTTACTAGTTGTGTGACCTTAGGCAAGTCACTTAATCCCTATTGCCTCACCAAAAACCAAAAAAAAAAAAAAAGCAAAAGCAAAAAAAAGGTTTATTGGCTGTGTCACCCTGGGCAAAGCATTTAAGTACTGTATGACTCAGGTTTTTTTTTTTTTTTTTTTTTTGGGCAATTGGGGTTAAATGACTTGCCCAGGGTCATACAGCTAGGAAGTGTCAAGTGTTTGGTCTGAGGTCAGATTTGAACTCAGGTCCTCCTGACTTCAGGGCCGGTGCTCTATCTGCTGCACCACCTAGCTGCCCCATGCCTCGGTTTTCTTATCTGTAAAATGGTGATAATAATAGCACCTACTTTCCAGTGTTGCTGTGAGGTTAAAATGAGATAATATTTGCAAAGTGCTTTGTAAACCTTAAAGTGTAAATAGTAGTAAATACTAGTTATTGTTGTTGTTGTTGTTATTATTTTGATGATCTTATGAAACGTTCCTTTATCCTACAATTGGCAACAATTTTTTCAACTTCAGCCTTCACAAAGTATTTTGCTTTGTAATTATATAATCATTAGATCATGTATTATTTTGTATTACAGTTATTTTCCTATGTGCCTTATTCTTGTACTAGACTGTATATTCTTTCAGTTTACCTTGTGCAATTCATATCTCTCCTGGTGCTGACCCCACTATTTTGTACACAGTAGGTACTTAATGTATATTGTTTTGAATTATTAAATTCTCCACTTACCCTAAGAAAAGTGGGCTCCAGTCGGGCTGGCTTTCTAATTTCAGGGTGGTGTCTAGTCAACACTTAACTAATTCATCTATTTCTGTAACTACTGCAAAATCCTGAACTCACCTTCCAAGTCAATGTAAAGTAAATAGTCCTGGTGAATGAATGACTTCATTTAAAAATCCAAATGGATACCAGTGGTTGGAGTGAGGTTAATGACTAAAATCCAGGGCCTCTTTATTTTGGAAAACATCAAACCTTCCTTGAAGTTTGCTAACGTTTTCCTTTTCTGTGACTCCCATGGCTAGCAGCCGAGATGGTATCTGAAATTAGACCTATACAGTTCCCAGAAATGAGGCCTTCTATGTTTTCCCTGGCAAGCAGAGGTTATGGCTCACTTGGCCAAATGCTGGGAAGTGTCTCCAGATTGATTGACTCAAACATTTTCTTGGTTTCATAAAATGCAGATCAGGGGTCAGTCAAGTAAGGATTCCTGGGCCTGTGTCTAACCCTTCAGGAAAGCATTGGAGAAAAAACGTCGAAGTGAACAAAGTAAGAACAATTCTTAATTACTACCAAATTAGACCTAGTTCAGCTGTGATGATAAAAGCTTGGTGTTTAAAGTAGGTCACATTTATGAGGAGTAGGCAAAGCATTGCAGTCAATGGAAAGAACCCTGAGCTGGAAGTGAAAGGACCTAATTTTGAGTTCAGGCTCTGTACCCTATTAGCTATGTGTCTTTGGTCAAGTGACTTGGCCACTGTGGTCTACTCTTCGAGAATTCCTCTATTATTCTAACATGGATACCTCTCTAGTCTCACCTACCTAAGGCCTCCAGCCTATCCCCCAAACTTGTCAACACTTTCTCACCGTCTCTGCTGCCACACTTAGAAGCACATGTTGCATTCTGGCTCCCTGAAGGATATAGTGGATACTGCTGAGCTCCTTCTATGTACCCATGTCCATATTTCTGAATGGCCAGTCTCCTTTTTAAAGTAAATCTGTTACTTGCTATTTATTTGACTTCAGATAAATAACTCACCCTCTCTGGGCTTGTTTCCTCTTCAATAAAATGAAAAAAATTGGGCCAGATGTTTTCTAAGGTACAATCTAGCTCTAAATGTATGACTCAGTGGGGAAACAAATTGTATGCATGTAAAATATCTAGATAAGAATTTAGTATAGAGTTAATTAATTGGAAAATATTTATGAAGTACTTACTATATACTGGGTAGCATGCTAAGTTCTGGGGAGAGAGTTCTGGGGTCACTCCCTGACCTCAAGGAACTTACATTCTAATAAGAAAGATAATATGTATAAGATACACACATAGGTGGTGCAGTGGATAGAGTACCAGCCCTGGCATCAGGAAGACCTGAGTTCAAATCAGTCCTCAGACACTTACTAGCTGTGTGATCCTTGGCAAGTCATTTAACCCTGTTTGCCTTAGTTTACTTATCTGTAAAATGAGCTGGAGAAGGAAATGGCAAATTATTCCAGTACCTTTGCCAAGAAAATCCCAAATGGGGTCACAAAGAGTCAGATACAGCTGAAAAACAAGACATACATAAGTAAATACCAGACATAAACCTAATATATGGAAGGTAACTTTAGAGAGGAAGGCACCATCACCTAGGGGTGAGCGTGGGGAAATCCTCCTGCAAAAGATGGTGTGTAGGGGCAGCTAGGTGGCACAGTGGATAGAGCACCAGTCCGGAAGTCAGGAGGACCTGAGTTGAAATCTGACCTCAGACCAGACACTTAGTAGCTGTGTGACCCTAGGCAAGTCACTTAACCCCCATTCCCTTAAAAAAAAAAATGGTATGTAGACTGAGTCCTGAAGGAATCCAGAGAAGCAAAGAGGCAGAAGTGAGGGGAGCAATGAGTTTTAAGCATGAGGTACAGCTAGTACATGCAGTGCGATATGTGAGGAACAGTAAGGAGACCAATATGGCTGGATCACAGTGTATGGAGGGCGGTAAAGAGGAAGACAAATGGAAAGGCTGGAAGGGGACAGGTTGTTAAATTCCAAAGAACTATATAATTCATCCTGGAAGTAAAAGGGAGCCAGCAGAGTTTACTGAGTGGGTGTGAGTGTGTATGTGTTGGGGGCCACATGGTCAAACTTGTGCTTCAGGAAAATTACTTTGGCAGCTGGGTGGATGAATACTCGCATTGGGGAGAGACTTGAGGCATAGGCTATTGCAACAGTACCAGGGACACTGTTCCAGAGGAGGTTTGGGTTTATGGTTCAGGGAGAGAAAAACCTCATCAAAAAGAGGCCAGTTTCAAAGTGACCTGGCTTGCTTTAAGAAGGTCATCCTTGGCCTCACCAGAGGTCTTCAAGGAGAGGCAAGGTCGCTACATGTTGCAGATGTTGGACAGGCTTGAGATAGGAAGACCTAAATTCTAATCCAGCCTCAAGCACTTAGTAGCTGTGTGATCTTGGGTAGCATTTCACCTCAGGTTGCCACAGTTTCCTCTTCTGTAAACTGGGAATAATAATAGCACCTGCCTTACAGGACTCTTGTGAAAATCAAGTGAGATAATATTTGTAAAGAGCTTATCATAGTGTCTGCACATATTGGGTGCTATATAAATGTTAGTTATTCTTCTTCCACAATACCTAAGTGGTTAACAAGTAAAAGGCAGAACAGTTATCTCTATGGTGTCTATATACTTTGAGGTCTTCATTTGTCTGGACCTATGATTTCATCTGTGGAGGGGACACCAAATGAGGAAGCTCCCTAAATCAATTAAATGGCAACTATACTCTTAGAAATGGGCCTCGGGTATTGAGATTTTGAATTACTTGCCCAGCTTCACACAGAGGCATGGCTTGAACTCCAATCTTACTGCCTTTCAGGAAAGTTTTGGCTGGATGTGACAAAAACCCCATACTGTCATATGGTGCTCCCAACAGCCCAGAAGACAATGTCCATGAACTTGCTCCTTTCTTTTCCTTTGACCCCAAGATTCAAAGTCTTGCAGAGTCTGAAGGATTGGTTGGAGCAGGTGATGTCTTTCCCCTCCTCTTTTTGTGGGCTCTGTAATCGTGGCTGCTCTGCTGTCCCCAGAGACAGCTCGGCTTCCAAATCCTCCCAAATCTGGTGCTCCCCTGCATGAGGAAAATAGTGCAAGTATTTGTATTGTATTGTATTCATACTGTATCGTGTACTCATTTTGCAGATTAAAAAAAAGGCCAAGTTTCAGAGGAGTTCGATGACTTGCCCAAGTTCACATACCTAGTAATAAGAGAGAACTCTTGGAATGAAAGACAAATGAAAGACATTTATAATGGGAGACCAAGTTCCTCTAATATAGGCATATTCCAAAGAAACTAGAATATATTTCCCAAGACCTGTTAAATGAAGTGCCCAGAACAAAGCTCCTGAAATTGTAACCCAACCAGGCAAGGGAATAGTGTCATTATTTTTAGTGGAATCTTCAAATGCATTATAAGAAAAGGTATGTCCTTGATCTGAATCATGGAAAGTAATCTCATTGTAGTCTGATGGTCAGACCATATTTGGAGTATTGTGTTCAGTCCTAAGCATGTCATTTTTAGGAGGGACATTGATGAACTAGTGAACAGGCAGGGGAGGGCAATTTGAGTGGCAAAGGGTCTAAAAATCATGTTATTAAAGTGATGGATGTAGGAACTGGGAATATTTACCCTGAAAAGATGAAGACAAGGTGGGGTACACAATAGTTGTCTTCAAGGATTTTAAAAGGCTGTTAAGTTAGAAGATGGAATAAATTTGTTCTGCCTGGCCCTACAGGGCAGAAGAATGGTGTCATGAATGAAAGTTTTCAATAGTGAAATTTCATCTTGATGCAAGGAAAAACTTGCTATCAAGTACAGCTTTCCAAAAGTGGAGTGGACTGCCTTGGGTTAGATCCACTTCAGAAGAGGTCTTCAAGCAAACCTGAGTAGCCATTTGTCAAGGACACTGGAGACGGCATTCTTGTTCAGGTATGGGTTGGATGAAATATCCTTTAAGGCCTCTTCCAAACATTGAAATTCAGTGTGCATCACCTATTTCTTTAAATACTTTTCTGCAATGTTCTAGAAGGCAGAACTGAGGCCAATGGGTCAAATTTACAAGGTAGCAGATTTGAGCCAGGCATCAGGGAGTTCTTTCAATCCATTAGAGATATCCAACAATGAATATGTTTCCTTAGGAAATAATGACTTCCCTGCCACTGGAGATATTCAAGGAAAGACTGGCCATGTTTGGTATTTTGAAGAAGGAACTCCTTCATTAGTGAGAATCTGGATTCAATCTCTCCAAGTTTTTAGGATCCTAATGTTATAATTCTGACATTTAAAATTTTCAACTGTTATCCAATATTATTTTACAAGACTCAGGCATTTCAGAATTGGAAGGGATCTTGGTGGCCCTTCCAAATTAGTGGCCATGTGGATCAACCCATACTTGGAAAAGTTTCTCTACAAAATACAAATAGGTATCCAGATTGAAGACCTCTAGTAAAGGGGAACCCACTTAATTTTGAGATAATCCATTCTACTTTCAGATAGTTCAAATTATTAGGAAGTTTTATTTTTCCTGATATCAAGTATTAATCTGACTCTTAACAACTTCTAAGCATCTCTTCTAGTTCTGCCTCTTGGAATCAAAGAAGTCAAGTTTAATACCTCTTCTACACAACAATGCTACAGGTACTTAAGGACAGCTAGTCATGTCCTCCCCAAATTTCATTTCCAGAATAAGCACTTCCTTTTAAGCCATTTGCATGCCCTGGACTTGAGGACCTTCACTATCCTGCTTGAGCTTCACTGGAGTTTCTTTAGCTTATTAATGTACTTCCTAAACTGTGACACCCAGAACCAACTACAAGACTTAACAACTCCTGATATCTTCCATAGCCATGCATTTTACTGAATGAGTTGACTAACTCAATTGGCTGATATTTGCCAACCAAATGAACTAGTCATGATACTAGAGTAAATTTTTTTTTTGCCATTTTCAAATGACAAATTCAAAAGTTTAGTCCAACAATGGCCCAGCTACCTTCATTCAAAGAGTTCTTTTCTGAGACTTCTACTGTTCAGGGAGGACCAGCATCTCCAGAGTGAGGGCTTGTCAACACCTTTTCCAGGGCTGCTTTTCTACTTTTGGTGTCTGCCTTTCATCCAACTCTCACTTGTGGCTCCAAGAAGCTGTAGCATGTACAGTGACCACACCTCAGTAAAACCATCTTGGCAGATGGACTAAACCAAGTTGAGGGTAACTGATAGGCCTTAAACTCATTGGTGAGTTAGGGGGATGTCTACCCCAAGCATGTGAAGACTTTTCCTCATAGAATGGGCAAATGAGAACAATTTGTTCCAACAACCATGTACTGTGGAGAGCTTAGAGCTTGGTCAGACATCAAAGAAGCCAAGGTTATCTACGGTATCCTAGGCCATTGCCAGTCATCTTGACTTTTGTGTTGCCACTGGAACACTGGAGGAGAGACTGAGGCTGATGACTTTGTGGAACTCTGCCTCACTTAAATCTAACACAAGCAAGTCAAGACATCACCCCATGAGGGCACTGGTTTTCTAAGAAAACAACGGATGGACAATAACAACTGACCCTCTTCAGCCACTTGAAAAAAAAATCTGGATAGCCTCCAGATTCTTGCAATTTTCTGTGCTCCTAATTGTGTGTGTGTGTGTGTGTGTGTGTGTGTGTATGTGGGGAGAGCCATTGATTTAAAAAAAAATTAAGACAAACAAAACAAAACACCTGCATATGTTCCTGATTTCCTAGCCAAGGAAAGCATATTTTGTGGCAGTCGGTGCAAAACATGGGTCACATATCTCAGGAATGCCAATTTATTTATAGGAATCAATATTTGTGGTTTCCTCTTTGACAGCAACAGTATGAATTTAAGCAGAAAGAAAGTATATTTACAGGTAACCCTTTAGAATCTCAGAAATAAAAATTTCAAAGAATAGAGGTGAATTACATGGGACTCTCTTGAAGGCCATGCTGGTCAATATTAATCTTCTAAAGATAAATTACATCCCCCTTCCCCTTGGGATCACCTCTAAACCTTCTTGGCTTATAAAAGCAACCAATGTCTGTCTTTTGAGAGGAGCAATGGGGGCAGGATAGTGCTTTACTCTTTTATTATACTGTGAATTGGGCTATGCTATGGCATAGCATTATTTCCATGAAGAAGACTGAAAATAAACCATAATGGCTTTTGGAGAGGTTAATAGCTATATATCACTTTACATTTGTAATGAGAAGATAATCTTGTCAGTGAGACATGCCACTTGTTAAGTCATGGAACATTATATAACAGTACAATAAGCTGGGGTGATGAGAGGTTGCTTTTGCTCTTGTAGATTGAAAATGGCAAATGATCCTGAGCCTTGCACCTGAGATAGAGGCATTTAGCTCATTTCTCTATCTTTTCAGCTGAAGCAATGTCATGAGCCTATATATGTCAAGTGCTCATGGTAGTTCCATTCCTCCCTTCTCTAGGTTGGTGGAATAGGTGCCTTTATTCTCTCTTTGGAGGGACTACATTGACAGGTCATTACTTTTTTAAGAGTTGGAGAGCTCATAAAGGTGAGCTCACGTATTCCCTCAATGCTGATGCTCTTTTAAAGGTACTGATGAGTCAGAAGGGGCCCTGCTTGGGTGAAACAGCACATTATTCTTGCATATCTCATGCACTTAATTCTTGGGGGGGTGAGGAGGGTTGGGAGAGATGATTGATGGCTTGGAGTTTTCTACAGGAGCTAGAAAGCTGTGTAAAAATCAAGAGACAAAATCACAGAATGTGAGATCTAGAAGGGGTGGCTAAGATCACCTAGTGCAAACCTTTTGGTGTGGTAGTGATGGGGGCAGAAGTGTCGATCAACAAATGAGTACCAACTATATGCCTACCATAGAAAATACAAACAAAACAAAACAAAACAAAATTGAAATAGTCCCTGTCCTTAAAGAGCTTAAGTTCTATTGGGGGAAGATAAGATGCATATATGTAGGTATATGAAATATACATATAAAATAGACATAAGGTAATTAGGAGGGGAAGGTAACTAGTAGCTGGGGGAGAGTGTCATGAAAGCTTCATGGAGAATATGGTGCCTGAGCTAAGTCTTGAAGGAAATAAGGAATTCTAAGAGAGAGAGTTGAGGATGAGAATGTATTCTAGGCAGGAGCCATGACCAGTACAAATGCACAAAGACAAGAGATAGAATGCCACTTATGGGGGACAGAAAGAAGGCCAGATTGGTTGGGCCATCAAGTGGTTGAAGGGGAAAAATGGATAAAATTGCTGGAAGGTTCAGTTAGGGCTATATTGTGAAACTTTTTGAATGCCAACCAGAGGATGTTGTATTTGATCCTAGAGGTAATAGGGAATAACCAAGGCATAACAAATAAAAGAGTGATATGGTCAGAATCACAGTTTAGAAACAAAACAAAACACTGAGGCAGCTTTGTAGAGGCGAGATTGGAAAGGTGGAGAGACTTGAGGTAGGTAGACCAAGGAGGAAGGCACTACAATTATCCAGGAAAGAGGTGATAAGGGACTGAACCAGTGTAGTAGGTGTGAGTAGAGAAAAAGGGATGGAGGGGGAGGAGGCCATGGAGCTCTAGGAAATTTCTACACAAATCAAGGCAAAAGAATGGTTCATAGCCAAGCTTGATTCATAAGATCATAGATTTGGAACAGGAAGGGGGCAACAGAGGCCATGTAATCCCTTTACAGATCTTATAGATGAAGAATATAAGACACAGAGAGATTAAGTAACTGTATTACCAAGGCCACATAGGTAGGGAAGGACAAAGGCAGGATTTGTAGCTATGTCTTATCACTAGATCTCTTGGTTTTCATTGCTTTGTACCAATGAGATGTTAATCCTAGATATAGGTGGATAAGATATAAAATGGACTGTCAAATTTGTATCACACGTGAATGATGAAACTACCCGAGACACCCTCAAGTGGGATGATTACCATATTCTCTATGGTTCTATGATCACTAGTTGAGGAGGTAAAAAAGACTCCTCTTGTCTTTAGATGGGCCACAATCTTGAGACTGAAACATACTCCAAATCCTTGGTACATATCCATCATCCAAATCATCACACTTCCAGCCACCCATGCAGACTGCAAAATCTATTTTACTATAATGTGAGAAATCTCAGGGTACATACTATTTACAGAGAGGGAAATCATTCCTCTAGAGCTGCCTGACACCCTGAGTTATTTGCTTGCTTGCTTCTTGCTCTTTTGTATGCCGGTATCCGCAATTGTTCAACAGGTTTTTTTTAGTAAGTGCTTTTCCTTCCTTCCTCCCTTCTTTCCTGCCTCTCTTCCTTCTTCCCTCCCTCCCTCTCTTCCTTCCTTCTCTTTTCTTCTCTCTTCCTTTCCTCCCTTTCTCTGTCCCTTCCTCCCTTTCTCTGTCCCTTCCTCCCTTCCTCTATCCCTTCCTCTCTTCATCTGTCCCTTCCTTTCTTCCTCTGTCCTTTCCTCTCTTCCTCTGTCCCTCCCTACCTCCCTCTCTTCTTCCCTCCCTTCCTTCCTTTCTTCCTCTCTCCTTTCCTTCCTTCCCTTTTCTTTTTTTTTAAGGCAATTGGGGTTAAGTGACTTGCCCAGGGTCACACAGCTAGTAAGTGGCAAGTGTTTGGTCTGAGGCTGGATTTGAACTCAGGTCCTCCTGACTTCAGGGACAGTGCTCTATCCACTGTGCCACCTAGCTGCCCCCCTTCCTTCCCTTTTCCTTCCTTCCTTCTTTCCTTTTTTCCTCCCTCCCTCCTTCCTTCTTTCCTTCCTTCCTTCCTTCCTTCCTTCCTTCCTTCCTTCTTTCCTTCCTTCCTTCCTTCCTTCCTTCCTTCCTTCCTTCTCCATTCCACTTTCTTCCTTCTCCATCCCGCTTTCTTCCTCCCTCCTTTCTTTCTCAGACATATATAGGCATCTAGGTGAAATAGTGAATATAATGTCGGACTTTGAGTTAAGAAGACCTTAATCCTGCCTCAATTACTTTCTAGCTGTGTGATCCTGGGTCATTCAATTAATCTCTCAATCTCTTTCCACACCGGCAAAATGGGGATAAAAACCCCTATCTCATAGGGTGATTGAGGGAATTGAATAAATCATACATGCAAAGCACTTTGCAGACTTTGAAGTGCTATAGAAATGTTGCTTATTGCTGTTTACTCCATGCAAACTATTGCCAGGGATACAAGGGAGGGATGAGGAATAAGGACCTTATAAACTGGTTGCTATCTCCTAGTGAGCTCATATGCTTCCATAGCGTCAATGATGGCCTCATCATAGAGGACTCTCTGAACTCTGTCTAACCCCGATCCTGAGCAGGGACTTGAACAGATCTGAGTTTGAGGCCAAATTCTATTACTTAATAGAGAAATGATCTTGGTCAAGTCATTTCCCTTCCCCAGTGGTCAGCTCCCTCATTTTGAAAGTAGAGAATTGGTCTTTAAGCTGATCTTTAAAGACCTCATCTTTACAATAAGGTTTTAAATAATGGAGTATATATAATGTTTATAGAAATAGGTCCTTCTCATCACTTCCCAGTATCTAAGTGAAAGTTCTTTACCTTGTTGTTCATGTCCTTACCATCAAGATCTTATTTTCCTCTCCAACTTTCCTGGTGCAAATTCACCTCTCTCATAGTTGTTGCAACCCTGTCAGTTGACTTCTGGCTCAAATTTAGCTAGGTAGTACAGGGGACTTGGGCACAAGTTTTGGATTAAGAGGACCTAGGTTCAAAGTCTGGCTTTTTGACTTCCTTACCTGTGTGACCCTGGACAAATATTTCACTTCACTGGAATTCAATTTCCTCATCTGGAAAATGAGATAATTTGGACTCAATGACTTCTGAGATCCCTTCTAGTTATAAAGCTATGATTCTAATTTCCCTCAAATTCACAGTTGCAACTCTATATAGTACCTTTTTCCAACTGAAAAGGGTTAACATCCTAATAAACAGTAGTGGAAAGGTTAGCCATTTTGCTATTAGAGGACCTGAGTTGACAACCCTACCTCTGAAACTACCTACATGAATGACCTTAGGTAAGTCATCGGTCAGAGAAAGAGAAAGTTATGAATAAAGATATGGAATAAGGAGTAGTTCCTCAGTTTCCTAATCTAGAAAATATGGAGATTGGGCCAGATGGCCTCTGTGTTCCCTTTGAGCCCTAAATCATGATTTTATGATTCTATACTTAGGAGGTTATTTATCATAATGAACAAAAAATATTTTTCACATTTTGAGAAGTTGAACTTCCCTCCTCAATTTAATTTCCTTCCCCCTTCCACCCTTACTGCTTTTTGGATCCAAGATCCAATTCCTTTCTCTGCCTATGTCTCATGCCATGATAGGATGCCATAAGCATCATAAACAGAGACCACAAAAATACCAGGAAAACACGGGATCATGAAATTTTATTGAATTCAGCAATTGGATTTAATGAGAATCTTTCTATCTTCTCCCTTCGTAAATTTCATATTACAGCCAGCATTGAGGCTGGGGGCCAGAGGAGACTCAGGTCTTTGCTCATCTAAGTCTTTGATTGCATTTGCTTTAAAATTGAGTCTCACTGCCTTTCTTCAGTCATATGTAATCCATACATTCTTCCTATGCATATGTTAACAATTGAGGGGTCCCTCTGCTCATCATATGCCTCTCATTAGCTGTTCAGCTCATCCTGAGCTTGTAAAACAAAACAAAAAATAATTAACAGGGATCAGTCAGAAATCTGACTTTTGAATTTTCTTTCCCCTAGCTGTGATCTGATTCTAAAGAAGTACCTAGATCCTCCTTCCCTATGGCTGGGCTTAGACTGAGATCCAACCACAAGGAGAGTGTGAGGGCAATCACAGAGAGTGACTACCCACCTGGATGGGTACACAAAGCAGAGTGATAAAAGGGTGCTCTGAGGAAGGCAATGGAAAGTCTACTGGTAGAGACAGAGAACTGGCAAAAACAAATTTGGTTAGTGGCTCAGTCGAGCAATTAAGCAACCAACAAATATTTATTAAGTATCTATTATGTGCTAGGCAATGGGGATGCAAGAAAAAATAATGAAGCAATTCATACTCACAAAGAAATTGCCTTCTAATGCAGGAGACCACAAGGAATATCTAAGTCTAGACAGAATAAAAATAAAGAGAATAAATGCAAAGTAATTAAGGTAGTTTGAGAAATGGCTACCATTACTTGAGGGGATCAGGAATGGTTTTGTATAGAAGGTGCTGTGGAGAGGTTGGGGAAAAGGTGATTTTATTGGCATGCCAACATATTCCATTTGCCCAGGCACCTGGTTCCATGTGACTCCAGGACCTGCTGGGAAAAGAGATCCAAGAAGTTACCCAAGAGTTTACTTGACTTTTCCTTGTAAGAAGGCTAATAGCTTGAGAATCTGTTTGTTTCTAATGGAATCGTTTGCTTAAGAGTCCTTTTTTTTCCCTTCCCCGTTCACTTAGGTGGAAAATGGGATTCTAATGAGCTCTGTCAAGAAGGCAGTGCAAATGTCAGAGAATAGGTCATGTTAATAATGCCAGTGTCCAGATGAGCCGGAATTATTTTGCTAGGTGTGATCTAGAGCTCCAGATCAGCTTTTTTTTTTTTTTTTTTTTGCTAGGTACCTAGTGTGAACAGGGGCAGGCAACTCTGCTGTTAACTGCTTGGCACAAGATTTTAAGTGTATCTTCTTTGCTAATTATAGGATCATTGCAATATAGATTTAAAACTGGAAGGGAACAGAGAGGCCATCTAGTCTAATACCTTCATTTTACAGATTAGGAAACTGAGATTCAGAGAGGTTAAGAGGCCTGTCCATGGTCACACATAGCCACTAAGAATCAGAAGTAGGATTCCTTCACTGCTGACCCTCCAGTAATCCTAGTCAATATCATGGGGATCTCCAGGTAATGCCTCAGGACAGTCATATCCAATGGGAAGGTGGGCCCAGAACAGTAAAGTGAAGGATGTGGGAAGGGGGGTGACAATCAAGGGAGACATCTGGTGGACAGGCAATATGGCTTTTCAGAAGAGGCGGGGGAGAAATTGTTGATATTGATAAATAGGGCAAAGACCCAACCACCTTCTAGGTCTTTCTCAAGGGATGGTAATCCCCACACTACCTACCTACCTTGAAGGGTTGAGTGTGAGGATCAAATGAGAAAGTAAGTGTAAAGTTGCTTATAAAAGGAAAAAGGCTGGATGGGATATCAGCCATTTGCATGACTCCTTACATTTTGGTGTTCTTGTTACACTATGAGGAAAAAAAAAAGACCTCTAGAAACTTGAATAAAAATTATCCTTTGTAACTTCATGGTAGATTTCATAGAGATCATATGACAATATGATTAACGGCGGGGGGGGGGGGTTGTTTATAGTGTTCCGTGCAATGCACTCTCTCCTCAATTTGAAGTTCATTGGCCTTTTTCCTCAAAGGAAATCAGTGCTCTTCAGACCCTTCCTCCCCCAATTTCTACCTTCTAACTATGCCCTTTATGGACAGAATTTCCATTTTTTTTCCAAAGGAAACTTTGGAGAAAGCTCTCCATGATGAGGAGAGAAAGTACTCTCAGTGAACTGTCACGACTCCATGTTTTAAAAGGATAAAAATTTCTGAACCGCTCAGTATGCTATTCCTGGATGGATTGATATGATACCATCATTTTTCTTAAACATTTGAATCCCAGGAAGTTCTTACATTCTCTGTTGCAGATACTATGTGATACAAATAATGTATTTTGTATTTAATGAGGTTTGCAAACAAATGTATTGGGGTATTTTTTGTTGTCTGTTTTAGCTAGTGCTAATTCTCACTAGGTAATGGGGAATAGTGGATTGAAAGATAGGCAGTTTAGGATCCAGAAAGACCTGAGTTCAAGTTCTGACTCTGACACATACTGATTGTGTTACTGTGGGCAAATCACTCAATCTCTCAGTGCCTCAGACCAACTCTCTAAGACTGAAGGTCACAGATCAGGGGCCAGTCTACATTGGTTTAGGAAGTTTCCTCACTGAGAGATCTCTATACCAATGAAATCACAAGTCCAGTACCCTTCCCACCTCCAAAAGGTCATCTTTGGTAGCATCTTGTAGCTACTTCTGGAGGTAATACTGAGTTATTTTTTAAAATAATGATTGATTGATTAATTTATTTTAATATTCACTTTTTAAAAATTTGAGTTCCAGTTTCTCTCCCTCCCTCCTGTCCCTTTCCTAGCCATTGAGAAGGCATTGATATCACTTACACATGTGAAATTATGCAAAACATACTCCCATATGAGCCATTTTGCAAAACAAACAAAAAACAACAATAAAAAGCAAGAAACATAAAGAAAAGGAAAAGAAAGTGCTTCAGTCTGCATCCAGAGTTCATCAGATCTCTCTCTGGATGTAGATGGCATTTTTTATGTGGCCCTAAGTTTTTTTTAAGGCAATATCAACAGAGTACAAGCTCTGCTAATTCCTATTAATCTAGAAAAGCTTCTAAAATGGAGCCCAAAGATGAACTGTATGACACCTATCCAAGAAGTATCCCAGTGAGAGCCAGATGCTCATCACCAATGAGTTGGCCACCAAGAAATGATTCATTCGTTCATTTGTCTATTTGTCGGCTATATTACAACTCACAATGTCCATCTATGAAGTCACATGATTTATAGCTGGAAGAGCCTTTGTTATTATTCAGTCTTTGGTCCTGTCTGACTATGTGACTCCTTGGACTTTGTCCATGGGGTTTGCTTGGCAAGGACACTGGAGTGGTTTGTCATTTCTTTCTCCAGCGTGTCGTCATTTTACAGATGAGGAACTGAGGCAAATAAGAGTTAAGTGACCTGCCCAGGGTCACATAGCTAGTAAGTATCTGAGGCCAGATTTGAACTCATATATTCCTGACCCCAGACCTGATGCTCTATCCACTTGACCACCTAACTGCCTGGAAGAGACCTTGGAGACAATCAAGTTCACTTTTCTGTATATTCCAGAAAAGAAAACATAAGCATAGAAAGATGAACCGGCTTGCCCATGGTCACAAAGTAAGATATCAGTAGACCCAGTGTTATAATGAATTTTGTCCAACACCCAATTCGATACTCTTTCTGCACACTATGCCAAAAGATCTTAGATTTGGTGCTGGAGGAGACCTTTAAGGTTTGGCACTGCCTTTGGAGTTCACCCACAGATATATTTTTCTTGAACAGGCATATAACCACAAATGGACAGGACAAACAGAGTATATTAATTTTCTCCTGGGGCTACTATTTTTAAGCACTCTCTCAATGGGAGTTATTTTTATTATTAACCCTGAACAAAACAGCTCACATCTATTTCCACAAGTATTTTATCTCTTCCTTTTAACTGCTAAGATTTTAAAACATTCATTCTAAATTGTTGTTTGCCATATTAGCTACCTGACAAAGAGATTTTGATTCTCCCATTCATCTATCAATAGTGACATCTTAACAGTGGATAGAGTGTGAGACTTAATAATAGATGACATTAGTATTTGTATAGCACTTTAAGGCTTGCAAAGTACTTTCCAAATATCGTCTCATTTTATCTTCACAACAACCCTGGGATGGAAGTGCAATCATTATCCCCACTTTCCAAATAAGTAAAATGAGACAGAGATTGAGCAATTTGTCCAGAGTCACATAGCTAATCAATATCTGAGACTAGATTTAAACTCAAGTTTTCTTAACTTCAGGTTTAACATTCTATCCACTGAGTCACCTAGCTGCTACTCGACTTAGTCAAGAAGATCTGAGTTCCAATCCTTCCTCTGATGCTCACTGTGTTTCCAAGGGTGGGTCACTTAACCTCTTGGAACCTCAGTCAACTGTCTAAGACTTATCTACCAAATTGTAGATTGTAATTTACCTTTAGTGGATAACATTCTCAGTAATGATCTACCGAGCCCCATGGTCCTTTGGTTATCCCAAATCCTCTCCATAGTTTGATCCCACTCTATCTGCCCTTATTTCCAACTATTCCCCCACTGGGACCCAGAATTCTAATTAGCGCAGTATCCTTATAATAACATGACCATCCCATGCCCAGGGAAGGACCCGGGAGCTTTCATCACACTATTGTCCTCATCTGGAATGCCCTCTCTTTCCCCCTCTTCCCTACAAAGTTTTATTTATCTTTCTAGCTCCATGGGCTTTACCAGACTGATAAGGGGTATACAACACAACATTGCAAATAAGTTTAAAAAAAAGGCTTACAAATTTTTATCAACATGCCTTCTCTTCACAGGTTGTGATCAATGGAATCAGCAGGTGGACATATAGATGGATTGTACAGGCATATCTTATTTTATTGTGCTTTGCAGATATTGCTTTATCTTTATATTTTACAAATTGAAGGGATGTGGCAACTTCGCATTGAGCAGTTCTATTGGTGCCATTTTCCTCAATACTATGTGTTCACGTCATATCTCTGTGTCACATTTTGGTAATTCTCCCAATATTTCAAACTTTTTCATTATTTTTATATCTGTAATGATGCTCTGTGATCAGTGATCAGTGAGCTTTGATCTTACTATTGTAATTATTTGGAGACACTACAAACTGTGCCCCTATCAGATGGTGAGCTTATTCGATAAATGTGTGTCTTGACTGTTCCACCAACTGGCCATTCCTAAATCTTTCTCCCTCTCCTTGGGCCACCCTATTTCCCTGAAAACCAACAATATTGAAATTTTTTTGTTGTTCAGTCATTTCAGTCATATCTGACTCTTTGTCATCCTATTTTTTTTGTTTTTTGTTTTTTTTTGGCAAAAAGATACTGGAGTGGTTTGACATTTACTTCTCTAGCTCATTTTTAGATGAGGAAACTGAGGCAAACAGGGTGAAATGAGTTGGCCAGGGTCACTCAGCTAGTGTCTGAGGCTGGATTTGAACATAGGTCTTCATGACTCCAGACCTAGTGCTCTATCCACTGCACCACCTCACTGCTCTTAATATTGAAATCAGGCTAATTAGTAACCTTACAATGGCCTCTATGTGTTTGAGTAAAAGGAAGAGTCAATTCATGTGATAAACTTCATTGTTGGTCCATTTTAAGAAATTGCCACAGCCTTCAGCAACCACCACCCTGAGCAGTCAGCAGCCATCAGCTTCGAGGCAGGATCCTTCCCTAGCAGAAAGATAACAATTCATTGAAGGTTTAGATGATATTTGGCATTTTTTTTAAGCAATAATGTATTTTTAAGGAAGGTATATGCTTTTTAAAGACATAACACAATTGCACACTTAATAGACTAATAGTGTAAACATAACTTTTATATGCACCGGGAAACCAAAAATCTTGTGTGATTCACTTTATGGCAATATTGGCTTTATTGTGGTGGTTTGGAACCATCCTGCAAATATCTCTGAGGTATGGCTATGTAATTGTTGTTCTTCCTAATGACCCAAAGGTGACCAACCAATGAGTTCCTCCTTCCTAGCATCAATGGGAAACTGAGGCCAGTTCTCAGATCCAGGTCTGCTGCTGCCAGACAGAGGTCTCAGAGCTACTGAGCACTGAGAAGGCTTGGCTCATCCTCTGTGGATGTTATACCAGCAATTTAGAGAGATAGACACAGCAGCTTGAAGGAACATTTCTTTGATATTCCTAGGCAAGGAATTTATTGGTCTGGAATGGATTTATTTTTTGTTTGAAATAATAGATCAGGGAGATTTGGAATCATTGATTTAGGGCTGGAAGTCACTTCAGAGACCATCCAGTCCAAGCCATGTTCCTCCATTTTTTACACTTGAGGAAACTGGGGCTCTAAGAACTTACATGACTCACTCAAGGTCACCCAGGCGACCAGGGTTCAAACCTGGGTTTTCCAACTCCAAATTGACTATCCTTTACACCACACCATAATTCTTCCTACTTGCCAGCCACACATTTTACTCATAAAAGAAGAAAAAAGAGCCATTTTTCTTTGAATATATTTTTCAGACCTTTGTGAAGACAAATGAAGAAATATACTTCTTGCACGGTACTAGATTTGATGTCAGGACCTGGGGTCAAATCCCTGCTCTAGCACTTACTATGTGTGTGCCCTTGGGCCAATCAGTAAATCAGCATGTTAGCCATGTGTGCCCCCATGTGCCAGCTACTCTGCCTGATACAAAAACAAAGACTGAAATGACTCCGGCTCTTAAGGCGCTTATAGCCTAGCACCAGTCACTTAACTTTCATGGATGTCCCGTATATAAATTGAGGGTGTTAGACCAGGTGACTTCTGAAGCCTTTTCCATCCCTGTCTCTAAAAGCTGATGGTTTCTTTGCTAGAGATGTGAGTGACGGTGGATACAGAATGTGGCATGCGCCTGCAGACACGACTTCAATGTTGGTCATTTTGCTCAACTCTGTTTCTTTGTTAGAAAGAAGAGTTCTGTGGGAAGTCTAGCAGAAAACAAATGCGGCATAAAAATAAAAGGCAACAATACACAATGTATATACATACATATGTGCACATAAACATAAGTGTACATATATATATTTACATATTCATATGCATCTAGAGCTGGATGTATATGAATGCAAGTACTGTCAATGTCTTGCTGATGTCTTTTTAAATACTGCATTTGTTTCCTGATATGTCATCTCCTCACCTATAAAACTTCCCTTTCTAATAAGGAAAGTTAAGAAAAACTGAGAGATGGAGAGAGAGAGAGAGAGACACAGAGAGAGAGAGAGAGAGACAGAGAGAGACAGAGACACACAGACACAGACACAAATAGACAGACAGACAGACACAGACAGATAGGCTTAGTTTCCTGTGTGACTCTGGGCAAATCGGTTAACTTTTCAGTGAGCTATGCAGTTCTTTAAGTTGCAGAACAGACACCTATTTGCATTGGGAGACTTACAATGGGCGTTTCTTATGTAAGTGAAAACAAGTCTGGTCTACTTCTCTCTCTCTCTGTCTCTCTCTGTCTCTCTGTCTCTCTCTTTCTCTGTCTCTCTCTTTCTCCCTCTCCCTCCCTCCCTTCCTCCTTCTGTCTTCCCCTCTCTGCCTGTCTCTATCTCTCTCTGTTTCTGTCTGTCTCTCTCATGCTCCCTCCCACCCTCCCCATCCCCATTGTTCTAACCTTTTCAGACAGCCTGGTTACTTTATTATATGTGAAGATCTAGAAAACAAATTTCCATATTTATTTATTTATTAATTTTTTTTCCATCAAGTAATCTCTACCAAATTCTCCTGAATTTGATTCTGTTCTATATCCACCATATGGTACATTTAGACCAAGATAAGGCTATAGGCACAGATATAGCCATTGCACCTCATTGGGGAATTTAGGTTCCTATGAAAAATCAATTTGATTTCCTTTCATTACTCCAAGCAGCACAAGAGTGAATAGCTACACATGGTGAAGAATTATTAAGAGCCTCTAGGAAAACTCCCCTCCTCCTCCATAACCTGCCAAGTAAGAAAACTATATCTGTACTTTGCAAACCACAAAAATAATTTTCCAGTCTCATTTTTTGAAATACAATATTTACCAATCCCTTTATTACATTTATTCCCTTCTAAAGACATGTTTAATTAGAACCTATTATTACTGCCTGAAATAATCACATTCCATTTATTTAGAAATAAAATATTCAGTGCCTCTTGAAATGTTGGGGGCCAGAGTCTCTGATTTTCCTGCTTGAGCTCCAGGCCAAATTCCATCCATTGCTAGACAGAAGTAACACCTCCTTCAGTCTGGCAATTAAGTATTATTATGAATCACAGCGTCTCAGTTCAAGGTAGTTTTGTGAACAGAGGATGTCAAAAGGACTTGCGCTTAGGAAGACCCAACATTCTATAGAGGAAAGAACAAAGGATTGTGAGTCAGAGGACATGGGATCCCCAACAACTTCTGATCCATATCATATATGTGACCTTGGGCAAGTCTCGCCTCCAAGAACCTCAGGGGTCTCTCCCAGTTCTAGATCTATGACACTGTCCTCCCCTCCCCAACACTGTTCAGTAACAACTGTTATTTTACCCCTACTGAATCTCTCTAATTCTCCTTTCCTGTTGGGAAGGGTGGGGTATGGGTTGGGGAGACATCTTCCCTTGCTAACATCCTGGCTCCTAAGCCTACATGCTTGTGTAACAGAAAATCAAGAAATAAAGAGGCTTCATGAACTTTTCAGAGCAATTTATTTGGAAACAGTTTGTTCTACAACCTGGATAAATAATGCATCAATCCATTAAGAATGAATAAAGTTTTCATTTTGAAAAAATGTCCTTGACATGTTAGTTAAAAAGAAAATGTTCTTCAAGAATGTATCAGTGAGATAGCTCCAATGGACAAAATGAATCCATTTAGTGTTCGTAACTACCTTTTGAGACTGAATGCAACCAAGTTTGTTCTAAGACCAAACCAGTGGCTCGATTCTACCTTTAAAAGAAACTCATCCTGGTCTGGCCTATTTAATACACCTCCTGGAAAATCTTAAAACATCTTACCACATCTTAAGGGGAAACCTGCTGTTGTTTAGAAGATGTTAGGAATAATTCCCATCTGCAAATGGTTATTTATGACTTGGTTATTTTTAGGTCTATTGGATGCATCTCTCCCAGTAGCCTCTGGGCACATTTGCGGGAGTTTAATAATTAGCATTCCCATTATAGCTTACAAACAACACAGAAGACAACATAAACACAGGATCCATTCACATGCATCTGTACATAACCAGAAACGGACAAATAAAGAGATGAGCTATTATACTTTCTGCCCAGAGGTGCTCATCAATCAAGGGAATGATTAATTAAAAGCTAAAGTTGTTGCCAGACCACCAGATACACAGTATCTGGTGTATAAGTAGGTCTGACTTAGGGAGACTCAATTTATGAATGATTTAAGAAACCCACAAATTCAGGGAAGGTGGACCAGAGTGAAGAATGCTCTTTCCAACATGGAGAAACTATCTTTTGTTTTCCAAATCAGAATATGGAGTGCGAGTGGGGAGGGGAGGATGAATGGTCAGGAGAGTTTCCTCCTTTTTTGCAGAGCTGCTCTGAATTATTGGTACCAAGGCCTCTCTTTAGATATTTTGACTTCTCAAAGGAGCCCCTGTCCTTTAACTAATTTCCTTATCTGCTTTTGGGAGAGCCAAGAATGTGGGGTGGGCTATATGTGGTATAGTGCAGGTGTTCTTAACCTGGGGTCTATGAACTTGTTTTAAAATTTTTTTGATAACTGTATTTCAATATATTTGGTTTTCTTTGTACTCTTGTGTTTTTTATTCTATGCATCTGAAATTATTATTCTCAGAAGGGGTCCCTAGTCTTTCAAATGGGTTTGTGACCAAAAAAAAAATAAAAAGGCTAAAATCTGGTTAGCAGAAAACACTTCCTATTTGTAGGTAGAAATTTTAGCTTTATCACTTACTACTTGTGTGACCTTGGATTTCGGCACCCTCATGTGTAAAAGAACAAAATGGTGGTGGGGGTAAGGTTGCTAGTTCAGAGTTATCAAAAAGTAGACAATTAGAAATACTCCCCAGTGCTACCTGAAACCAATTAAAATATTATTGGGAAATATTTAACAAAATAAATAAAAATACAACATAGCAAATAATGTTCATCTGTGGTTTTCTAAGTCACTGTGCGGCCATCAGGGATCCTTACATATGATTTAGTTTAGTAATCCCATTCCTATTTGAGTTTGACACCATTGGATTAGATGACCTCCAAGGACTCTTTCTACTCTAAAATATATAATTTGATTAAATCTTACAATAGTAATTTATACACACACACACACACACACACACACACACACACATACCATTACATACTGCAAAGCACAAACTATCTCATTTAATTCATAACAGCCCTGGGAAGCAGGTGCTGTTATTATCCCTACTTTACAAATGAGGAAATTGAGGCACAGAATGATGAAGTCATACGGCTAATAAGTATGAAAGACATGAGTTGAACTCTGGTCTTCCTGACTCCCAAGTCCAACACTCTATGCATGGGGCCACCTTGTGTCCACTGCCCTCATTATTAAGTGTCCACCATGTTTCAGGTACTAGAGGTACAGAAACAAAAACAAAATGGCCCAAGAGCTCTTGAATCCTGCAGTCTTTCAGTCAGCAAGCACTTATCAATGACTCACTCCATGCCTGGCATGGTGACAAGTGCTAAGGAGCACAAAAAAAGGCAAAAACATTGTCCCTACACTCAAAGAGTCTTAGCTAAAGAAACCTATGTTTTACTGTACTGGCCTCTGTTCAATCAATCAACAACCATTTATTAAGTATCAGTCTTATGTCAGGCACTGGGCTAGATGCTGGGGATACCAAGACAAACAAAATAATCCCTGCCTTCAAAGAGCTTACATTTTATCAGAAGGAACAATACAAATGGTACATTTATTAATAAGAAAATAAAAATAGTGAGAGAAGGTAAATATGAAGTAATTTCAGGGAGAGGCACTTGCCACTGGAAAGGTCTCAAGTAGGAAGTGCCACCAGATGAACTTTGAAAGTCATTCCTAGCACCTTAAATTGGAGCTCAAATTTCATTTCCCCACAGGAACCATGTTATGGATATTGATGACGTATAGTTGAAATGCCAAGAACACGACTGTCGCTCAACTGGATTATGGGTTAAACAGACTCCTGGGACTCAGGCTGGGAACTCAGTAAAAAGAACCCTTGATCTGGAGTGAGGGGGTTTAGATTTAATTCTGTCTCTCCTATTTAATGACCTCAGTAGTCTTGGAAAAGTCTGATGATGATGATGATGATGATGATGATGATAGCTAGCATTTATATAGCACCTAGTATGTGCTAGGCACCGTACTAGCTCTTTTACCTCTTTGGGCCTGCGTGGTTTCATTTGTAGAGTCAGGAGGGTGGACTAAATAATCGAAATATAGGCCCTTTCCAGGTTTAAATCCTTTAGTCCAATTTCTATAGGGAAATGCCAAGAACTAAACAAGGGATTTGCAAACTCTCTTTTAGACCATCACCCATCCTTAGGCTGAGTCCTGTCTACCAAATGCTCTGAAGAATGAAGCAAACAACCTTGTCACCGATACTTGCTAAGGTTGTCATAAATCTTAAGAAATCAGTGAACCAATTGACAGATGTTCATTAAGTATGTACCATGTGCCAGAGTGGTGCTGGGCACTAGAAATACAAGTACATTGAAGTGTTGTGTGAGGATCCATGAGGTAAAGGCCTCTACTTAAAATGTCAAGTCTTCTTGGGATGGATTTTAGACAACAAAAACATATTCAAAATCTTCCATGTCAACTGGTTTACTGATTCATAGATTTCATAGATTTCAGAGATTATCTATTGTGATCTCATTTTATAAATGAGAAAAGAACTTCAGACTCAGGAAAATTAAGTGACTAGCTCAAGGTGCCCTATAGTGCAGCGAAAAGAAGACTACATCTAGACTCAGACCACTTGGGTTCAAATCCCACTTTTGACACTTACTTTCTGTGTGACCCTGGCAAGGTCACCTCCATACCTCAGCTTCCTCTTCTGTAAAATTACGTTCCAATAAGGAAAGACAATATATAGAAGTACTTGTAGGTCCTAATAAACTGGAAAATTTTTTAGTACAAACCTAGAGATAGACTGTGTGTCTTTTGTGTAAGGACTTGTCTAGCTAAATTCAGAAATGCTGATCATCTGAGGATTATTTTATTATTTGTTTTTCATTATTAAATTTTAATTTAATTTATGGAATAAAACAAGCATTTCTACAACATAGTACAATAAAAAGATGATTACACATGAAACTGCAAATCTACTATGCACAACTTGTTATTCCTTGCTATTTTTTTTGGCAAGACAGAGGCAAAAGAAACTCACAAAGACCATCTACTAAGTCATAATGGGGCTGTGTATGAAATTCAAAATTCAAAATGATCCTTAAGTATTCATTAAAGTAACTCCAATAACTCCTACTAAGCAACACTTTATTTACCAAATTTCATACTTTTTGCCTATAGTCTTGGAAGGTTACCTGGGAAACATTGAGAGGTGGTTTTCAACAGAAATAATGAAAGGTTAAAAAATTCATGTTAGCCAAGTATTTCCTTCTGCCATGCTTATAATGGCAACTCACATTTCTCTAAAACTTTGCAGTTAACGAAAGCACTATAGAGAAAAGTGAGCTGCCATCACATGCATGACAGAAGGAAATACTTGGCTAACATGAATTTTTTAGCCCCTTATCTATGGTGCTGGGTAAAGACAATGAGACTGAAAGCTGGGAGGCCAGAAGTTCATTTCTCAGGTAGTGAGATTCATGGCACAGAGGTGGTGCATATCTATCATCCAAGTTTGAAAATTTTCATTGCCACATGGTTTCTCATAGGGTGAGAATGGTTTTTTTTAAAGGCTGAAATCATGAAACAGTTGACTAAACATAAAGTGGTCACAACTCACATTAGGGAAATGGGTATTCATCCCCCCAGAAATCAGATTAGTACTTGAATTCATCAAATTGCCAAAGTATTTCTGGGATAAATATATTTCTAGTTGAAGAAACTGAGGCACAAAATGATTAAATGACTTGCCTAGGGTCACATGGCTAGTAAATGTCAGAGCTAGGATTAGAACGTGGATCTTCTTATTCCAAATGAAATTCTGTTATTCCTAGATATGGAGGAAGCAAATTTAAAAGGGCAAAGGAGGAAATAATCTTACTTGACAACCCTTTCTTAAATATCTGCTATATGCTAGCCACTATGTTAGGCACTGGAAATAAAAAAAAAATAACCCCCCCCAACAACTCCCCCTCCCCCTGAAATAGCCCCTAGCTACAAGGACCTCCCAGTGTACTGGAGGAAAACGTGCACAGATAAGCGGATATGAAACATATACAAAAGAAATACAATTTCCCCTCTGGGAGTGGAAAATACCAACACCTGGGGTGATCAGGAAAGACTTTATGTAGGAGGTGGCCCTTGACCCCTGAAGAAGAGCAAAGACTTCTGAGAGGCAGAGGTGAGACTGGAGAGCTTCCCAAACATGGAGGGCAGGTTGGGAAAAGGGAATGATCAAGAGAGATGGACATGGAGATAGAGTGTTGTCTAAGGAGAATAGGAAGTTGGCCGGTTTGGTTATAACTAGAGCAGATGAGGGAGAATAAGGTCTAACTAGAATTGAGAAGAACTGAGTGCCCAATGAAGGAGTGTGTGGTTTATTTTAAAGGCAATAGGGAGCCATGCAGGCTGCTTGAGCAGTGGAGTAACGTAGTCAGGTGTGTGGCTTGGGGATATCAATTGGGTAGTTGCATGGAGAAGGCATTGGAGAGGGAAAGAGGCTAGACACAAGGAGGCCAATTAGGACACCGTAATAGTTCAGTTGAGAAGTCTCAAGTGTCTGAATTAGGGCTGTGGTCGTGGAGAGAAGGGGATGGTGTGAGATATGTTATGTTACCCATGTAAGCTTACCCAGGAGCTAATACCTCTGGGGCAGACTTTTTCTCACATCCCAGAGGAAACACTATGAGCAATGACAGGGCTGTTGTTGAAATATTTTTAAAAAATTTTTGACAGAGAAGATTTTATTCTACCCTAAGATCTGAACAGTGTCTATCTGGGTAAGACAGGAGTGGGTAGTAGTGGCGAACAAGCTTTACAAATCGCACCTCCAAGAAAATAATAGGGGAATGATTCACATTTTACAAGGGATTGTGGGATGCTCAGCCCACCTGCAACAAAGAACACAGGAATGAAAGGCATGGAATGAAAAGCTTTTCAGAGTTTGTTCACACCCACCTTGGTCCAAAACTCTCAAAGCTAAAAGTTAGTAGGGAGGACTAATGTGGGTGCCATGGTTGGGGGTCTTGATGTTAATAGGAAGCAGTGTGGCCACAAAAAAAAGCTGGAGAAAGAAGGGAAGAAAGGGGATGAAAGGTACTTATACTTTTCTCATCTTGCCCCAGAGAAACATAGTGGCTAGCAAATGACCTTTTTATGGTCCCAATCTACTTTAGGAATATTTGAAATCATAATAACAAGAAGAACAACAATAATAGCAATTATCAAAGACTTTGTGTGCCCTTAGCTACCAACCTGTATGCAATTGATGCTAAAGTTTGTATTTTCAGTCCTGGTCTCTCTACTAAGCTTCAGATATGCATCTCCAGCTTCCCCCCAGGACAACTCCCTCAGGATATTCCATTAGCACTTTGAATAATAATATTAATAGTAATAATATTTAACATTTTTAGAATTCTTTAAAGTTTACAAAGTAAGCTTGGGCAAAGTGGACCTCATTTCTTTTCTTCTGAAACCTACTCCTGCTTTTGAGTTCCTTTTTTTTTTCTGTTTTTGGCAGCATCCTTCACATTGTCACTCAGGTGCAGAACCTCGAGATTCCCTTTGCCCCTTTCCCTCACCTCTTATATCTAACCAGTTACCAAGTGTTGCTTCTTGCACATCTATCACATCTCACCCAATCATTCCTCTCCATTCTCTGAGCTATCTCCCTAGTACAGGGCCCTCTTCATTAATACCAGCTCACACATTTTATACTGCTAGGTAGTGGATGGGACTCTGGACTTGGGGTCAAGAAGTACCGAGACACTTGTCTGTAATCCTGGACAAATCATTTCACCTGCTCAGTGTCTTATTTGTAAAATAAGGATAATAATAGTACCTACCTCCCACAGTTATTGTGAAGATCAGATGTGATGACATATGTAAAATTCTTTGCAGACCTTAAAGTGATCTATAAATGCTAGCTATTATCATTATTACTATCATAGGCTCTCCCACTTCCAGTCACCCTCCCTCCAAACTACCATTATATTACTACTAATAATAGCTCACATTAATATACTGTTTACTGTGTGCCAGACTTTGTGCTTAGCTCTTGATAATTATTATCTCATGTGATCCTTACAACAACCCTGGAAAGTAGGTGCTATTACTGTGTTATCCTCATTTTTGTTATAGATGAGGAAATTGAGGCAAACTGAAGTGATGTGACTTGCCCAGGGTCACACAACTGGTAAGTGTCTGAGACTGGATTTGGACTGAGATCTTCCTGACTCCAGGCCCTTTTGCTCTATATATACTTAGTCACCTGGTTGCCTACACTACTCTCTGAATAATCTTTCTTAGGCCTAGATTATAGGTTCAGAAGATCATAGATTTGGAGGTGGAAGAATCTTTTAGAGGTCATTGAGTCCAATTCTTTCATCTTACAGATGAGAAAATTGGGGACCAAAGAGAAAAACAGACTTTGCTCAAGGTTATAGTTAGGAAATGGTAGAAACAGCACTTGGACCCAGATTTTATGACTCTAAATTCATGGCTCATGCCACTGGCCATGACACTTTTGTGCTCAAAAATATTCCATAGGTCCTTGAACTTTATGTAGTAAAATGTAATCTCTCTCTCTCTCTCTCTCTCTCTCTCTCTCTCTCTCTCTCTCTCTCTCTCTCTCTCGGCCCCCCACAAGTGGGTTGTAGTTGGCTGACACTCCGCTTCATGAACTTTCTCATGCCGCCATGTTGGACCACTCTGACAAATTCACTCTTTGCTCTCAAGGTTCTCTGCCTTTGTTCAGACTGTCCCTTGGGCCTAAGAGGCCTGCTGGCTCCCCCTGCCAAATTTCCTGCTCACACTTTAGAGTCAGCAGGATGAGAATGCCACCTCCAGCAAACACTAGGAGCAATTTGTGGAAGGTACAAAGAGGTCAATTCATGCAGGATGTCTGGGACAATGCCCCACCCACTAGAACTTTTGCAAACAGGAATGGGCTGCCTCAGGAGGCAGGAAGAACCTGGAGACTTTCAAGCAAAGGCTGGATGACTATGTATGAGCTACTTCATTGATGGGATTCTGGTGCAAGTACAGGGTGGACTGGATGGCTAGTGAGCTTCCTTTCGACTCTAAGGTTTTGTGGTGCCCCTGGAAATCTTGTTTCATTCACTTGGTTGGTTATCACTTCCCCTGCCAGACCTCATGTATTTTCTAAGTCAAAAACTCTTAATATGTAAGATTGAGTATGATCCATCTTAAGTGTATCAGTGCCCTATACCCCTACTAGATTGTAAGCTCCCTGAAAGCCCATCTTTTCTATGTTGGGTATCCCACCCAGCATCTAGTACAGTGCTCTTTCTACTCGAAGTGCTTAGTAAATGCTTGTGGCACTGTGTAGAAGATCTCTGAATCAGGATTAGGGCTAGCTCAGTAGTGGAGTGGATACATAGCTCCTTGGACCTGTAGGCAGAAAGACATGAGTTCTGATCAGAACTGTGTGGCCCTGGGCAACTGACTAAATCTCTGTCTGCTTCAGTTTCCTCATCTGTAAAATGGGTAAAACTGTAGCACCTACTGTCCAGGGCTATGGTGAGGATCAAATAAGATATTTGTAACGTGCCTTGCAAATGTTAAAGCGTTAGGTAAATATTAACTGTTATTATAGGATCAAAAATTTAGAGCTGGAAAGAAATTTAGGGATCGTTGGTCCAACCCCCTTGCTTTATCGACGAGGAAAGCGAGACTTAGGAAATTTTAGTGGCTTGCCGAAATGAATTTGAGAATGGATTTGAACTCAGGTCCTCTAATGCTGCAGTGGATAGAGTTTCAGGCTTAAAGTCAGGAAGACTCATCTTCCTGAGTTCAAATTTGGCCACAGACACTTACTAGTTGGGCAAGTCACTTAACCCTGTTTGCCTCAGTTTCCTCACTTGTAAAAATGAACTGAAGAAGGAAATGGCAAATCACACTCCCACATCTTTTGCAAGAAAACCCCAAATGGGGCCATGAAATGACCAACATCAGCAACCTCTAATGCTATATTCAGCACTCTCTCCATTGGACAGTGCTGCATGCTCCTAGAGAAGATAAAAATCTAATTGAAGAGTCAAGGACTTCTATGAAGTAGATAGTGAGCAATTAGAAGGCAATATGCAATCTCGATGTAAAGATATCAATTATTTATATAAATGCTAATGGAATTCAAAATAAGGAGACGATGGGTGGAGGATGGGTTTACCAGGGAAGGCTTTTTGTGGGATGAAGTCTTGGGGAGGTTGGGAAAGATGTGTAGATTTTAAGAATGAGGGAGAGGATTCAGGAAGTCCTGGGTTCAAATGTCATCTCTGTCATAAGTGGCAAGCTATTGAACTCAGAGCTCTCTTAGGTGATTCTCTAAGACTATACAATGTGGTGACTTGCACTGGCATGGGGAGTCCCTTTCTTGGGAGTTCCCAATATTAATGTGATCATGGGTCCAGTCTCTAGCTCCATCCTTCCTGTGCCACCTGAATTAAGGTATGGAGGGTAGGTCTTGGAGTCAGATTTCAAGATCACGTCCTGCCTCTAACAAATACCAGCTGTGTGACAGTGGGCAGGCATATCATCTGCCAGTGGCCCTGGTGGTTTTCTAAGACTATAAATGACTCGAGAAGTTCCTCACTCTGATGAAATATCAAGTCTTGGACAAAAAACAAACAAAATATCATTTTTGGAGGTAATGGGGGTTAAGTGACTTGCCCAAGGTTACAAAGCTGATAAGTGTCTGAGGCCAGATTTGAACTCTGGTTTTCCTTACTCCTGTGCTACTGCTCTATCCACTGCACGATCTAGCTGCCCCAAAACATCATTCTTTAAAATACTTCTGTGGGACCACAGATCATGCATCTAGTAGTTCAACTCCCTCATTTAACAGAGGAGGAAGCCCAAATGTGTTAAGTGACTTGCCCAAGGTCATACAAGTAATAAGTGGCAGATTCTAACCTGGGATTTCAATAAAAGTTCTGGCCTTCCTAAGATCACCTTCTGTAGCATCAGCCCTCTCTTTGATTAAGTAATCCAGATTCTCGTTACATTAGAAATACACTGTATATTTATAAAGTCTTCCTGCATTTTTAAATTATTAAAAAAAAAACAACAACCTCAGGCTGTGTACATGGTAGAGGCAAAGGAAGCATACTCAGAAGCATACTTAATACAGTCTTAACAAGGTAGAATGCAAATGTCTTGCTTTTGATAAAGCTGCCATCTTGGGGACATCAATCAATCCTATTTTCCAAGTCACTGACAGCACTGGGCTTCTGATTAATTTCATAAATTGCTTTGGAGCCAAGGACGCTGGCTTCTGTTGCCTTCTCTCCTCTTTCCTCCACACTCTAAGCCATTTTCATTTTGATGAGACAACAGCTCTATATTATGTTTGCTCCTATTCAATAAGGAGAGTTGGAATAAGTAGCTTTTATGTAGCTCTTTCAGGTTGCAAAATGCTTAAATATGTGATCCCCGGGTTTGAGCCTCACAACAACCCAGTGAGGTAAATGCTATCATTCTCCCCAATTTATTGTTGAGGAAACTGAGGCACTTCAAGATTAAGTGCTTTGCCTAGGGTTCATGGCTAGTAAGTATCAGGCAGGAGCCAAAGTTGGGAATTGCTGATTCTTGAGTTAAACTCAGACACTCATTCTCTCCACTAAGACACCAAGTTGCCCTAGAAAATGTCCTTTTTTCATTCTGGGCAAGGTTTGACAACATTACCCCACCCTCCAATCCCTACTTCCTATCCACTGGAAGCTTTGAGGCCTCACTATATGACATTCAACTTGACTTATTGTAAAATAAATACCTAACTCCTGAATCAGTGTGAGGATTGAATGAAATATGTCTAAAGTGCTTTGCAAATCTTTAAGCATCATGGAAATGCTATTATTATGCTGCAGAATGTAGGATTTTCTTGCGTTAATATATTTACATTCATAAAAAGCAGTATTAAAAATGTGGCTGAGACACCCCGTGGGTGCCCTAGGTAACTGTCTACCTTGCTTATAAGCCCAATCCTCACTCTGGCCTAGTGCAAACATTCCTAAATAACTTACTTTTTAAAAAGACCAAACCTTGTAATATACTGTATGAGCTGCTGAGGGAGACAGAAGGAGGGCCTGAGGTTATAACACACACATAAACCAAAAGGTATATTTCTCTGCTTCTCTTGTTCCTGACCAGAAACTTGGCCCAGAGGCCACAAGTGAAAACTTTCAGGTTTGGTGTCCGATTTTAGCTTTTAAAACTTTTAAAACTTTTAAAACATCTTTATTTAATATACAAAGCAAAACAAGCATATTGTTATTATTTTTAAAATCCCTTCATCAGGCTTCTTTTTACCTGTCTGGAGTGGAGAGGTGTACAGAGGCATATCTATAATTCAACTCGTGAATATTTCTCTCAATAATTAATGCATTGCCACAAAGGGAGAATGCCAACACAGTCTGTGAACAAAGCCACCCTTTGGGGTTGGCGGAAGCCTCTGGAGAGAAGACAAGCCTTGGGCTGCTCAGGTTTGTCCTCTGGTCAGATGGGGAGAGTTCGGGAAGGGGGAAGGTGGTTGAGTCAAGGATCTCGGGTGCTGGCTGGAGCAATCCTGACTGCTGAGAAAGGGGACAAAAGCCTAGTTGTGACCAGTTTCCCTCCCCTCAGCCCCTTTAGCTCCTCGTATAAAGGTGAGAAATCCAAAGAACGAACTTACAGACCAAAAAAACCTCTTGGCTTTTTTTTTCTTTTTTTTTAAATGAACCCCTGAGTACATCCATTGCAAGGGGCAATGGCCAAGTGCTGACATCGAAGCTGCCAAGGAAGACAGATCCAAGAGGAATTCACCTAAAGGGGCCCCTGCTGCCTCGATGCACTGTCTCCCCTGGGTGTCTGGGCAAGCGTGTCTGCGTCTGTGTGTGAGCCCGCTGGATAGGTGGGGAGATGGGGGTCAGAGTGCCTGAGAGCTTTCCGGATCGGAAGACTTCACCAAATTAAAAAAAAAGAAAAGAAAAGAAAAGAAAAGACTGAATATTATAACGTTTTTGTGTAGGTGAGCCTCTACCCCCTACCCTAGAAAATGCTACCCCCTCAGGAAAACGCAGGTCCAGGATGATGGGAGAGGGGAGCCCCAGCCAGGGCGAAGTACTTGGGAATTGTTGCGCCCATCCTCCCAGACTTCGCACGCGGGGAGAGGGGGTAGGGAGAGAGGGAGGATGGCTCCATCCTTTGACCCCTTTCCAGACCAGAAGCCCCCAGCCTTTCCCCCAAAATCCCCTGGGGCAGAAAAGGAAGGAGAGAAGGGGGAGAAGAAGGAGGGGTGGGGTGGGAGGAGAGTATCCTCGCTCCGAGGGGAGCAAAGAGCGGAGGACGAGAAACTCACCCCCACGCAGCTCAGGGACAGACGAAGCTAGGGGCCAGAGGGTGCGCTTAAAGCTTGGAGGGGAAAGCAGGATTGGAGGGAGGAGGCCACGCGAGAAACAAAGGGAGAGCTAGGAGAGATGAATGCACGCTGGTGTATACACACACACACACACACACACACACACACACACGCACACAGTGGGAAGGGAGGGAAGGAAGAAATGGGTCGGAGGGTGACAAGATTGCAGCTGGGGAAGCCAGCAAACCGGAGGTTCCGCAGCTCCAGGCCCCGCGCCTCTGGGGTCTCCAGTGGGGTCCCCTAGCCCTGGTCCTTCATCTTAGCTCCGGGGCTCCTGCTCTGGCCGTCGGGTTCTCCACCCTCCCACTTCCCAGGGCTCCTCCTCCTTCTCCTCTCTCCCTTCTCCCTCCTTCTCCCTCCCGCTCTCCACCTTTTCATGTTGGGGAGCGGTGATGGTGATGGGGTGCACCAGAGAGGACCCTATGGAAGGGCCTCCAGAGTGGATGAACAAGAAAGCAACATCCCAGACAGCCCGCCCTCCCCAGGGGGTGGGGGGCTGCAGGGCCCCTGGGGAGGGGGTGGGGCGGGGGAGGGAATTGCGGCGTCGTGACTGCGCCCGCCCCCTGCGCCCTCCCGGGTAGGCGCCCCTGGCGACAGCCTTGATCGCCACACCCTCGGCCCGGTCCTGGCCCCGCCCCCGCCCGGGGAGGCGTGTACTGCTGCTGCTGCTTCGGGAGAGAGGGAGGAGAGAGAGAGAGCGCGCACAGGAGAGAGGGAGAGATGGTTGTTAGAGAAGGAATTCGGGCTTAACAAGTGAGCGCTGCTGTCTAGGATTTTTTTCCCTTCCCTTGGCTCCCTCCCCCTCTTTTTTTTTTTCTCACCCTATGTGTGGCCCTCGCGTCTCCTCCCAGTCGCTTCTGGGAAAGCAGATCTCTGGAGGAAACTGGACGCCTGGGTCCTTCCCAGGGTAGCATCATCCTCTCCCCCCGCCGTGCAGCAGCCGGGGCTCCTTTGCCTCTTCCCTCCCCGCCCCTCACTCCCGACGATCTGAGAAGTCACTGACTGGGCTTATTTTGGCCCCTCCACCTGCCCCCCACCTGAGTGCTCCTCCCATTCTCCTGGATCCCTCTTCGCCATCCATCCTTGTTGGCTTTTGGCTTGGGAAAACAGGGAGGACCCCCCCCCCCCCATCCCCTGCCTGGGAACGGTAAGTATCTTTGAATTCTTCTTTCCTCCCACCCCCCCTCCTGTGGGGGGGGGCACAGAGTTTCTGTTTAAAAACAAGGCATGGATGCGGGGCGGGGGAGGGGGCAGAAAACGAGGGGGGGCTACCAGGATCTAACAGAAGGGCATGAATGGAAGGCGGTTAAAAATAACCCTGGGAGGTGGGAGAAGGGAGGTGCAGAGGATGCTGTTTGCTCCTGTTGCTAACAGTTGTTATTTTCCCATTCCCGAGGAAGGGGCTTCGTGTCCCGGGTTTCCTATGCTTAGGCATGAACCTGTATCCGGAGGCGACTGTTCCATTAAAGATGTCGTTTCCCCAGCGGAGGGGGTGGGGGGGGCGGGTGTTCGGTTTAGCAGAGGCTGCCTGCCTCATCCCTGAGTCTGGTCCGCTGTTCCTTTGGGGAACAGCTGGTGAGCGGGTTTCGTTTGCTTGCTTGCTTCTCCCAGCTCTGAATTTGCATGTATTTTTATCAGCATATGATGAGCACACACTTAGGGGCTATATAAATGGCGCTTGTGTGTTGGTGTGCTTATTTCTCACTGTGGGTTGGCCTTTCAGATGTGCACACACATTCACAATCAGAAGGACCAGGTCCAGGTACCACCCTGGACCTTTGGGGGAATTAGAAATAAGACTAATTATATTCTGATGGAGGTGGTGGGTTTGGAGGGTAGAGGAGTAGAAGAAGTCTAAAGTGTGTGTGTATGTGGGGGGGAGGAATTGAGCATAATTCGATTAGCTATAAGTCAATATATCTGTCAACAAACATTTATTAAACACCTACTGTGCACACTCAGTATCTATGGGAATTCAGAGATAAAAAGGGATAGTAAAGGGGTTCCTTAGTTAGGTCCCTACTGAGAAGCCCTTGGGAGTAAATTTGAGTCAGCCTAGCTCACCCTGGGGAAGATCTGACCTAGTCAGGCTTGTTAGGTGGGAGGGAACTCTTTAAAGACAAGGGACAATGAGATAACTGGTGACCGATGACAGGGAAGGGAGATGTTTGAACAGAAGGAGAGGGGAATTAAAGAGTGACACCTACTCTCCCCTCACCCAACACACCTCCTAAATCAGTTTGTGGAGTGAGAGTGAGGGGCAAGTGGATATAGAGGAGACTGCCTAGCTTGTTGTCTGAGAGTCCTGAATACCCAAGGGCCAGGAGAAATAAGAAATTACACAGAGAAAGTTGTGGTTATATATTTTATCTATATACACAGGTTTCAATTTATGGATATATTTGTGGGGGCATTGGGAAGTATGGATAGAGAGAACTGAAATCACAAAAACAAAAAGCCACTTTGTGCTGATTTGACCTGACCTGATCCTTAAGGGGTCTCTGCTTTTATAAATTCTCTATTGTGAAAATAAACTCAGAGATGTAGGGATGTAGTTTACGTTTAGGGACTTGTAGTTCCTCTAGCATGCACAAATAATTTCTTAGGAACGTGGAAAAAGATAATGTAAGACACCTTGAGAGATACAGCCTCCCAGTTCTGTTGCCTGGGAAACCTCCAAATGGGGACTTTCCTTCCCAAGGAGAGCTCCCTTAATTGGGAGAGGTATATGGTCCCCATTTGCTACAACTGGGCTCCCATGACCTTAATGCTTTCTAGGACCTTTAGGGCTGACACACTTCAGTAAGGAGCAGCAGGTGGTCAAGAGATGGATTCTCTCAAAGATTCCCCAAAACCTTTTTCTTTTTGGTCCCATGCATCTGGATGCATCTAGTAGCAACAGAAGCTGAAAATGCTATCAGAAATGGTTCGTAAATTGCCCTTCTAATCATCCCCCAATTCCATGACCCTAAAGTCACTTCATGAATTCTATTGCATTATATAAAGGGAAGAGCAAGGGAGATAGGAGATTTGGGGCTTTACTAGGTGAAGACATGGATTTGAGGAGCCAGAAAGGGTATGAAAGATAAAGAAGATAGGTTGAAAGTTCAGAGGGAAACTCGGTGACAGTGGAACCCAGACTGGGCTTTGGAGGAAGGTATATTCTTCAGTAAAGAGAAGGTTGGAAGGAAATGTGGATGTTGACAACAACTAGTGAAGGTAAACCTTCTTGACTGAAAAGGGATATGATAGAGACCGTATGGTATAGTGGTTAGAGTGCTGGACCTAGAATTGACTCCCACCTCAGACACAATCTATAGGACTTGGGCAAATCCCTTAACCTCTCTGGATCTAAATTTTCTCTTCTGTCAAATGAGGGGGTTAGCTTTGATAACTTCCAAAGTCCCTTCCAGTTCTAAATCTGTGAACCTATAAGCTCCCATGTGGGAATTGTGCCAACACTCTTAAAAGCAAACTTGGGGGGAAGGAAAGAGGTGGATTATTAGGAACTGGGATTAATTGCCCTACCTCCTCTTGGGAGGGAACTAATTTGGAGTTTGGAGACATGCTATTACACTCAACCAAAATGTGGGGAAAAGGTTGAGGGGATTGGGAATATTTCTGCCTAAATCAGCACTGGAGAGTATAGGCTAGAATAGACCTCTTCTCGGCCCTCTCCCTTGCTCAGAGTGCGTGTGGGGATTCTCAAGTATGCCTAGGGTCCAATGGATAGCAGAAACATAGCATAGCTACTCTGGGCTGGAATAACTTTAAACCTTTAAGTTATGGAATGATAGGTGTTGGGTGAGGGAGGAGCTTATGTAATACCTGAAAAAGACTGTAAGAATGTTGTAAAAAATGGTGAAAGAAATGGTGAGCAGCAGAAACACCCCTGAAGAGTGATAGAAGGTTGATAATGAGAGTTTAGAATCAGCACTGGATAGCTCATCAGAAGATCTGGGTTCTCCTCACAGCTCTTCCCCTACCCAGGCAACTAAACTTGAACAAGGGCCATTCCCTCTGAGACTCAGTTTTCTCATCTGTAAATTAGACCTGGAAGATCTCCAAGGACCCTCCTAGTTCTCACAGCCTCTGGTTTTGTAATTTTCTTATTTGTAATAGGTGAAAGCAAGGCTTAGGTTGAGAATCATGTGGGGATAGAATAGAGAAAAGAACAGACTAAAAGGTGCAAAGAAAACAGACTGAGTAATGGGGTAATTGGGTCAGAAAACAGACTAAAGTGGGATTAAGAAAGAAAAAAAAGCAAGTGAGCAAGGGAACAGACTATAACACACTTTTAGCAAATGTATGGCTTTTGACTGTTCATTTGAGGTTCTTTTCTTTCACTTAGGCCATTTAAAATGAGAGCTTGGGACCCTGGAGATCCAGTGAGCATCCAAAAGAGGACCATTTAGGTATTCACATGGAGGTCCAAGACAAGTCGGTAGTTGATATTTTTTATTAGGAAAATGACAGTTTTTCCTCTTCTCCCCCTCTCCCACCCCACCCCGTTTGTTTCTTCTCCTCTTCAGGTCAAGTGCAACTTCTACATGGTCTTAGCCAAAGAGTGACTCATCTCCACCTCCGAGTCTTCTATGGAGACCTCAGAGTTGAGTCTGACATTGCAGTGGCCTCTTGTACCCTCTGTTGCTCCTAAAGTCTTTGCCTCGGCCCATCCTTTGCCCCTGGGCTTGAGACATTGTTGATGGACTGATGTGTAGGGGGCTTCAAAGTCCTCCTTGCTGAGCTTGAGAAGCAATGGCAGGACCTACATCACAACACCTGATGTGGGTTAAACCCTCACCTGAAGGCAGATGTTAAAACTAAAGACATCTTGTTCTTTTATTTGAGTTTGATAGACCAAGTTCTGGACAATTTCCATGGCAGGAGAAGAGAATGCCTTTTCCTGGTGCCATTAGTAGCTGGCTAATGCTTGCTCTTTCTGAACCTCAGGACGTGCTCATAGACTGGTTCCCAAACCATTTCTGTGTTTGGAGTTCCCAGGCATAAAGGAATGCTTGGGAAACCCCATTTCTGACCTAGACTTGAAACTGCTGCTGTTGGATCCTGCACAACCAAGGTCAGTGGTACAATGTGGAACTCATGAGAGGCAAGAGGTTAGGGAGCAGCTAGGGTGGAAAATGCAAAGTTGGACTGGAATTATCATTGTTCTTCCAAGAAATCCACCTAAGCATTCAGAGCTTGCCCTGATTTGGTGAGGACAGGAACAAGCCGTTTCCTTACCATCCTTCTCTTCCTAGGGTCAGCCCTTACATAAAACCAGCACCATGGAGGTTGCAATGGTAAGTGCCGAGAGCTCGGGCTGCAACAGTCACATGCCCTATGGATATGCCGCTCAGGCCCGGGCACGGGAGAGGGAGCGGCTAGCGCACTCCAGGGCTGCTGCGGCCGCTGCAGTTGCAGCTGCCACGGCAGCGGTGGAAGGCAGCGGGGGCTCAGGAGGAGGCAGCAGCTCGCACCACCACCACCAGGCCCGTGGGGCCTGCTCTTCACATGACCCCCAGAGCAGCCGGAGCAGCAGAAGACGGCGGCGGCAGCAGCGGACGACAGAGAAGAAGAAGATCCCTCACAGACAGGGCAGCTTCCCTCACTGCTCAGACCTCATGCCTAGTGGCTCAGAAGAAAAAATCCTGAGGGAGTTGAGTGAGGAAGAGGAGGAGGAAGAGGAGGATGAGGAAGAGGAAGAAGATGGGAGGTTTTATTATAGCGAAGATGACCACGGGGATGAATGTTCTTACACGGACTTGCTGCCTCAAGATGATGGGGGTGGGGGTGGCTACAGTTCTGTCCGCTATAGTGACTGCTGCGAGAGGGTGGTCATCAATGTATCCGGCCTCCGCTTTGAGACCCAGATGAAAACCCTTGCTCAGTTTCCAGAGACCCTACTGGGGGATCCTGAGAAAAGGACTCAGTATTTTGACCCTTTACGGAATGAGTATTTTTTTGACCGGAACCGGCCCAGTTTTGATGCCATCTTATATTATTACCAGTCAGGGGGGCGTTTGAAGAGGCCAGTCAATGTCCCTTTTGACATCTTCACTGAGGAGGTGAAGTTCTACCAGCTCGGAGAGGAGGCCCTCCTCAAATTTCGGGAAGATGAAGGCTTTGTGAGGGAAGAAGAAGACAAGGCTTTGCCAGAAAATGAGTTCAAGAAACAGATCTGGCTGCTCTTCGAGTACCCGGAGAGCTCCAGCCCAGCGCGGGGCATCGCCATCGTCTCCGTCCTGGTCATCTTGATCTCCATCGTCATCTTTTGCCTGGAGACTCTGCCAGAGTTTCGGGATGAGAAGGAGACTACCATGGCCATGAATGCTGGCGGGCGGGGGCTGATGCCCAATGACACCATGTCCTCTCACCTGGAGAACTCCGGACACACGATCTTCAATGACCCTTTTTTCATAGTGGAGACAGTCTGCATCATCTGGTTCTCCTTCGAGTTTGTGGTCCGCTGCTTTGCCTGCCCGAGCCAAGCCCTCTTCTTCAAGAACATCATGAACATCATTGACATTGTTTCCATTTTGCCTTACTTCATCACGCTGGGCACCGACCTGGCCCAGCAGCAAGGGGGTGGCAATGGTCAGCAGCAGCAGGCCATGTCCTTTGCCATCCTGAGGATCATTCGCCTGGTCCGGGTTTTCCGGATCTTCAAGCTTTCCAGACACTCCAAGGGCCTTCAGATCCTGGGCCACACCCTCAGGGCCAGCATGCGGGAACTGGGCCTTCTGATCTTTTTCCTCTTCATCGGGGTCATCCTGTTCTCCAGTGCTGTGTACTTTGCCGAAGCAGATGAGCCTACTACGCATTTCCAAAGCATCCCGGATGCCTTTTGGTGGGCTGTGGTGACCATGACAACTGTGGGCTATGGGGACATGAAGCCCATCACGGTGGGGGGCAAGATAGTGGGGTCCCTGTGTGCCATTGCAGGTGTGTTAACCATTGCTTTGCCCGTGCCAGTGATTGTTTCCAACTTTAACTATTTCTACCACAGAGAGACTGAGAATGAGGAGCAGACGCAGCTGACCCAGAATGCCGTCAGCTGCCCGTATCTCCCCTCTAACTTGCTGAAGAAATTCCGGAGCTCAACTTCTTCTTCTTTTGGGGACAAGTCTGAGTATCTGGAGATGGAAGAAGGAGTTAAGGAATCTCTTTGTGCAAAAGAGGAAAAATGTCAGGGGAAGGGGGACGACAGTGAAACGGATAAAAAAAACTGCACCAATGCCAAGACTGTGGAGACTGACGTGTGATGCTCTCCCCCTTCCAAAGTTTCCAAATCTATTTATGCATAGAGAGTGCAGTGAAGAAGCTGAAATATGCAAATGAGTCTAATGCATACAGTAGTACACCATTTATTGGTTAAATGAGATCTAATTATAACTAAACTTGTATTACATATCAAGCAGATGATATACCTTGTAGAGGGGGTTGGGGCTAAATGAAAGCAAATCAATCTTTATATTTTTATTAGAATGCAAGAGTTTTGCACATCAGTTGGAAGAGATGATAAAAAAAAAGCCAAGATCATTTGACAGGGAGTCTGTGTGTGTGTGTGTGTGTGTGTGTGTGTGTGTGTTCGAGTGTGTGTGTGTGATGTCAACATTGCTAGTAATTAATTAATGATAGCAGAAAAAAGTTGGCATTGGAAGTATTTACTATGTAAGAATGAATCCAGTCAAATGGTCATTTACCAATGCTTTCATAGAATCTCTCAGAAATCATTGGATTCCATAGTGGTTGTTTTTCCAAAAATTTGTATGAATTGCTGTGTAGACTTATGGAAGTAAATTGTCTAACAGAATAGAGGCCATGGTTTTATCCTGGATTTATCAGAGTTTATTTTTAACTGGAAATTAACTTTAAAAAAAAAGTCTGTATGGGTCCACAGAAATCAATTATTTTTATTATTAATTTTGGAAAGGCATCAGTAGCAAGTGTTGACAAAAATCCTGGAGGACGTGAAATTGGTTGAAATGTACTGAGGTTGGGACCATAAAATAAAGGGACTGGAATGCTTTTTTTTTTTTTTTTGCACTACTTTTATGCTGGAGATCGATCGAACAAGACTTCAAACTGTGAATGTTTACTAATGTTACAGTTCAATGACAATCATTGGAAGAATGATTTCTGGGTCTTATTTGATTGTTCTCCATTTTTCTTTGTGTGAGACTGTTAGCCACACAGATAACAGCATATTGATTCCATCCTCTTTTAAAAGTATAAATAACTGTGATCTGGAAAAGGAATTGTGAAGTAAAAACTCGCAACCAAGCCTTTTGAAATTGGTCTGTTACAATGATGCTTCTGAAAATAAGACTATTTTAAATGTTTCTTTAAAAAAATTAAACTTAGAATAATCTAGCTAAGGTTAACAATGCCCTGCTAAAATTCTGAAATGAGTGGAAGGCCCAGCAACTGCAGTTGATGGGTCTTAAGACCTGACTAGTGAGTGGGCTATACCTTCTTCCGTAAGTGCAGGGAAAAGGCAACATGATGCAGTGGAAAGATTGTGGCAGTTAGTATCGGGGCAGCTGGATTTGAACCCTGCCTCTGGCACTTCTCTGTGTGACTGGGGGGCAAATCTCTTCCTTTCTCTGGGCCTTAGTTTTGTAAAATAAGGGGGCTGGACAAGAAAATCAATTTCTATTTTCTTTTCTAGCCCTGTGTCTATGAGTGCAGGCCACAATGACATTCTTTTCATTCATCCATTAAAAGAGTTTATGAACCTAGAGTTTATTCTCACCCAGTCACCCTGATAGCCCCTTGCCTTCTTTTCCTTCTTCAAGGGAAGCCTCTCTACATAAATTACATTCAGAATTTTGTATCCCAGTAAAACTAAAATCAGCAGAGATAATGCTAAGCCACTCTGTGTTGTGAAAGTATTGTTCTCAGCATCAGAATTAATTTATTCAATGCCTATCTGCACATGGCTAGGTGCCATTGACATAGAGTCAGCTAGATGTAATGGATAGAGTGATAGGAGCCAGGAAGACCTGAGTTTGAATCTAACCTCAGACACTCGCTAGCCTTGTGCCCTTGGATGCGTCACATACCTTTTCTCATCCTTAATTTCCTTATCAGAGAAATGGGGATAATAATAGTACCTACCTCACAGGGTTGTTGTGAGGGTCAGATGAAATGATGTAGACTAAGTACCTGAAAACCTTCAAGTGCTATATAAATGTTAATTATTATTATTGTTGTTGTCAATAATAATAATGATTAAGAGCGCGAGCTGCCCAGTAGCATCCTACCTTGAAGTTTAAAGGATTATTGAAATGTAGATCAGAAAACTTAGTGGGAATAATAAGCGGCATAAAGAATTCTTGATTCCTCTCTAACTTGTCACCCCTTTTTTTTTTCCACATATAGAGACACTCAGTCTTAGAGAAGCTCCTTGTAGACCGTGCTTGCATAGGGTCACCTTCTACCAAATGGGAACTTTAAGAATATGGTTAATTTGGAATGCAGCCAGATAGAAATTCATTTAAATGCTATTGGACACTGTTAAAATGGCTGCCCCAAGGTTCCAGCTGGAAAGTAAAGGATCAAGTCAATAGAGAAGCCTAATCAATCTGGTGGACCATGGGACTAATACTCCATTTTTTCTTCTTGTAATGTTTCTGAGTGGTGTTAGACAAGTAGTGGTGAAGGCAAGGATCCAGGACCTGTGGGAAGCTCGTCTGTCAATAGGCAGCTGTGTGACTTTGGGCAAATCACTAAGCACTGTTCTCTTGAGTTCATTCCTTAGTAAAATATTCTATCTGCCTTATCTGCCTTAACTGGGTTGGTGTGAGAGTCTCGTGAGAAAGTGCTTTGGAAAGCATTGAATGCCTCCCAAAGCGCCAGGCATTATCCTGCTTAGCCTTTCTCATTAATAACTTCTGGGCCACATCTCCTTTTGTGAAATGCCCAGGTAATTTCTCCAGACATTCTGTGTTCCTTAAAGAAAGCTGGCATACAGACACAAGATATTTTTTACCGGTGAGTTGTCACTGGGATTTCTCCTGTGGAGAGTTCCAAGAGTGCTGGAGAATATGAAAAGAGAACCCTGAAGAAATGCCTTTGGTAGAGAAGGCATTGCCTCTTCTAAGTTAATACGAGGCTAGGTCAGATTGTCTCCAAATATTTTCCTGGTTCTCCCACAAAAGGTACTTCCTGAGCATTCTGTCCCAGCAGTGACTCATCTACCCTGTTTGGAATGGCAAACAATAGCTTAGAACCTTGGTGTTTCTTTTCACCTATGTGTTCTTTCCAGAGTGCAAGAGAGTCTATTCGGGGCCTCTGAGTTGACTGTCATCAGGGTACCACTAAATTAAAAATGGTCTAGGTTATTGGGTGTGTTCCTCTTGATTCTTATGCATGACATATTCTAGGGACTTAATGAGTACAAGTTAGATTGGTTACAAAGGAGGCAAGAAAGAATTCCACTGTCAATAGCATCTCTGTTGAGGCTGCCATTGTGCAGAAAGCACTCAGCTTGCAGTCCAAAGATCTGGAATTGAGTCATGACCTAGACATTTACTAGCTGTGTACTTGTGGCCGAGACACTGCCCCTCTGAGCATCAGTTTCCTCATCCATAACATGGGAATAAAGGAACTTGTACTGAGCAAAGCCCAAGATAATACATACTATCTCACACTTATATGTGGCTTTAAGATTTGCAAAACACTTTATATAATAACAGCTAACATTTATATAACACTAAGGTTGACTAAGCACTTTACATTATTGTCTTATTAGTTCCTACCACAATCCCTTTTGAGGTGGGTTCTATTATTACCTTATTTTACGAACCAGAAAGCTGAGGCTCAGAGAAGTCAGGTAACTGCCTCAAGTCATATGCCAAGCAAGTGCCAGAGACAGGGTTTGAACTCAGGTCATCCTAATTCCAAATCCAGTGCTCTGCCCATGATATTACACACTCTCATGTATACACACATGCATTGTACGTGTGTGTGTGTGTGTGTGTGTGTGTGACTCTTTTATGGAGCACTGCAATTCACTTGGCCAGATCTAAGTGTATTTAGCTTCAAAAGACTTACTGAATCTCAGAGATAGAAGGGAGGGACCTCAGAGGTCATATGGTTTAAAGCTTTCCTAGAACATAATTCAATGATGAAAAGATACACTTCTGTTCTCTGTTATTAAGTTAGGGCAACATGGAGCACCTCATGAGTTACCTAGAAGGCTGACAGGGAACCAAATCTATTTTCTCAGAATTGCATTTTGGTGTTTTGAGATTCTTCCAGTTAATTTCAAAACTGTAATGTATTTGGATAATGAATAGAGTTATAGTCTGGATTCCTTAGTAGGAAGAGATTGGACTGTAATTTCACTGGTCTAGAAAACTCCCAAGTGAGGAAATCCCTCCACTATTGTAGGTTGACCCTTTCTCTATACTGAGTGGTTTTAGAGATTTGTTAGACGAGGCGGTAAATGATCTCCCAAGGGTCACTCAGACTGTATGTGGCATGGGTGGGGCTTGGACCTCAGTGTTCTAGGCTCCAAGGACATTTCTCTCTCCACTCTGCCACTCAATCTCTCCATTCCTTGAAGGTCATGATTAGCAGTCATAATAGCTGGGACTATATAACATTTTAAGGTTTGCAAAATGCTCTCTGTGCTTTATCTTGCTTGATACTCCCAATAACTATATGCGGTACTATTATCTTATTTTACTGATGAGGAAGTCGAGAGCTTGAGTGACTGACCCAGGGTCATACACATATACTTGGGGACAGTCTGTGGCTGATACATTGTCCTCTCTTTTCACTAAAAAAGGAAGCGGCCATACTTAGTAATTGGGTCAGGGGAGGCAGGGATTAAAACATTCCTTCTGGTCGCTGTAAAAATCACTACAAAAGAAAGGCATTATTTCATAGTGAAAAGACCACTACACTGGGGAGTCAGGGGACCAGTTCCAGCTCAGGCTAAGTTATCCACTAGCTGTGTGACCTTGGATAAATCACATCCCTTCTCTGGGCCTTATGTGTAAATTGAGGGGATTGGACCAGAAGATCTCTAAAGTTCCTTCCTGCCTGGCACCTTGTGAAAGTTAGGTGAGCTTAGCAAATGAATGTTTGTTAGCAAATAAATGTTTTTTTTTTCCCATTTGGATCTCACCACTCCTTTAATACCCATGAAATCACGCACGAAGTTTCACAGAAGTAACTAAAACCCTGCTACCATGTGGCAAACCAGCACTCACAGACAGATCTTTTCACCTCCCAAACCTAAGCACCCAGCCATCGATCAATAACCATGCATTCCAGTCAATCTAGATGAGCTGTCTGTTGATATTGTCATGGAAAAGGGATGGAATGAGTCACAGCCCTGGAGCTGGCAGAAACCTCAGTGGTTATTCAGTCCAACTCCTTCATTTTGCAGATGAAGAAACAGGCCCAGGGAAAGTGAAATGACTTGCCCATGTAGAGAGCACTGGGATGTTTTAAAAATTCTCTGATGTTGGATTATTGGAATTTGGTTTTTGTAGTTGGACAAGTACAGTAGCACTAATAACAACTTTTTTTTTTTTTTGGTGAGGCATTTGGGGTTAAGTGACTCGCCCAGAGTCACACAGCTAGTGAGTGTTATGTGTCTGAGGCCAGATTTGAACTCAGGTCTTCCTGACTTCAGGGCCAATGCTCTATCTACTGCGTCACCTAGTTGCCCCCAACAATAACTTCTTATGGTAATAACATGACTCATTTCCATACTTTAAGGTTTTCCAAGCACTTTTCTTACAATCATCCTAGGATATAGGAAGTCAAAGTATCCTTATCCTAGTAGAGTGCAAGTTTCCTGAGGGATGGGGGAGTGAGGTAGAATTAAGGATTGTTCTTGTATCTTCTTAACATAGAACCTTTTGTAAGGAGACTTGTTTGATTGGATTGGATTTGACCTCCATTTTTGAAATGAGGAAACTAAGGTTCAACCAGCTGATAGTCTCACAGTTAATGGATGTTTGATATGGGATTTAAATGGAAGTTCAGTCACTCCCAGGTCATCTCTTTTCACTCTACCCAGCCTATTGCTTTGTAACAATCCTTAATTCTACCTCACTCCCCCATCCCTCAGGAAACTTGCACTCTACTAGGATAAGGATACTTTGACTTCCTATAGCCCATGGGGCTGGAAGAGACCTCAAAGGCCATCAAGACACACCTACCCATTTTACAGATAGGAAAAGGAAGGAAACCAAGGCCCAGGGAGGTAAAGTCAATTTAGCAAAATCATTTAGGTAATAAATATTTAAGGCCGAATTTGAACCCGGGTCCTCTGATCCCAGTATGAGTGCGCTTTTCCCACCTGCCCACTATGGTCATAGAACTAGTATTTAAGTATAAAATTGGCTTCAATTGTTCTTCAATTGTTGATTCATACATTAAAAGAGATGGAGTTGATTTTATCTTATTAGGTATGAGGATCTTTCTAAGGCTAATGGATGACTGGTAGGCCTTCTGAGGAGGGAATGCAGTTAATACATTCACATGTTTTTACTTTCATTTTACGGAAATGGTGATAGCTGGTAAGTGAACCTGAGGATTTCCTTTCTTGATGTGGTAAAGCCTGGTTTGGAGACACCACATTCTCAAGTCGCTTTTATGTCTAGACACTAGCATTATTTTGGCAAAATGCATTTCAACTTCCTCGTTTGAGTCCTTTAAACAGAAATGCCAATTGCCACGCCCAAGACTCTTCCTCAAACTTATATTGGTGGAGAGGTCAGAATTGAATAAAAGAATGGCCGAGAAAAATAGATGCCAAAGGGAGCCTTGTTTCAGTTGCCTTTTTACTGGAGGCAACTTTTTAGGTTGAGGAAGTTCTTTTTAAAAAGTATTACCCTGGATTCATCAATAGCAGCTCATGTTTCAGCAGAATCTGAAATGCTTGCATAGCATTTTTGTTTTTCTAGGGTCTGGAGGGTTGGCCCTTTCCTCAGTGGAGGAGGAGCTGCCCTTCTCGCTTGCATTTACACTTTTTACAAGACAGCATGTAGTGTGTGTGTTCTTGCAGAGTATAATCTTCTTCTTTTATATCGATACAATTTGTAATGCACACAGGGGGCCATTGAGGGCCAGAGGGCCTACAACAGGGGATTTGCCGGACACAAATGGCCTTCTGAGTAAAGAATACTTCAAGAGACACTTGGTGGAAACAAAAGGTACCTCTTCATTTTCCTGCCAAAAAGAAACATCTGCTCGCATTGGAAGGGAGGGTTTGTTTCTGGACCCCCTTAACCTCGGCGGGTTAAATGACAAATTCTGTCTTCTGGTTCAGGGACTGATGAAAATGAGAGAGGGTCGGTTGGATAGAGACTGCATTGTGCTGAGAGATGAAAGAAAACCTTCCCAATAAATGGGACTATTTATGTCTAACTGTGAACTGAGGATAAGGGCAGTGAACGTTATTCCATTAAAGGCAATGGCTATGTTTCTAAATAAATATATCAGGCCCTATGGGCAAGACAGCATCATGTATTTGAAATTGTGTGGCATAGGATTTGGAGTTGAGATGCTTGGGTTCAAATCCTGGTTCTTCCATGTATTACTTGCATGATCTTGGGCTAATCACTTAATTTTTCTTGGATCGCAGTTTCTTCATCTGTGAGGGAATTGGACTCAGAGATCAGACAGATCTCTTTCATCTCTTAATCTACGATTGTAAATCTCTCCAGATTTTGTTAGGTACCGAAGAGGAGTTGAGCTTGGAGGACATAGGGTAAATCAGGGCTATGGAACTAAAAAAAAGCAATGGTTTTCCAACAATTCTAATCTTAAAACTCATAAAGTGAAATCTGGCCACAAGTATTCAAGTATCATTGGTAGTATCAAGCTTTTGTATCTTTTTGGAAAGATCTTTATCTGGGTATAAAGTTTGGCATGAACTTTAATTAAATAGATCTGAGTTTTTGGTTTTGTAGGTTTATTTCAGAGGAGCTATTAGAACCCGCATAAAGTGACTCCCCCCTCAGAAGGTTTTTACTAACTAGGCTACAGATAGAGTCAATTTTCACTTATACACTCACAGATCTTGTGTTTTGTGAATTATGGTCAGATTTTAATTCTAGGCTGTCATCCTTCCTTTCCTGTGTCTCTCCTATCCTCCATCAACCCTTCCTCTCCCTAGCCCATTTCTGGGTCATCTCTTTCCATTGTCTAGTCAGTTTAGATAGTGAAAATTAATTTTAAAACTAGCCAGCCCCCCACCCCAATTATCTGGAGCAAAAATCAATGCCTCCTTGGTATCAGATCCATAGATAGAATATGTGGGGGTCATTGATGTCATGGTTTCTTTCCATAATCATGGGTGGTTAAGAGTTGATTATATAACCAAAGGGGGGAAAAAGTGAGACTTTTTAAAAAGAAAAATGCATTATCATTTTCAGTGAAAATGTTTGAAATGGAACACCACTTAGGAAAGTGGTTTCAATAGTAATTATATAGGTGCGATAAATGTTAAAATTTATTTCTGCTAATGGAATTTTTAAATTTTTTGTTCTTTAGTATCTGGAGTGTGGTAGACATGCATCTGTATCATTATTATATTTGCCAATTCTGAAATCCACTGTTCATTTAGTCTGGGTTTATGTGTACAAACAACTCATCTGCATTGACTGGACTGAATGGTCCCTATTAGTAAACGGTACCACAGAGTAGTTCAAGGCTCACTGAGTTTGGGGTCAGAAGACCTATGTTTGAATCCAGATCTGTCACTTTGTGGCTAAGCTTTAATTTCTTCTGCAAGTTCTTCTAAATTCCCTTTTGGTTCCAATTTTCTATGCTCAAAGACCACTTGCAGTGTCAATGTTTCATGTTCTAAGGTCCTTTACAGTTTTGACATTCTATGTTCTCAAGTCGCTTTGAGCCTTAAAATCCAGTGCTCTAAGCTCCCTTCCATCTCTAACATTCTATTCTGTGGTCCTTTTCTGCTCTATCATTGTGCTGTATAGTCTAAGATTCCTTTCAGCTCTAATATTCTGTAATCTCAGGTTCCTCTCTGATCTGACATTCTAAGTTATAACTCCCCGTCTGGGTCTGTTATTGATTCTGTGTGTTTCTATAAGGTCCTTTTCAGTCCTTATATTCTATGTTCTGTGGTCCTTTTCAACCTTAACATTCTATATTCTATAGTCTAAGGCAAGGGTGAGGAAGCTGTGGTCTTAAGACCACGTGTGGCCTTTGGACTTAATCCAAATTTCACACAACAAATCCCCTTAATAAAAGCATTTGTTCTGTAAAACTTGTACTCAATCAAAAGGTCGCATGCAAGGACCTAGAAGGCCACATGTGGCCTCAAGGCTGCAGGTTCCCCTCCCTTGGACTAAGGTTTCTAGTATTTGTAGTTTTAGGTGAGTTTTCAATTGTGTTCAAGTGGTCAAATTAGTTTTAAAAGTAGGCACAGCTACAAAATGGTGATTATTCTGTGGATTCACGCCCCGTTGCCTCCTTCTTACTCCAATCTCTTCCTTCCCCATCTATTGTAAGATAGCACTTGCTCATGAAATTAATCTGCCAATAGACTTGACATATATATAATGCATATCCTGAGATCTTGAATGTTATCTCCCGTCTGTCTCTCATAGCAGCTTTTTTTTTCTTTTTAAAATTTACTTTTTTGATGAACAAAAATCTGCTTTTCCCACACCCCCCAAAAAGTAATTCGTGTTACAAATATACATAGTAAAGCAAAACAAATTCTTGCATTGGTCTTGTCTAAAAACATGTTTCCATCTGCATCTTGAGTCCAGCACTTCTCTGTAAGGAGGTGGGTGGGTAGCACATTTCATCATCAGTCCTCTGGAATCATGGTCATTAACTATATTGTTCGGGGTGGTTAAGTTTTGTCGTTACAATGGTGCTATTGTGTAAATTGTTCTTCTGATTCTGCTCACTTCCCTATGCATCAATTCATATAAACCTTCCCAGATTTCTCCAAAACCTTCCCCTTTATGATTATTTCTAATAGTACAATAGTATTCTATTTGATTCATTTCCATCTTTTGCTCAGATTCTTTGCAATTTTTTAACATTTTAATTTATTTATTGATTTAACCTTTTCTTCTTTTCAAATTTTGAGTTTCAAAATCTCTCCTCACCCCCTCCCATACCTACTAAGAAGGCAACCAATATGATGTCAATTATACATGTGAAATCAAGCAAAACATATTTCCGTATTAGTTATATTTCAAAAAAAGCAAGAAAATTAAAGAATGAGAGGAAATTATATTTCAATTTGCATTCAGAGTCCATCAGTTTTCTCTCTGGAGGTGGATAGCATTTTTTCATCATGAGTTCTTTGGAATTATCTTAGATCATTGTATTGCTCAGAGTAGCTAAGTCTTCCACAGTTAATCATCATTACAACATTGCTGTTACTGTGTACAATGATCTCCCAGTTCTTCTTACTTCATTTTGCATCAGTTCATTTGGTCTTGCCATGTTTTTCTTAAACCACTCCCTCATAATTTCTTATAGCACAATAGTACTCCATCACAATCGTTTACCATAACTTGTTCAGCCATTCTCCAATTGATGACTATCCCCTCAATTTCCAATTCTTTGCCACCACAAAAAAAGCTGATATGGATATTTTAGGTTCTTTTTCTTTTCTTTGATCTCTTTGGGATATAGACCTAGTAGTGGTATTGCTGGGTTAAAGGGTACGCACAGTTTTATAGCCCTTTTAAGCATAGTTCTAAATTGTTCTCCAGAATAGTTGGACCAGTGTACTACCCTACCAGCAGGACATTAGTGGACCTATTTCCCCCTCATCTCCTCCAGCATTTGTCATTTCTGATAGGTGGTACCTCAGAGCTGTTCTAATTTGTCTTTCTCTAGTCAATACTCACTTAGAGCATTTTTTCATATGACCATAGATAGCTTTGATTTCTTCTGAAAACTACCTGTGTATATCTTTTGATGATTTATGGCTCTTATTTTTAAAAATTTGACTCAGTTCTATACTCAGTATATATTTAAGACATGAAGCCTTTATCAGAGAAACCTGTTATAATTTTTTTTGGATATAATTTCATGTCTATGATACTTTTTTAACATAATGTAGTTTCCTTGATTATCTCTTTTAATTAGGTCTATTTTTGCTTTTGCATTGTCTGAGATCATGATTGCTTGCCCTGACTTTTTACTTCAGCTGAAGCATATTAGATCCTGTTCTAGCCCTTTATTTTAACTCTATGTTTATCTTTCTGTTTCAAGTTTGTCTCTTGTAAACAACATATTATTGGATTCTGATGCATTCTGCTATCTGCTTCTGTTTTATGGGTGAGCTCATCCCATTAACATTCACAGTTATGATTGATGTGTATTTCCCTCTATCCAATTATCTCATTTTTCTTCCATTTTCCTGTCCCTCCTCAAAAGTCTGTTTAGTTTCTAATAACTACCTCCCTTAATTGTCTGTCCCTTTTATTATTGCCTCCCTTTCTTTTATCCCCTTCCCCTCTTATTTCCCTATTAGATAAGTTACATTTCTTATGTGCACAAATGAGTGTTAGAAAGTGGATGAACAACATATTGGTGTAGAAATATGTTGGCACTGAAGCATTTAGAGATGCACTTCCAACGCTGAAGTGAAATTTCATGCATGATTTTCTTGCATGGGGGGATGGAAAAATTCACTTTTTTCATTCATTCATTCATTTGTTCTGGCCCAAGTACCTTTGGCAAGGTTTGAGTTCAACTCTTTAAAATTCCTCTGGAAATGCTGTATAAAAAGCCATGTTACCAAGGTGAGTTGATTTTTATGATTGATAGGGAGGGAAGAATGTTAATTTCAATTACTTAAATGCCATACATGTTTTTTTTTTCCCCATTGATGGAAAGATGAGGCTGTTAGAAAATGTTATTTGGGCTGCTAAATGGTTTTTAAACTTTATTTAAAATTGAATCTGACTGATTGATATAATTCTCTTGGCTATAATATAGGATGTGTGATATAATGACTGGGTTGTAGAGGCCAAAATATCTAGTTTATACTTACTAGAAACAGATTTGCCTGAAAACACTATGTTTCTGCATGACAGCAACTTTGTTGGCTTCTTGCTGTGACTTCCTCATTGTTTTAGGTTTTCTTGTGGCATGCATGAGCTCTCCTATTGTGGGTATTTTTGGTCTATCTAATCTCTTGTATTTTTGAGTCAACTTAGAGCTTATATAGAAATGGGAATGTTGAGCAACCCCAAAGCCCTTCAAATCCTCAGTCAATCTCATTTCAGGGGCTTCAATGGTCAGGAACTGTATGAGTTACCATCATTCTTTTTCCCCTTATCTCCTTATAAATGGATCTTGCTCAGACCTTCCCAACCTGGTGATTTTGTTTTGTGCCAGTTAAATTTGTGTTCTCTTTCTATATAACTGGTTGTCTTGATAACACGAAGAACAAATCTATTTTTCCCTTTGTCAAGTGGTGGAGATTGTGATCCAAAAGAGAATTTCATTTGCCACTGGGAAAACTAGGAAATAATTAATGGTGCTCCCATTGGACTGAAATCTATAAATGGGAGAGGAGAGGTAGCATCTCCCGGGAGTTCAGTAGGCTTTACTAATTGGTGTCACTCCTGAGAGTGCTGTGAAAGGCAGTGTTGCTGGTGAGCCTGGTGTAGTCAGCTATGGCATTGATGGGAAATTAATGAATCAACTACAAGTTATAAACTCTCTTGTGAGCTGCAGGGTTTCATCCACTTATTCACTAAAGATAGAAAATAGTTTTGTGAGAAGGTATTGTAATAGTGGTGACAAGAACATTGAAGTTAAAGTCAGATGACCTGGATTCAAATCACAGCTCTGCTATTTACTACCTGCATGATTTGGGGCAAGTTACTTAATTTTTTTTCTGTGCCTCATTTTTTTTCATATGAAAAATGAGAGGGTTGGGTTAGATGACCTCTGAGGTCCCTTCCAGCTCTAAATCTGTGATTGAAATATGAACATGGAGGTATTTATTTTGAGTGTGTTCACTCTCAAAAAATAGTTACCAAGACCTTCAAGTTTCGTGAAGGAAAAATTGAATTATTTCTCTCTTCTCGATGTTTGGAAATGAAAACTTTTACTTCTAAAAACTCAAGCAACAGGCTTGGTGAATAAGCAGTCTTACTTTGCCAATGGGTGAGAGCCAAGGTTGCTGTACTGAGGAGGAGAGGTAGATGTGAAATATAGATTAGTTTTAAGATTAACCAGCAGGAGTCCACATGTACTCCTTTGTTAGTCCTTCAAGTGGAACAGGGCTATTACTAGTTAGGGTCTTTCTTTGGACTCCAAAAGGTATTGTGGTGTAACTATGTCTGGTTAATCTTCCCAGGTCTATTCTTCTCAGTGAGGAGTAAACTGCTTACTAGTGGTTTCTAGTGGTTGATCAACCCCTACTAGATTTAGAAGGTATCATTAATTCCATTAGTCAATAAATATTTATTAAGCCTTTCTATGTCCTAGGCAGGATAGCTAGGTGGTGTAGTGGATAGAGGGCTGGGGCTGGAGTCAGGAAGACTCATTTTCATGAGTTCAAATCTGGCCTCAGACACTTAACTAGCTGTGTAACCCTGGGCAAGTTACTTAACCCTTTTTGCCTCAGTTTCCTCATCTGTAAGATGAGCTGGAGAAGGAAATGGCAAACCATTTCAGTATCTTTGCCAAGAAAACCACAAATGGGGACTGTATAACAACAACATGTCCTAGTCACTGTGCTAAGCATTGAGTATATACAATAGACATTGAGGTCCGAAGAAGGAAGATCTCTACGAATTACCATTTTATAATTTAGGTTCTTCAAGAAAGGGACACTGTGCCTGTGCAAGGGGATCTAATGGATCATTTTCATTGAAATTGACAAGCTAGTTCACAGTTGATGTTTCTCCAAAGAACTGATCAGTTCTTGGTCTGAAAATTAATCATAAGATCATAGAGTTAGAACTGAAAGGGACTTTAGAGATCCCTGAACTGAATAGCCTTTTTTTTAACAGATGAGGAAACTGAGGCACAGAGAAATTAAGGGACTTTTTTCCTTGCAAGTCCTAGTTTGCAAATGTCAAAACCTATTAACTATCACTAAAATGTTTAGCTCCATAGGTGATGTAGGGGATAAGAAGCACCTCTAGCTAATGAATAAAGGAATTCTTTTAGCCTTTAGGAGTGTCATATTTCTGAGGGCTGACCATTTCTGCCCACTATAATAGGGTACTTTCCATCCTTGAGTATGAAAAAACCAAGAGAGAATTTGCAAACTACAGGAGAAGGCCTGAAACTGAGTACCCTGAACGGCAGTACTGAATGATGTGTTTTTGCTCAGTATCAGTGCCATGCAATTCTTAGAGGAACAGAGAATAGAACAAAATCCCAGAAACATAATTAGAACGGTGTGTTGATGTCATCTTCTCCTTGCTGATTTGGCTGAAAGGCGGGCTGCTCCTCTCCCTTGCTGAGAAGAGGTGTCATTACAGTAGAGCATCTCTCTGTTTTAGCAGGTTCCAAGGCAGTGTGAAATGCAGCTGAGAAGGGATCAGATTGGATTGATAAGAATAAAGCAATACAGTCTGAGGTGTGAAGCACCTTTTGACACTAGGCTATTTTTACACATTCAGAAAACTATATGTAAACCTTTGGGTGGAAGATGATCTCTTTAGGAATTACCATTTTCTAAATTAGTCATTTTTCTCCCCAAAGGGGGATGGGGTTCATTCTTTTCTATTATAACACTAGGGATTGGCCTAGCATTAGGGTAATAAAATTCTCTGCATCTATCAAGCTGGCATGTTAGAAGTATATTTACCTATTCCTGTTCATTTCGTGTGTGTATGTGTGTCCTTACCTACTCCATGGACTCAAATATGTCATCCTTAAAGAATGAGAAAGTCCATTTATTTTCTTGATGTCCCCCAGTGCCTAGCACAGTGCCTGGACTAAAGTAGGTACATAATGAGTGCTTCTTGAATTGAACTGAATGGAAAGGCCAACAGCAAGTAGAAAATGACCTTTTGTGAGTAATTTCTCCTCTATTTTAGTTTCCAAATAGTGTAGTTTGGATGAGCTGTTTGCCAGATGGGGATTTGAAAAGCTTTTGTGTAAAAGGAACAACAAAAAAAGTCATTTCACCTTTAGTAAGGTTTTGGGTAGAAAAATCAGTCTAGATCCAAAATGATGAGTTTCAGTATTGATGCCTCAGTTTTAATGTCTCCCCACCCTTTATAATAGAGAGCCTGGTCAATGAAATTCTCCCCTCTGGGGCTCTAATGTGCTCTGAGAGTTGGCCAAGGGGCCTCAGAGGGAGCCCTACAACTTTATTGTTCTCCCCTGTGCTCCAGGAAGTCTACAGAGGAGGATGCATTTTTCTTCTCCTTTACCCCCCAGGATACAATATTTCTTCTCTCTCATATTTTGATCATCTGTCATCTGTCATTTTGGTCTTGATCTTTAGCTAATCCTGAAGTAGACATTCATCTTTAAAATACATACGAAATCATGTTATTTTTATAGTAGTTTTTCCATTATGTACTTGTAATTCTTATGCAATGCCTAATTAGAAGACACAATATTATCCCCTCACATTGCAATTCCCAGAGGGAGAAGACAAGTTAACATCTACTTCTCCCTTTCATATTTTCTTTCCAAACCCAGCCAAAGAGATATGAAGCTGACAATCCCATATAAAATTTACTTTTACAATATTTCCTTTTATAAATATGCCATTTTTATCATATAGCAACAGTACAGTGAGGTGGTATAGTTTTAGGTGAGGAGGCTAACAACTGAGACCAAAGGCCAGAGGAGGTAAAGTGACTCACAATCTTTGAAATCACTTGAGAATGGCACATAGACTTGGAGGATCTCACTTCAATCAGAAAGATCATGTGCAGTGTTTTCTTTTTTTAATTTTAAATCAGATTTTATTGATATATTTTTACATTGCTTAACTTTCCCTCTGTATACTTTTTCCCCCTACTACAGAACCATGCCTTATTTTTTCTCTCTCTTTTTTTAAGATGTGAAGGTGTTGCAGTTAGTTTTATTTTTTTAACAAGTCATGCCTTATAACAATGTTTTTTTTAAAAGAGGAATAGGTGAAAAATCAGAAGAACTATTCAGTGCATCAACAAAACTGGAGGTTATATGCAATGTTCCACACCCATGGATTGCCCCCCCCACCCAGCATTTTCGTAACAGACAATTATCAATAGTGCTTGATGAACTGGTTTTGTTCCATGATTATACTGTAGAAGATCAAGGTCAGGAAAAGTACCCTAGGATCATTATCTTGGGGGTCTCTTGTCTATGGCTTAGGGAAGTTTCTGTCTTATCTCTTGACTAATGTGTTATTTCAGGCAAATATTCGCCAAGTAGATAAGCTGCTACATGGAATACTCTTGTGTTCCATTGGTGGCTACATTGTCGGGGGGGGGGGACTTTAGCTAGCTGGGCAGTGGCTAGTGTGGGAGGAGGGAAAGGTAGGGAATTAACAGGGTCCTGGGATGCTGCCATAAACCTGGCAGGAGTAGCAGCCACCCTAGTTATCACTCATGCTATTTTTATTTTATTTCCCCATTATCCACAGGAATGGGAGACCAGAACAGAAATACATGCTCTATAGTCTGGCCTCTCCTTAAAAAATAGTCTGATGATAGAACCATAGCCTCTCAGAGTTGCAATGGACCTTGGAGTCACATAATCCAAGTCTTCTTTACTCATGAATCCCCTCAGGAACAGTGTATGCTAATTGGTGTCACTCCTGGGATAGTTGGTATAGTCTTGTCAGTCATGCTCTTGATGGGAAATTAATGTATCAGCTACAAACTCTAAACAAGGGATCCTTAAACCTTTTTTGTGACATGGATTCCTTAAGCATAGTGAAATCTATGGACACTTTTCTTTTTTTCTTTTTTCCTTGATAATTAATTCATTTATTTTTAGTTTTCAACATTCACTTCCATAAGATTTTGATTTTTAAATTTTCTCCCTGTCCCACTCCTCCCCCCCTCCAAGACAGCATGCAATCTGATATAGGCTCTACTTTTACATTCATATTAAGCATACATTCCCACTAGCCATGATGTAGAGAACAATTAGAACTAATGGGAGGAAACATGAGAATGAAGCAATAAAACAAAACAACAAAGGAAAAGGAGAGCAAATAGTGTGCTTCCATCTGCATTCAGACTCCATAGTTCTTTCCCTGGATGAACACTTTCTAGAATAATGTTTTTAGATGCAGAAAATAAAATCCATAGGATTAAAAGGGAAACCAAAGGTTAGTGAAAATCAAAATGTAATTTTCTTTTTTTCATCCAAGTTCAGGAACCTCATGAAATCTATACGTGAAATACTTCTTTGGGTTCTAGGGTAAGGATTCCTGTTCTAAGCTTTCTTGTGAATTGTAGGAGTCTATCTACTTGTATGTTTTGATGGTAGTAGATGGATTTGGGAGAAGACAGCATGATGTGGTGCCTAGAGCATTGGAGGTGGGGTCAAAGAATCTGAACTGAAGTCTCAGCCCTTCGATAACCTTGGGCAAGTTATTTTTGATTTCTGGGCCTCAGTTTCCTCATCTGTAAAATCAGAGTGGTTAGGTGGTCTTTTCTAGCTATGATGTTATGATCTTGTTGCCACTTGGGCAAACAGGGGTGGGTAATCAATCAGGTGTGGATATCAGTCGTCTGCATTAGACTTTGGGAGTCCAAGCTCAATCTTTTTGGATCATGAGGTTTTGTAGGAGCAGAAGAGTTGAAACCATAGCCTACTTTTTCATAGATTTAAAGTTCATCCTTGAAATCTTTAAAAGATGATTAAATCATTTCCAGAAATGTTTGTATATTTGGTTTTGAACCCAATTTTTCTCTCTCATTTAATCTGTATAGGGACGGGATTCAGAAATCTCTCATCCCCCATTTTTTCAAGTTTATGGCTTATTTTTAGTTTGTCTTATTCTATTCCACACCTTGGAAAAATCCAGCTGGGAATGCAGTATTGACTTTTATCAGTTTATAAATCAAGTCAGATCAGCTAAAGAATCATTTACAATGAAGGACAAGAATTTATTCTGCTCCATTGTCTTCTTCACGTTTGGTCAGTATACTGTTGAGCATCTGGTCACTTGGAAACGTCTGGATGGTTGGGCCAGATTTCCTAGTTAGTTTCCAGATTTTTTTTTGTAATTGTATAGATACAAATCTCAGTGCAGAACAAGATGGAGCTTTAGTAGAAGACTGGTACGGGCACAGACATTATACAGATGCTAAAATGCAATGAATTATGAAGGATATTCATTGAATGCTATGTTAACTTTTTTTTAAAGCAGGGAATGATGGATAGGTTGTTGGGCATCAGGTCGGGAAGTGTAAGGTTCAAATTTTACAACTGACATTAAAAAATAGAGACCCTGGGCAAATCACCTAGTCTCTTCAGGCCCAAATGCCCTCATCTGTAAAATGGTAACAATATAAGATTCATAGTATTCACCTCATAATGTTGTTGTTGAAGTCGTATTGAGTGGCAGTGTTGTGTACAATCCAAAAGAAATAGACATGAAAGCAGACAACCTAAAGTTAAGCGCTGAGTCTGCCATTTGTTACCTATATGACCTTGGGCAAGTCATCTAACATCTCTGGGCCTCAGTTTACACATCTGTAAAATGAGTGATTTGGACAAGATGACCTCTAAGGTCCATGCCAGCTCTAAATTTAAGATAATGTAAACAGAAATACCATATTTAGAGATTTATAAAATACTTTGTAATGTTTAAAGTGCTACATAAAGGTCAGCCATTATGATTATGATGCATGGAAGTTTCTTTATAAGCCTTAAAGTGCTACACAAATGTCACTTGTTATTATTAGATGCAACATGACAACACCTGCATTTTCTTTCCATTTGCTGCTAGCCAAAGAGACTGATAACTCTATGGTCCTCTCACTCACCAGCAAGTCTATATTTAGTGTTCTCCTTCGGTAGCTTCAACCTTAACTATAGAAGGGTTGAAATTCAAGGTCAGCAAGACTTTTTTTTAAATGGCAATTTATAGTTTTTATAGATGTTTCCTTGTAAAATGTAGGCTGCAATTCCATTTGGGTTCTGCTTGTTAGTAACCAGCCTAAGATCAACATCAGAATAAAATGCCTTTGTGTGCCGCATTAATCAAATACTTCACAAGTCTTTATTTAACACTTGCTGTGGGGCCATCATAGTGTACAAGAAGACAGCTCTATTACCAAATATTTATGTGTCTTCTATGTGCTAGGCATTGTGCAGAGAGAAAAAAAATGCAAAGACAAAAATGAAACAGGCCTTGCCCTCAAGAAGCTTACTTTCTATTGGGGGGGAACAACATATTCACAGATTAGTAAATATAATCTCCATATAAAATAAAGTAACTTGAAGCTATATCCATATAATCTCTCCCTCTCTCTCTCTCTCTCTCTCTCTCTCTCTCTCTTTCTCTCTCTTTCTCTCTCTCTCTCCTTCTATGCTTAAAACCCTTCCATGTAGGAAACATATGAATGTGTATGTGTGTATATGTACATATATACATATTTATAACATATATATGCTCAAAAACCCCTGCGCATAGGATGTATGTATACACACATCTATTATATCTATATGATCAAAAGCCTCTCCATATAGGATACATGGTATATGTGTGTGTGTGTGTGTGTGTATGTATGTGTATATATGTGTGTGTACATATATATAGGTTTGTGTATATGTGTGTATATATATGGTGTGTGTGTATATATATATATAGTATATATATGGCATGTATATATATATCTATATATATCCTATATGGAGAGGCTTTGAGCATGGAAGTTCCAGTTTGCAGGAATATTATCAATTATTCTTATTTTTGGAATATAATGATCAGTGGCATGATCTCTCTGAAAATATCTGTGTGATTTCAGTTTCTGCTTGGAGAGACCAAATTCTTATGTTACTGACATTTTCAGGAATACTCCAAGGATGTGTGTGAGGAATTCCCTGAGATGGTATGAGTGTGTCAGTGACTTAAAAGATAAATCTTTGGCAGTTGCCTGAGACATGCAGAGGTTAATAGATGATTCATCAAGGTTTAATCAATAAATTGATAAGTATTAAATGCCTAATGTGTGCAGAATGCTATGCTTGACTTGAGGATACCATTACAAAGAATGAAGTCCTCCCTCCTCTCTTACATTATATAGAAATTCACACAGCTAGTAAGTGTCAGAGGCAGAATTAGAACCCAAATCTCACTTACGCTGAGTTTTGGACTCTATCCACTGTGCCATGCTGACTCTCTCTTACTGGCATTGCATTTTGGTAAGTTCTATCTTGTGGTCCATAATGTACTCCATTCTGTGTCATGGATTTTGCGCAAACTCTAGAGTAAGTGGGACCAAATTGCCAGATTGTTTATGAACTTTGAATATGAAATAGTATTCACCAAAATAACCAAGGCCTCATAGACCCTGGAGTTGATTAAGAATGCCATTTATGTTAAAACACACACACAAACACACACACAGAGTGGACTGTGTTTCTAAATTTTTATGGCATGCTAGTGATACATAAAGATAGAGATGAAACAGATTGCTTTTTAGTTAGACACATCTTGCTATTTGGATTTGGAGTAATAATTATAGAATCGCCCTGTTAAAGCTGATGCCTAATAAATTTGTTTTGATGGAGTTAAAATGATGGTAACTACCCCTACTCCACATGTCCGGATGAATTTCATCTGTGAAGGAATAAGTTAAAGAAATATTTGTATTTCATTGCAAACCATCTATTTTGTCTAAAGACATCTTGTGTGAAAGTTCCTTAGGGTCATGGTTGCATGTCATTTTTTTTTCTTTCTTAATTTACTTTTTTCCTCTTCTGAATATAAGTATAAATTGTTATGAGTGGTAGAGTTTGGAATCCATTATTTATGAAAGTTTTCTTGGATGTATTATTTTAGGATCTTGGGGTCTAGCATTGGAAAGGAATTTGAAGATCATCTAATCTGATAACCCCAAATTTTAGGTGAGAAAACAAAGAAATAAGATGACTGTTCCAAGGTCACATAGGTTAAATAAGTTGCAGATCTGTGATTCAAATTCAGACTCTCTAATTCCAAATTGAGAGATCTTTCCATTACACCATATGGCTTCTTACTTGGGGTAACAGTTTATGGAACATCACCCTGATATTAAGATGACAGGAAGTGTTGTATAATAGCTGATGTGTTGGACTTGCTATCAGGAAGACCTGGCTTCAGATCTTTCTTCTTATACTTAGCAACTCAGTGACTATGGGCAAATCAGTTTATCTCTCTGAGCCTGTTTCCTCATCTGCACAATGGCCATAATAGCAGTATCTCCCTTACAAGGCTGCATTAAGGATTGGATGAGATTAATGCACATAAAGCTGTTTGTAAACCTTAAAACTCAATGTAAGCGTTGCTGATAACAACAATGATGATTATGATGATAACGTGTATACTTACTATTGGAAACATTTTCATTTATTTAACTCTTTGGACTGAATTATTATATCTCCATCATGTTGAAACAACTGGCTAATCCAATGAGAACATCTGTCAGGTTTATTTCTTAACATCACACAGAGAAAAGACTGAATGAATGGCTGATTGAAGTATTTTTTAACCTCACTTGGGTGAGTCCAATCTGTATGATGAGTTAGGAGATCTAATCTGTATATGGTGTTAGGTTGAGTAAATGAGAGGAGAGACTTCTTTTTCTGGGTTAATAGAACTCAGAATAATCATGTAAGATAGTTTTGGGAAATCATGGATATGCCCTAACTATATGCTAGAAGCATTCGCCCTTGGCAGTGTGTCACTGGGGTTTCAATATGCTCCTGCTGCCTTACACAATTACTGGTGTCTTTGACCATTGTTTGACCAGAGCGCCATACATACATACATACACACACACATATAGTACGTATACATATATACATATACACCATACATACATATATGTATGTATATATATATATATGTGTATATATATGATTAAAATGGAAATGTTATCTCAGTACAGTCACATGGCTATGAATAAGTCTAACTGACTCATACTATGGATATGTATGTTTATATATTTGTGTTTTGATTGACTCCACTAAAAAATAGTGGAATGGTTTGTGCAAAACCCTTGAAGAAGGCAGGGTTGTGCAATGGAAAGAGCTCTCAAGACCCGAGCTTGAATCCCAGCTCTACCACTTACTTATTTTGTGAGCTTGAGTAGGTCTCTAGACCTGTTTTCTCATCTGTTAAATCACTGACCCGGACTGAAGGGCCCTTCCAGCCCCAGATTTTATCCCATGAATCTTCACTTGTGTTAATGAATCCCACGTTGAGGTCCAAGGTCCCTTCTAGTTCTAGCTTTATTATCTGGTGAACCTTTTTCTATTCTGAATCATACATCAAGTTCTAAGGTCCTTTCTATCTGTAGCTTTATTATCTGGTGAACATTTGTTTCTGTTAATGAATCATACATTGAGTTTTAAGGTCCCTTCTTGCCCTGAGTCTAGCTCTCTTGTCCGGTGAACCTTTGTTTCTCTTAATGAATCATATGTTGAATTCAAATATATTTGGGGAATAACTTGGTTTCACTCTAAAGAAGCTTCCTTCCTGGTACTTGAGGCAGAGTGCTGCCCCTGGATGGATACAGCTTTCAAATGATTATGTATATCCATCTGTCTAGAGGAAGCATGTAAGTTTCCTTCTAGCAGATGGTACTCTACCGATTTAATGAAGATGTGGTTTCTCTGTGACCATTTCTAAGCTGGCAAAGCCAAGTGAAGTTGGGGCAATTATGTGGGTAATTCTGACCATGTAAAAAAGGCATTTGAGGAAAAATCCAGGCATTTGGGCAATGGGGGTTGAGAGCATGAGGGATTGAATCCTCTAGATGGACTGTTTGAGTTGGTCCAATTACATAGAAGCTTTTGTAGAAGTGCCTTAATTTCTCTCTGCAAAGAGAAAGTTTTTCATATTTGAAATACAGGTTGAGTGTTTGTAAAGCTTTGTGCAATCTCTTATTGACCTCATCCTCTGTAACTTTTGTTGGGGGTGGGGGAACAACTAGAACAGAGAAGAACTAGGGCATCTCTTAAAGAAAGTTAAATGTTTGATTTTTTATCTTTCATGTTTCATCTTGTATAGTTCAGCTTCAACCTTTCAGCTCTCCTGGAAGCCATCCTCCCATGATCTATAATCGAGGCTGTGTCTACAAAGGGCCAACATCACTAGAGGGTTCAGTGGGAAAAAAAAACCCAACAAAACTTGTCAGACTGACTGCTGGGCACCCTGACACCCTAGCTCAAATTCTGCCTCCATGTGTACTCCACAATTAAATCCTTCCTGAGTCATTTCCTCAATGTTTTGGGTTTCTGATTGCTTTATGGTCTTTTAGGAAAATCCCCTTAATTGTTAGACCATTATTTCATGAGATTTTCAATTTTCATTTTTAGCCACCTGGAATTATTCATTATGTCTACGAAATGTGACATTTCATCCATTCTGTGCAAAGGAAACCATTATTTATCTGATTTATGAGCCCAAGACATCATTTTTTTTCTCTCTATAATTTTTCAGCAAAGTTATTTGCAAACTTTCAAGATGTATAATTTAGTCTAAATTTAGCTGGAATTACATTGCTACTACCTAGTTAAAAATTGACTTTAGGTAAAATGCTGAATCATTCATTATCACAGTATGGAAGGAAGAGGAAAAGATTTGGAATGAATGCTCCAACCTTTTATTCAGAGTGCAAATTAGAGATGAAAGGACAAGTAGTTATTTACCATCATCAGTTTTGAAGGATATTGAAGGGGTTCTGTGTCAGCAACATTCAGTGGCAACATTTAGGACTCTCAGTTAATGGAAACCAAGTACATTTTTTTTACTCTAATAGAATTTACTCTATAGATAACAAAAGAAGTATAATGTCAGAAAATAGAAAATTACATTGCATAGATCTAGTTTCTTTGATTGTTACAAATTCAAATTGTATAAATGATTTTCCCCATCTTGGTTACTATATTATATGATAGAGCTGAGTATTTCATGTGTGGATTTTCCCAGAATAGAGCCTGACATTTTGAATCCATCTAAATGACACAGAATTGGGTGTAAATGGTTACACAGTAATAGGTCCCTTTCACCTGAATATATTTCATTTGACCTCAATATAATTTGGCTTTGATGTTTAGATGTTTTTCTAACCAAATGGATGGCTTTTCTGGCAATGAGTGATAATTAATTGCCTCAACTAATGACATTAAGTGCAGTCTATTAAATTCTTGCATTGAAAGTGAGGTTTTTTTTTTTTTTTTGGAGGAGGAGGGACGTCTAGAGCTGTGATTTCATTGGTGTAGGGAACTTCCAAGTACATAAATTCCCTCCATGCAATGCAGATTGATAGTTCATCTGTCACTTATCATTACATTGAAAAGGTGACAATATACAGTGGCAAGAGGATTAGATTAAAAGTCAGATTATCTAGCTTACTACCTACTACTGCTGTGACCATGGGCAAATCATTTTAGACTTTTTGGGACCAAATTCCTCATCTGTAAAATGAAGCAGGTCGACTGGATATCCTCTAAGATCTCTCTTAGTTCTAAATCTAGAGAAAGACAGAGGCATAGAGTGCATGATGTAGAGAGAGCTGGCATCAGAATCAGGAAGGCCTGGGTTCAAGCCCTACCTCTAACGTATAATTGCTGGTGACCCTGGACAAGACATTTAAACTGTTCCAGAAGATTCTCTACATCTATTTCTTGCAGAACAGCTATAAATCTGTGTCAACAGAGGGTGCGTGCGCACACACACACACACACACACACACAGACACACAAACACACACACACACACACTGTCCCAAAAGTCTTAGCACAATTTTAATAACTTCAAAAGTTTAAATGCTAAGAATTCACAAAAGAAATCATTTGAAAATTGAATTACTTAAGTTTCCTTTACACTTGTGTATTTTTTGTGACATCGAATAATACATTTTAAATTTAAATTAAATTTTCTGGATGATACTTTTTCAGAACAATAGATCAATAGAGGATATCCTTTGGCCACTTTAGTCACCTGATCTATCTCCATTAGCCTTTTTCTCGTGGGGTCACATCAAAACTGTAGTGTATGAATCAAAACCTCATTATTTAGATGATCTTAATGATAGGATTATAGATTTGATCTTTTCAGGACTTAGCAGCAGCCGCTGAACACTTTTACAATTTCAAAAATCAATTAGAGCAATGCATAATAAGATAGATAAATTTTCAATGTAATTGAAATTTAATAAGAAAAAAATCAATATATTAAAATGTTAAATAATTAACCTCTCCAACATACATTTTTTAAAAAGTTCATGGCATTTTTAATTTTGAAGACAGTAAAACTTGAAACTGTACGCTAAGCCTTTTGGGACTGACTGTATATATGTATTAGTATTTAAATACATACATATATTATGCATTATATATACATGTATATATGTTTATACATGTTTATTGTATTCATACAAACCCATATTGTTCTATATTCATGTGTGTACTTTTTCTTAAATTTATTATAGTCTGATAGTGTAATCTGTGCCCAGAAGATCATTGTAACCCTAATTGCTAGAGTGAAATTAGTTTAGTTGAACCCCATCCAAAGTGGGGAAATGATTAATTATAATGATAATTTAAAAATCCTTGTTATTAGCACTTTTGCCTCTAAGAGGAGAGAGTCCATGGCATGGTCTTCAGGGCCGCATTTTAGCTTTAGAACACAGATGTGTTTCAAGTGAATCAGTTCTATGTAGATACTTGTTCGAGGCATCAACAATTGCATCTTTGCTCTCAGTCATTCTGAAATCATTCAACTGCTAAATATGTAATTGATAAAATTGGGATCATGGGATAAATATTGTTCCCTCCCCCCTCCCTTGCCATGGTAGAATCAATCTTAAATGAGCCCAGTGGGCTGAAAGATTAGAGTAGTAGACAAGATAAACAAGATGGGCAGTTAGAGGACCTGGGTTAAGATGCCAGCTCTGTCATTTATTCTCTCTGTGATGATTGGCAAGTCACTTAACCTCTGAGACTCATTTTCCTTGTCTACAAATTGACAAAACTGAACTCAATGAGGGGTCCCTCCCAGCTCTAAATATATGATCATAGTCTAGTCTGATCAGCCACAGTTGGACACAGTGTACCTTGACCTCGACATAGTGATGTCATTTTGGTCTTCTTCAGGAAGGAAGGACAGCAACCGACTAACCAAGGTCTTATGATGTACCATAGGTAAGTTGCCCCTAGAAATTGAGTTAGCTGTGTATTGATCTACAAATTCAATGCCTCTCCCTCATAATGTTAGCAGAAACACATCAAAGTTCCAATTGTCATGTACCTTGAGATGTTTATCTCAGTCATTTGGGAGTGCCTTCTTTGGCCATCTTTGCCAAGAAAACTGCAAATGGGGTCAAGAAGAATCTCATAGGACTGAAAAGAAAAACCCAGGAGGGAACAACAACAACAATCTGTAGCCAAACCCCTGATTGGCTTAGCAGAAGATATGGGATAGTGTTAGATAATTGGTCCATTGAAATGGAGATCAATCAATCAAGGAACATTTATTAAACATCTAATATGTTCCAGTCACTCAGGCATGGAGATAGAATAAGAGATATATACTGTAAAAAAGGGAGGAGGGATTCTTAGTCTGAGATAGTCTAATTATATAATTAACAGAAAGAAAGATTTTCTTTTTTTTTTTTTTGAGGGAGCTACATCCAATTCAAGTTAATGGCTATACTTTGCTAGATCTGTGACTTTGTGTGTGCCTGGTCCTCTTATTCTTATGTTTTCTGGATTGCTAGCTTGTTGGGATGTTTTGGTCTAAGTAAGTTTTCATTAAGATTTATACTACATAATGGAAGACCATGCAATTTGGAAGTTCTCTCTATGGTTTGTAGTATTTAATGATATTTACAGACCAAAAATTAATTAAATATTAATAAGATCTATCCAAGACATCCAGAGGCATTTTGGTCTAGTGGAGAGAACAATTAGACTTTGAGTCAGGAGCCCAAAGTTCAGTCCCTTTCTCTGTTACTTCCTTAGTGTATAGCCATGGTCAAGTCACTTAAGCTTTTTGAGCCTTGGTTTCCTCAATTGTAAAATCGGGATAATAATACTTGTGATACCTACAGGGATCACAGGGATATTGTGGGGAATGTGCTTTGTAAATTGTAGACACATTTTATAAGTGTGATTTTGGTGTCCTCATTGTTACAAATAAATATTCCCCAGGGAAAGGGTGAGCTTCAATCATCTTTGTATGTTTTGGAGTCATTGGACCTGGGTTCGATTTCTAACTTTACTTCTTATAAACTTTCTGATCGTTGAGAAAGCCGGACTTTTTCTCACTGTCTCTTCATCTGTAAAATGGGGCTAATGATAACTAGAGTTTCTATCTCACAGGAGTGTTATAGGAATCCATTGAGATAACGTATACAAAGGGCTGTATAAAACTTGAAGCTCTTATGGATGTCAGCACGCACTAAGAATTTGTCACATCTTTGTAAAATTACTGTGCCTTTGTAATTCCAAATTGGACCAAAATGTCTGCTTTAGTCTTTCTATGTGGGTGCCATTTTTAAGTGTCTCTTTTATTAACATTTTGAAATGTATCTCCCTGATGATGATAAAAAAAATGAGAATAAATAGTAACTGTAGTGGGTTAGTGGAGGCAGCTAGGTGGTTCAGTGGAAAGAAATCTGAGCCTTGAGTCAAGAAGGCCTGAGTTCAAATCTGGCTTCAGACACTTACTAACTGTGTGGCCCTGGGCAAGTCACTTAACCTCCATTTGCCTTAATTCACTGGAGAAGGAAACAACAAACTAACCCAGTATCTTTGCCAAAAAAATCCTGCAGACAATACTGGACTGCTATGGTCCACAGGATCACAAAGAGTTGAACATGACTGAACGACTGAAGAAATAACAGTGACTATGTGTTGTTTATTGTGGATTTGGCTAAATGTTTTTTAATCAAGGGATTTAAAGTATAATAGTATCCCCTTTACTATTAGAATATGTAATTTTCATAATGAATACAATGCGAAGAGAAACATTTATGCAATTGTTTGCTGTTCAGTACTGACTGCTAATCATTAACCATCATTAGTTGTATTAATAATTTAGGACATTTGTAATGGTATCAATGTCATCAACTCAGAGCACAAGCAATTGCAGAAGAGAACTTAGGTGACCTAGGTGATCCCGGGAGTTTCTTCCAGCTCTGATATTCTGTGATTCTCCTTCAGTTCTATGTTGCCAAAGTAATTTATAAGAATATCACATTGAGAAATTAGTATTAGGTCAAACTTTCCCCTTTTTTGCTAGACATGGGGAACCTCACTGTGAATTCTTCTGTCAGTTAGAATTTGTAACCGTCAACCAGTTCCGTTCTCCTCCCTTTGCCTGAACTTTAGTATGAGAGACATCATGGCAATAGTGGAGAAAGTCACAGACTTGGAGTGTCCTGGATTCAAAACCGACCTGTGATTCTCTCATTCTATGTGACCCTGGACAAATCACTTAACTTACCTGAACAGTGTCCACTCTATAGGGTCATTGTGAAGCTCAAATTAGATATGGAATGGAAAGTGCTTTGCAGTCTTTAAAGTGGTATGCAGGGTGTCCCAGAAGTCTTAGGGCGGTTTTAAGTTTTTAAAGCTTACTACTTTAAGCTTTTGGGAGACTCTATACAAATATTAATATTTTTGACATTCTACTTCCTCTTTTGTGTCTAGTCTTGTCTATACCACCCAAGTCCCTTTCTTACCATGAAGACAACCTAACCAGCATTTTATAATTAGAATGTCATAATACGGTTATCCAAATATTCATTTTGTTATGTTTATTTGGACTGAATACAGTTAAAGATCAATGCAATTGAATCAGATAATTTCTTGGTTTCCTCCCACCCACCCCATTTTCCCCTTTTTTTTTTCTTGAGGGATATATGTGAGGAGGCTCCATGACACCAACTAACTTGTGAGACTGATTTTTTCCAATATTTAATTGGTTATTTTGGTACTATTAGAACCAAAACATTGGCACCAAAAATAAGCATTAAAATAGAAACAATCTCTGCATTCATTATTTCCCAGCTCTGTAGAACTCATGAGTACATGGGAGTGGGGTGGGGTGGGATGGGGCAAATCTACTTTCCAGCAATGCTTTCAAGGAAATGATGTGAATTTCCTCAAGTCCATTTGACTTCTGACGGGTGTGTGTGTGTGTGTGTGTGTGTGTGTGTGTGTGTGTGTGTGTGTTTTAATAGTGTGGCCTCCGGCTAGAGAATTGAGCTAAGTAGATTAGTGAGTTTATAATGTTAGATTTTGACAATTGTTGTTTACTGGAAATAACACACGTTATTTCTTTGAATGTCTATTCCTGTTTTTGAGGAACAATCCAGCCTCACCTACCATCTAGGATGAGCCACTCACAGATTTCACATTTTAAAGAAAAATAGGGAAAATAATAATAATTTTCCAAATCCTCTTTTGTCCCTTATCCCTCCCCACTCCAGCAACTGAAAGCATATTTCTAGCCTCTTCCTCTAAATACCCTGAAAAAGAATTCTGGATGTAAGGTCTTTCTTCTCCAGATCTTCTTTTGGTAAGTTCTGAGCCTGTGGCATCTTAAGATGTTCCATATTTGCTGATCTTCCTTTAGGAAGCTGGCTTTTGGAATCTGCTCTTGTGTTGACTTGAACCACAGAGCTGTCCATCTGGCCAGAGTGAAGAATGTTTTAGAGAATTTTCCATTGTGAAGACCTGATGCTCATTCCATGACCACGTGGAGGCCTTGTCTTCTGCCTTTCTTCTGCCTTGGGTCCCTTTACTGCTTTGGTAAAGTATCTAGTGTAGTGTCTGTGAAGTCCAAAAATTCTTCATCCAAATGGAAGCCCAGTATAGCCAGGAGTTCATTTTCTGTTTCTAAGAATTACATTCTTACCAGCTATATAAGACTTAGTCATATTCTATATATGCTTTTATTTTTTTGCATGAATATTAGTTACTTAGAGATCCAATTTAGGTCTAGTTGTGTCAAGGGATCTGGTCATTCAACAAAATCATTAGGAGTTTGTCTTCCATGATCCTGTTTCAAGCTCTGCAAGTGACTTAGGGTCAAGATTTCATTAGAGCTCTCTAACTTCTCTGTGCCTCATTCAGTGTACCCATCTGCTGCTTGGGTCTAATCAAACCTACCTCGCTCAAATGTTGGAGATCCTTGTCCATCAATAGATGTAAAGTACTTTAAATGGTATTATGTATAAGTTGCATTTTTTTCTTAGCATATTACCCAGTGTCCTAGGGTTCAGACAGCTTCTGTTCTCTCCTACACCTACTCCCTTCCACTCCAAAGATAGATATTAAAAATGCTTTATGGAAATGTGGCTTTATCCATGGAGAAAAAACCTAGATGGTTCAGTGCAATGCACAGTAGGAGAAAGTATTTTATTTTTAGATTGACATAGAAAAAACAGGGCTTTTTTGATTGTAGTAGAGCTGAGTCCATTTGCATACTTGGTCAAATATATATATATATGTATATGCATACATACATCTACATATATGTATATAATTTTATGATAAGATATTTTTTTAAAAAGTGTTTTAAAGTTGCTTCAGGTATGCTTCATCTGCCTCATTTGCCTTGATGTACCCATATAAAGGGGCATTGGATCTTCTATCGTATTACTTTAGCACTTAGTCTAATGGTCTGTAAACCATTGTCCCTTGTTTGGTTGGCTGACTTGTCCATTGATAAACCAGCTGTTTAGTGATAAATCAGAATCTTCATCGTAGGAAATGCCAGTGTTGTTATGTTATTGTGTGTGTGTGTGTGTGTATGTATATGTGTATCCTTTTTGTGCTGAGTCCCATGGTGTTTTGCTCTTTGAAATCTGAAAGAAGGAGGAAGCCTATTGGGTGAGTGCAAATTGATGATTTATTCCTGGGAGTATGAGTAAAGAACATTGCTTTCTATAGGAAGCATGGAATGCACTCTTGAGAGATGTGATCAGAAAATGCATACTCAGCCCTTCATAGGCACAACAGGAATTCCATTAGCCAAGAAGAGCCAGTCCACACTCAACTCGGCGACCATGCCAAAGGAGCATCAGCATCATGAATAGGCCTGCCAATGTGGACAAACCTGGGTCTCTCAGAAAAGCTGTGTGGATAATTGTTACTACATTTGTGTTACATGTGAGCAGTAAAAACAATCCAGTTCTTGAAACTAATCAATGTGTAGCCTTCTGCCATTTTTGTATATTTTCCTCTGCACACTTCTTTACTGTCTATATGTTGCAGACTATTCACTTACCATGCACCTTTCCATTGGCCTTTGTGTGACCCTCAACTTTAATTCTTCTGATTGATTGAATTATAATTAAATTTAATGTTGATGCTTGAGAATTATGATAGTTTTTATTATTCACATTGCAGTTGGAGCTGTTATCAAATACATTGGGTGTTCATATCTACCTGGGGAAAAAAAGGAGCAGATTATTAAATAGATCTCTGGAAGAATGGGAATAAACCTTTGAATAAATCTCTATTTTTCCTCTTGAATAAACCATTTTTTTTCTAATTCCATGTGATCATTGCTCATCCATACCCCAAGGCAGTTTGACCCTCTCCTTTGCTCTAGCTAGGTAGATGGCACCTTTTTGTGTGTGTTTTTCTGTTTTTGTTCAGAAGTCCATGTTTTTCCCCATCATGTGTGTATATATGTATAAACAATTTCTGAATATTTCATTTGCTGTTTTTAATTTGTGTACCCAAGAATTGACTTTTTATTTTCAAAGAATCATGAGTTTGCAAAGTCAGTGTTTTGTGTCAGGTCAGAGTTCTTTGATAAGTACAAGAAAAAATCCTTTTTCTGTGTATATCTTCATTAATTAAACTTCCTACAAAGTTACTTCTAAAGCCACACAAAGCCTCCATAGCTCTCTTAGGGTTCAATGACTGAATACAGATTAAGGCTAGAATTGGCATTAGCCAATTCTTTATAAAATCTCTAAAATCCATTTTCCAAATAGCAGGCAGGGCTATAGATTTTGCGACTTTACCAGGGAAGAAATTTTGGGCCTCATGGGAATCAAGATGGGTCATGTGAGGAACAGACAGTGGGCTTCATATGTCACTATTTCCTTCATAGACTCCTTTTATTTTCTCCCATCATTTTCTTGGTTTCCATGGATGACCTTCATGTGCACTTTCTGTAGGCTAAAACTTAGTTGATTCTCATGTCCCCGTACTAGATTGTAAGCTCCCTGAGAGCAGGCATTGTTTTCCTTTTCACCTCTCTCTCCTGAATCTGAGTAAAAGCCTTTTACCTAGTAGATATTCAATAAATGTTTGATGAATTAGGGCATATTAGCCATGGATAAAGAGCTATATCAGAGGATGACATGAGTCAAGGAGGGGAACAAAGGGACTTTGAATATGATAAATTTGGGTGAGACCAAGCAGTTTTTGTCAGATGGAATTTTTAATGCTCTTGGAAACCAATTTTCTAGGCTGTGGCTCTTCTCCTAATCCTTTTATTCAATTTTCTTGACCTTTAGACGAGTACTTCTCATCTCTGTGAAATGTGAATGGATTGTAAATCAGATGAGTTGGATTTGGATCCTGGGTCAACTATTTGTTATTCGTGGTCTTGGGTAAATCACTTAAAATCTATCTGTCCCTCAGTTTCCTCATGTGAAAAATGTGAAGATTTTCCACTAGATCGCTAGATGATCTATGAGGTTTCTTTCATCTCTAAATCTGTAATTCTCTCCCATTGTCCTTAAAGGAGGAATATAGATACAAGTGGTAAAGAGTTGGACATTTAAGTGGGCAGCCCAGTGAACCTCCTCTTCCTGAAATGTTACTTCAGCCCTGGAACTCACACCTCATCAGTACTCTCTCTCCCTGGCTCCTTCCCCCCCACCTCCACTCTCCCTCACTTGGAGGACAGAGACCTCTCTTCCTGGAATCTCTGTTTAAAGAAGGTGCTGAGGTCAGCCATCTCTTCTTTTTCCACCCACGGCACTGCTGGACTTATCTATCAGGGCCCCAAACCAAGTACCTTCACCTTTCCCCTGCCCCCATTTTCTGTTTCCTTTGGTATATTATCATTCCCCACTAGATTGTAAGCTCCTTGAGGGCAGGGACCATCTTTTGCCTTTCTTTTTTTCCTAGGGCTTAGCACAGTGCCTGGCACACCGTGAGACAATATTTATTGACTGATTGACATCAAATCCACTTTCTATCCATTACCTGCTTTCTTGAGTGAACTTTTTGGTTCTGAAGTTGTTACATGTATAAGGTAGGAAGGCAGGGATCACAACTCTGCCTTGCCTGTGGCGGGGGAGGGAGAGGGCCTGATTGTCTTTGGAAGACAAGAACTGTGTAAAATCCTTTATCATTCTGATAAGAGCATTTGGTATTTCAGTTTTTGAACTACTCCAAGGACTGACCCAGATGATTCTACATTCTTACCTATGTGATCTTGGGTAATCTCTGTTCCTAGGTGTAGACCAGTGAATATATGCAGTTTCCTCTTCCATTCCAGACAGCACTTTGAAGCAACAAGCAGAAGACAGGATCCTCCCAGAGCTGTCTTAGAATTTGAGTCAGAGGACTCACTCCACCTCTTACAACTCTGATTCATGACCTATGTATCCATGGTCAGGTCTCAACCCCTCTTGGCCTCAATTTCCTCATTTCTAAAACAAAAGGATGAGACTAGATGGCTTCTAAGATCCCTTGGTCCTCAAAATTTATTATAACAAGGAATATCCACATCAAGAATATACTTTCATCTTGGGAGAACTTTTCTCCCCACTGGACAATAGTGATGATGAAGATTTCTGTAAACATTCATGCTTACTCAGAGTTAGAACAGCACTCTATTGACAAAGTCTATATATTTTTTCAGCCAACATGGTCAATTTAAAGGGATCACAATTCTGAAATTGGAGAATCTAAGTTTGAGCTTACTAAGTTTACTGAATTGATAATTTGTCCCTCCTTTATGGGTTTCCATTAACCTTTTTAAATAGCAGATACCTGAATTGGAAGTTCCATTCATTAAGTGAGCCATGGTATAGTTACTGAATTCATCTCTTGAGCCAAATTCTACCCTTTAGAACCCAAGCAAAAAGTTGTAAACTTGGAGATGTGTGTCCTGGGATTGCTTAATCTATTTTCCTTTTAAAATTATCAAACTGAGTTTGACAGGTTTCATCTTGATGCCTGGGCACATCTTTAACCAGGCAGTCATATTTTCTCTGCTTCTGTCTCCTCCCATCTTTTCCTCTCTTTCCTTTTTCAGTTTTTCCTCTCTTCTTTCCTAAAGGTCCCCTAGGGAGGGAGTTTAAACACCAAGAGAACAATTCTCCTCTTAGATCTGCTTGGCTAATCTTGCCTCTGAAATCCTGCTTCTCTTTGCCCACACAGAAATCTCAACGATGTTCCTGGAGCCACTTCTGTGTCTTACACTCTGGCAGATCTCCTGGAATAGGACCCAATGGGATTTCTGTTTTAAATGCTGCCCTGAGATCTCTGGCTGTATCACTGCTTTTCCTAAAAGAATTAAATCCTAAGCTCCTCCCCTTGGAAGCTTCTTTTGCCAAAATACTAGAATACTAAATCAGATGTGGGTAAATATATATTATACAACTCACACACACACACACACACTCACACACAGAGCAGACGTCTTTGAGTTGAAAAGTATTCTTATGGGCAAAGGCAATTTCAACTGAATGCAAGTTAAGGAGAACCCAGGAAAATGAGAGAGGGGGAAAAAGAGGAAGGGAAATTACTTTTTTGATCATCAGAGAACCTATTTTTTAAAAAAAAATTGAAGTTTTTTTTTAAATGAGAATTCCAAGGATAGTTTGAAGTACTGCAATTCATGCATTTGAAATTGCAGTTTTCATTTTAATTTTTTAAAACTAAAATTTATCATTGGCCAGGGGAAAAATTGTATATTGTAGCTAAAGAGACATCAGATCAGAGGCAAGTAGTTTCAACTAAATGAAAGGATGGGCTATTCTAAATTGTGATATTGGCAGTTGTGGGAGCAGGATATAATCATTATTTTTCCTCCATTCTTTCTTCTCATTTCCACCACAGCATTTATTAATTATCTGATTATGAATCTGCTCCTGGAGATATGGTTTTAGTCATTTTCCATTGTCTGCCTTTTGCTTAGAGATTCCCTTACAAGACCATAGGCTTTCAATCTGAATCTTACAGTCAGTTTAGATCAGTGCATTTACTGATGAGAAATATGATGCCCAGGGAAGTTAAAAAAAACTTGCTTAAATTAATACTGCTGGTAAGCAACAAAACTGAAATTTACTACCTGGTTGTCTTGATTCCAAATGATAACAATTGCTAGCCTTTATATGGACCAGAGATTCTTAACCTTTTCTGTGTTATGATTCCATTTGACAGTCTAGTGAAACCTATGGACCACTATCATAATGTTCTTAAATAACTGAAGGAGATGCTGAATTTCAGTTGGAGGTTGTTGAAAATAGAGATGAAAATCTTTTTCTAATCCAAGTTCACAACCCTCCTGAATGCTACATACTAGTTGAGAATCCCCAATATAACATTTTTTAAAAAAATAAAATATATTTTATCAAATATTTCCCAATTACATGTAAAATTTTTTAACATTCATTTAAAAAATTGAATTCCCAATTCTTTCCGTCCCTTACTCCCCTCCCCCTCCTTGAGAAAGCAAATAATTCAATCTAAATTATACTTTTGAAGTCATGAAAAACAAATTTCCAATTAGCCATGTTGCAAAAGAAAACACAGACAAGAAAAATAAAGTAAAGAAATATGTTTTAATTTGCATTCAGAGTTCATCAGTTTTCTCTCTGGAGGTGAATAGAATTTTTCATCAGGGCTCCTTTGGAATTGTCTTAGATCATTATCTTGATCAGAATAGCTAAGTCTTTCACAGTTGATCATCCTTACAATATTACTGTAACTGTGTACAATATTCTCCTGGTTCTGCTTATTTTATTTTGCATGAGTTCATGTGAAATTTCCCATGCTTTTCTGAAACTATACTGTTTATCATTTCTTAGAACACAATAGTATCACATCACAATCATATACCACAACTTGTTTAGCCATTCCTCAGTTGATGTTCTTACCCTTGATTTCCAATTCATTGTCACCACAAAAAGAATTGCTACAAGTATTTTTACCCAAACAAATCTTTCCCCTTCTCGTTGATCTTTTTGGAATACAGATCTAGTAGTGGTATTGCTGGGTCAAAGGGAATGCACTGTTTTATAACCTTTAAGTGTAGTTCCAAATTGTTCTCCAGAATGGTTAGATCAGTTTGCAACTCGACCAACAATGCGTGACTGTCCCAATTTTTGCACATTCCTTCTAACATCTGTCATTTTCCTTTTCTGTCATATAGCCAATCTGATAGGTGTGAAGTGGTACTTCAGAGTTGTTTTAATTTTAATTCTCTAATCAGCAGGGATTTAAAACATTTTTTTCGTGTGACTATTAATAGCTTTGATCCTGAAAACTGCCTGTTCATATATCAACTGAGGAATGACTTATTTTTATAAATTTGGCTCAGTGCCCTATATATTTGGGAGACAGGGCCTTTATCAGAGAAACTTACTATAACTCTCCCCCCTCTCCAGTTTCCTGTTTTCGTTCCAGTTCTGGCTGCATTCGGTTGTGTGTGTGTTTGTGTGTGTGTGTGTGTGCTTGAGAGCAAAACCTTTTATAATTTAATGTAATAAAAATTATCCATTTTACTTCCCATGAACCTCTGTATCTCTTGCTTGGTCACAAATTCTTCCCTTATTTATATATCTGACAGGTAAATTTTTCCATACCCGCCATTTACTTTTATTATCACCCTTATGTCTAAAATATTCATCCATTTTGACCTTATCTTGGTATATGGTATGAGATGTTGGTTTATTCCTACTTTCTTCCAAACTGCTTTCCAGTTTTCCCAGAAGACCTCTCTTTCCAACCTCCTAAATTGTCTTGAACTGGAAGACTGTGCCACCCTGACCTTTTGTTGGCTCTGCCACTCCAGAATTTGATTTGAAACTTTATTTTAAGTGTTGGAAGAGCTTGGCTGAGTGCTGCCTCTACTCCACCATCTTGGCTTTGCTTTTGAAGTACTTTATATATGTTATCTTATTTGATCCTCTAACAAGCTTGTGAGACAGGGCCTATTGTTATACCCATTTTACAGAGGAACAAGCTGAGACTGAGAGTGTTTAATGTATTTTCTCAGGGTCACACTAATGAAAAGTGTCTGAGGCAGAATTTGAATTTAGAAGATTTCTGCTAGACTAGCTCACAATAATGCTCATTTCCCAGAATTCTTAATGTAGGAAGTTTGATCAAGGGAGTTCCTAGATCCGTTTGATGACCTTGTAGGATGTTGAACCTTTGTTTTAGACTTTTGAAATCATCTCCTTAAAGTGGGTGTGCCCACACTCACTAATACCTTATTGCCAAAGACTAAAGACAATTTCATTTAGTCTTAGTGATGATTGCTTTCATCCAAATTCATCCTACTTTTTATTACTCCTTAGAAACTGAAATTTTCCATTCTGGGTGAAAATGACATTTGACTTTGGTTTGACTTTATTTCTGGGTCCTGATTTTAATTCTCTGCTTTGGAGATGGATTGCACCCATAGGTTGGGAAAGATATTGATATTCAAAGGTTTCAAAAATCATTCAATTTAACCACAATCATTTATTAAGTACACATTATACACCAGGGAATGTGGTAGGTCCTAGAAATAGATACAAAAGTGAAACAGTTCTTGCTCTTGGGAATTTTATTTTCTACTGAGGAGACAAAAGGATCCTTCCTAAACTATTGACGGGAAGGAAGAATAAATAAGATGTTTCCTTTTTTTGTGGTTGTTCCTTAGTTAGAGGGGAAGTTATAAAGCATATTTTAGAGGGGAAAATGCCATTTTTGTAATGCCTGATGTGTATCTCTAGCAACAGAATTTTTTTCTCTCAGAATAATGACCGTTTCTCAGGCGGTCTTGGAATGGGAGAAGAATGAGAAATTGGCCTCCACTTCCTTAACTTTCTTTTCTTTCAGTGGTGAAGGCTCAGGGGTGTCATCTTATCCTTCCTTTCTGGAAACATTGACCTAGGGATACAATGGTCCACCCTCATGTATAGAAATCTACTTTCATTGTTGCTCCTGGCTTGCTATGCATTTGAAAAGGTAATGGAAGATGAATAAGGAGTTGGTGGAATTAGAGCTCTCAGAAATTTGAAATTTTCCTCTGCATTTACCTGAAGTGCCCAAGATTAGGTCTTGCTGAATGATTCAGGCATTTCTACTACTTCTTGTAGTTTTCATAATGGTTATCATCCATTTTAAGCTGGCCGGTCAATGCATGTAATAAAAAAATCAGACTTACAACCACAAAAACTACCAATTTCTTCATAAACTCTCTAGCACTTCCTGTTTGTGAATATACGAGTACAACTAGTAATAGTTAGCATTTATTGAGGATTTTAAGGTTTGCCAAGAGTTTTATAGATGTGGCCCCATTTAATCCTTACAACAACTCTGAGAAGTAGATGCTATTATTATCCCCATTTTTTGCAGGTGATGAAACTGAGCCGCAAGGAGGTTAAAGTGACTTGCCAAAGGTTGCACACAGCCAACAAGGGTCTGAGGCAGATTTTTGAGATCAAGACTTCGTGACTCCAATCCCAGTGCTCTACTCACTGCACCACCTAGCTTCCTTATCATTTTGAAACATTTTATTTCAGTTGCTTTATTGTTCTTTTCATTTATATTATTAGGTCATTGAATGTATTGCCGCCTCCCTTCCCCCTGGTTCGGCTTACTTCACTCTGCTTCAGTTCATGGAAGTCTTCCTATTCTTCTTATACCATATTCATTATTATGTTATATTATATCATAATATAATATTATATTCATCATTACTTACAAGGCAGTAGTATTCTATTACCTTAATGTCAGTCAGTTGATAAGTATTTATTGATTGCTTTCTATGTGCCAATCACCATGCTAAGTGCTGCATAGAGAGGCAAAGACAGTCCCAACATTCAAGGAACTCAATTTCTAATTAGTGTTATGAGACTGCACATAAACATACATACATATATATGTATAGATAGATATACACACATACATATATGTGTATCTATCTATCTATCTATCTATCTATCTATCTATCTATCTATCTATCTATCTATCTAT
>NW_020954600.1:17616599-17618342 GCF_900497805.2 Vombatus ursinus
TATCTATCTATCTATCTATCTATCTATCTATCTATCTATCTATCTATAGTAAATGGAAGGCAATCTCAGAGAGAAGGCATTCCCTATGTGGGGGTGGGTGTGTAGGGGGAGGATGTGGGATTGGAGGAGAGGTAGAAACAACCTCTGCTGTAGAAGGTGGAGTTTGAGCCCTGCCTTGAAGGAAGCCAGGGAAGCCAGGAGGTGAAGACCAAGAACATTCATGTACTGTACTTTGTTGTTGTTCAGCTGTTCTCAGTTGTGTCTGACTCTTCCTGACCCCATTTGGGGCTTTCTTGGTAAAGATGCTGGAGTGGTTTGCCATTTCCTTCTCATATTACAGATGAAGAACTGAGGCAAACAGGGTTAAATGACTTGCCTAGGGTCAAACAGCTGCTAAGTCTTTAAGGCCAGATTTTAACTAAGGAAGATAAGTCTTCCTCAGTTCAGGCCCAGTGCTGTATCTACCACTTAGCTGCCCTGAAAAGTCTCTTCAGACACTCCTTAATTGATGGGCATCTATTTTATTCCTAGTTCTTTGCTATTATGAAAAAAGTGCTTCTATAAATATTTTGTTGTATATAAGGACTTTCTTCTTATCTTGAACCTCCTTGGGAAATATGCCAAGCACTGGAATCATGAGGAGAATTTTTTGGGTAAAATATACAATAAAGATTTCATACTGAGCCAGTGGCCTGTTCTACCAGTCATGAAGTCTGTCTCCCATCGTAGCCTCCCTCTTTTTTAAATATGTCAACAGAGTTCCTGAAGGTGTCAGAGGCTTTGCAATGATCTAAATAAACAATAAATCTTCCATGAAAGGGACTAAGATTCTTCCAACAAGCCTGCATCATCTGGAATTGTGTCAGCAAGCAACTTGAGGAAAAAATAGACCCTCTCATCAGGACCCTTATATCCACAGAGGCAGGAGCTGATTAAGAAAGTCCCACTTTTGAAGGTAGGGATGGCAGTTTTGCGTGAGTAGTGTTGCTGGTTATGCTGTCACTGTGTTGAGATTCTCTGTGAAGGGATGATGGGACTTTGAGCCATGGGACTATTTGATTCTGTCAGTTTCACATAGTGATTTAGAGCACCACAGTGAATTAGAATGTTCTGTTCTTATCTATGGTATATGTGATTTTATGGAGTTTCCTCAAGGAAAAATTAGAAACTGGCTCCCTGCCTCCTTCCTTCTTCCACACTGTTTGATTTTGATGCTTACAGTTCTTCCGGTTGAGGGGGAGGGACATGGTCATTTTCCTGCTGTTTTTTACTTTTCTTGATGGGAAAATAAACTGAAACTTAGAGGGTCAATCGGCCTTTTTTTTTGTGGGAGGGAGAGGGGCATTTTTGAGCCAACTAGGTAAACTAGCATATGTGATTTATATCAATCAGTCTTTTCATTTCCACTTTTTTTTTATTCTTAATCCTGAGGGTTCATGTGACTCTTCACCAGGTGGCACAGTCTCCCATCATGCCTGACTTGGTGATCAATACTGTTAAAAAGTACAATGTGCTTTTATCCCCAAATTCAGTCTCTGCTGGACTTTTGTGCTTCTATATGGTCTTTGTGCAATTAAGACTTCATTTTTCCTTTAGACTTTTAAGCCAATTTCCCCCTTATCCCTCCAAAATTTACCTTGTATGTATTTTGTCTACATGCACATTTTTACACATCTCTACGTATACTTGCTATCTCCCTCATTAGAATGTAGAGTTCATGACGGCAGAGACTTTCATTTTTGT